>NC_056541.1:2668512-3038512 GCF_910596095.1 Thunnus maccoyii | reverse complement strand
GGTAAAGCCGAGGAGAGGAAAGTCACGTTTTCAAATGTAATCTATTCAATTTCACTGAAGCTAAATATAGTTCACAATGAGCTGACAGATATGTTATAAAATTAGTTTCTTAAATATCTTAAAATATAATGTGTTGAAATCTAAACGATCTGTTGTCTTATTGATGTATTTTTCATTTAATTTGTTTCTGCTCCTCAAAGGATGAATCTGATTTTGTTGAACTCTGAACTTTGATGATCGACTGTGTCCATCACAAGGTGTCTTAAAAATAATAATACTGATACTGAAGACTGAAGTATGATCTTTCCTGACTGTCCTGATCTTTCTTTTGGCTCCATCATCACTTTCAAATCTAAAGTCAAAAAACACAACAAAGACTCGTTTTCTCATTCGGCTCATCCAGGCTTCCATACCTTCATCTTTTCTCTCGTAGCTGTGTGTTAGCTTTGGAAGAAATGTTTGACTCTTCCTCACTTGAGATAAAAATGTAACAGTGCCATCACTTAATTAACAAACACAAAACGATGAAATACAAGCTAATCTTTTACAGTATTAGCTGTTTAATGTTAGAATAAAGTGGAAATAAAGTATCTATTTCTTCACACTTTGCTAATATTTAAATGCTAATGTCAGCTACAAACATCAGTTTATATTTGCCCAGTAAAACCTGAATATTTCACTCTTTGTGTGGTTTTCCTGGATGTTTATTTCACATGTAGCAGATTTTTGGCTGAACTGACCACAGACCTGCTGTATAACCCCGAATCTCTGTCACTGACTGACTGAGTGATGGAGTTACACCATTTGTCGGCTGGACCAGTATTGTAGTTTCCTTATTGGCTGTTGCTCTTTCCAAATAAATTGAACTGAAGCGTCTCACACGGAGGCTCCGACACTGACAGGAGCACCAACCCACAGATACAAAGGGACGTGACAGATCCGTTTTACCAGTCTGCACGACAGCTAGCAGCTAGTTAGCATGGCTAGCGTCATTTGCATAGACGTGCCATGCTGTGTGTAGCTCATAGACTGTATAATAATAATAAGGTGTAGCTGTGGTGGTTCTGGTTTAACAGCACCTTGCTGAGCAGGTGACAGATGAAAGACATCATGGCGACTGTTAGCCTAGCATGCTAATCCTACGTATACATGGATGAGATCATATGTTAACAGATAATTAGAATATTTGAATTAAAATAAGTTGTTTTTCAAATCAAATATTCCCAAGATGAGTGAAAAGTCTTGTTCGTGACGTGATGGATCCATTTTACCAGTCTGCATGACAGCTAGTAGCTAGTTAGCATGGCTAGCGTCATTAGCATGCTAATAAAATGTTAGCCTAGCATGCTAATCCTACGTAAATATATGGATGAGATCATCTGCAGAGTGAAACAGATGAAAGAGTAGGGGGAGTAAACAGATAATTAGAATAGTTATAATTAAAATTAAAATAAGTTCTTTTTCAAATCAAACATCCCGAGATGAGCAGAATGTCTTGTTCTTGCATTTATAACCTTTTTTTGACTCAAACGTAGCTTAACCATGTCATGTGATGCTACTTTACCAGAAAATTGCAGATAAACATTTAATATCCAGGAATTCACATTATAGACACCACTGAGCATACAGGGTCCAGACATAAACTGGGTTCTTATTTACACAGACGGTAGCTACTGTTAGCTTCTCATTATGAATGAGACGGAGTTAAATTAACCGTAAAATAAGTAGCCTGTTTGCTTTCATACTTATACAGTAAAGGAAGTAACACGCCTCATGTCTGGGGATCCTACTGTCCTCCCCAGATGTCTGCAGACCCTCTGTGTGTGTTGCATTCTGGGACATTAGCGTCCACCCGAAGCACAATGAAGAAACAACACATTTAGTGTGCGTGCTGTCTGAGTTTGTTAATTTTGTGGGTTTTTTCCAGTGTGAAAGCTCGTCTGGATTTAGGATGCCGCTACTGACTTTTAGATTAAATCCAGACATTTGAGAATAATCTTTAAACTGATCTGAAAGCAAAAAACAAAAAGATTTTGTCTTTATTTCAATTCTGAATTATCCCCACTGATCTCAAAATGATTTTTTTCTTCACGGATGTTTATTTTAAGTAGCTGTTTCTCCTCCTTTTTCACAGTAAACCTCTTAAGTTGAAACTATTATCAACAAGTATTTCAAAAATGTCTCTTCAACCTTCCAAGAGACCAATTATCATAATTATGTAATTAGTTACTAATGCATCTGGTTTCTTTTTTTACTGTTTTTCTTTGTTACATAATCTGGGTATACTGTTAATATGTTTTATATGATTCAGGCAGAGGTTATGAATCAGTCTTCTTGGGGTTTCCCCCTCTCTCTCTCTCTCATTGCACATTTTTTTGTCTTTTATTTCAACTTGTTCAAATAAATAAAAGTCAAACTTTAAACTGTTAAAATCCTTTTTCTCCGCAGGTCTGTTTCTCAGTCAGTCAGTAGTTTCTCTCTCTCATAGTTTGTTTTTCTTCTTTCATGCAAACTGCTTCTAATTAAAACTGCCACTTTCATAATCTCATTACATGTAACATAATCTGGACTCATTCACATGTTTGTCAGACATTTAAAAAAAAAAAAAAAAAAGACATGAAACTTTTGGTTGTGTGATCATTTGTTTGGCCTCTGGGTTTGGATCTGGTTCCCACGGTGAAAAAAACAGCTGTGATTGATGTCTGAAAGCTCTGAGTGTGTTTGTTTTGGTGAATTTGTCGAATCCTCAGAGGAATAATCTCTGAAATCAGACTGGAAAGTGGAAAGTCCAGTTTGTGTTTGCAGACTGACAGAGCAGAGGTCAAGGCGGGGCTCCGACTGTGTGTGTGTGTGTGTGTGTGTGTGTATCTTACAGATTATTAGCAGTAAGTAGAGGCAGCTGTTGATCGGTCACTAAACCTCTTGTGTGGCTGTTTTAAAAACATCCATTCAGTGATAATCTGAGGTGATGTGTGTGTGGCAGGATACTGAATCCACATATGTCAAACCACACCCTGCTTTCTAAACGCACCAATCACAGCTGAGCAAAGAAGTCTGAACTCTTTCCTGAGGTACCAACAAGCTGAAAACCCTCTATAGACACCAAACCCCCAGGAACAGCAAACCGTGTAATCACAACTTCCAGATCCATCCCATGATGCACACTGGCCCAGAAAGCATTTTTCCCACATACAATTATTGGAAAAGGAGCAGCTGTATAAATGTTTCAGAGTGAAGTGACTCATTTTATTACCAGAATTTGATCCATTTGGTCCGATAACATTTGGAAAGTCTAGAAAAGCCACATAATTAAATTATTTTATCCCCATACAGGGAGCCAACCAGAAGTTAGATGACTCGGCCAGCAGACGTGCCTGCTTTGAACCGTCTTGGCCGTAAAGTTTATATAGAGATGGACGTAGCGAGGTGTGACATCACACATCAGTTTAATTGGAGCCGGTTTGAAGCCCAGAGTTGCAGCTTATGGTCGATGCCAGAACCTTCCAGATAAGGAGTACTGAATGTTGCCTTTCACGATCTGGAAACCACACTCGCTCAGACCCAAGCTAACGCTAGCTCACTGGGAACACAGAGTGCTGCACACTTGGGCTAACGTTAGCTACTTTAGCTAAATTGTGCTAACAGAGCAGGGATCATAATCAAGCAACTTAACTTAGTGAAACATTGTGACAGTAGTCAGACTCAGTCTGAGTCCTGGAGCAGAGGAGAGCAGCAGGTGAGCCAACTGTCAATCACAGCTGTCAATCAACACCAACATGGCAGACATCAAAGCTGCTATAAGTCTTCAAATCTTAATAACGGAGCAATAATTTCCAAAAACAATTTCTCCTAGCTGTTCCAACTGACTCCCACTCAAAAAGCCTGAACTTCTCTCTAAAAACACTAAGTCATTGTTTTCAATGAGTCATTCTGGTCTCAATCTCCCTCTAATGAGTGTGCTGGTGATCGTTTTGGAAATAATTGCTCCATTAATTAGATTTGAAGATTTATAGTAGCTTTGATGTCTGCCGTGTGGGCGTTGATTGACAGCTGGAAGGTTCCAAACAGAAAAGATGGTGCCGACCATCAGCTGCAAGTCTGAGCTTCAAACCGGCTCAAATAGAAACCAACGAGTGAAGTCTCACCTCGTTACGTCCATCTTTATATACAGTCTGTGGCAAAAACATGTCCAGAGATTTAAAAAAAACCTCAAGTTCAATAACCTAAAATGAATTAGAAGAAAGTTAAAACACAAGACAAACATCTAACTTGTGTGATCAGAGTGACTTCTCTGTGGATGGAACAACATAGAAAACAAATCACAGACAACTACTGGTAAGAATCAAACTGGATTTCAGCTTTATTTCCTATGGAACAACATCTTTTTGGTTTTTGATCTCATTTTGTCATTTGTTTAAAAAAAGTTGGGAGGGGGGTGGTGGTGGTGGGGGCGGGGGGTCAGGGAAAAATCATGCAAACAAGATCGAGTCAAAATGGATTCATCAGTCTTTCTGTTTGGCATGACGGTTTGTTCCCATCAGATTCTATTAGTCATATTACAGAGAAAATGATTATCATCATCATCATCATCATCATCATCAGAAGGGTCGAGTGTGATTCACTCCCTGTTCAGCTGATCTGAAAGACGTGTTTATCAGGAGGAAAAAGTTACTTGTCAACATCAATAATATGGGACAGCTTGATGAAAAATCCTCTTTCACTAATTAGAAACCATTCATTTATGATTGTAAAGACACTGAATTTGGGTTTTGGATGAAATTTTTAACTTTTAAAGAGGGGACAACAGAAGTCCACGTACTTAGACTGGATTATTAAACTTACTCTCTTTTCAGTGAAGCCAAATCTCCTCATATATACTTAATGTACTCCTACATTTCCCAGAAAGCCCCAGCAGCACAGGCCAAACTGTTCAAGATGCTTAATCTTAATATTTTAAATTACTGAAATGTGTCAAAACATCTGAAAATGTTGTCAAGTTGTTCTTTTTTAAATAAATGGAACAGTTATAACACAGATTTGTTTAGGAGTTTTTCTCAAACTTCTGACTCAAAAACGTCCTCAGTCCTCTGACTCCTGATAGACGTGAACAGGAAGTGAACTCTCAGAGCCCCGGTTCATATACACAAGTGTTTTTCCTTTACTGAGTCAAATTATTTCATCTCAGTCTCATCAAACCATCATATAGAAAATCCTGTAGTTTGTTTTCTTTTTTATATACAGCATTGGATCCATCTGCATTTTGAATGAAGAGTTGTCTCACTCAGATGAAAGTGACTTTACTTTTAATAACACAAACACGTCTGTAAGAGTTCAAACAGCAGTCAGTTCGACGGGATTCAATTATCAGATCCTATTATTGATCAATAAAGAGGTTGATACCAAAAATCTGAATGATGGGAAATACTTTCTGAAGTTTGATGAATGTAACATTTATAAAATGTTACATTTTGGAAACACTTTCAAACTTCAAGTAGTTGAAATTATCTCTTAAAAAGTGTATCGTTGCTGTTTCATGTCACAGTGGACGACAGAAAAAACTGGAGGCGTCTTGTCATAAATCATGAACCTTAAAACTGATATTTATTAAAAAAATTACAACCTTAGCAGCAGATATTGCTTCGTTATTACAAAAATGGTTCATTATATTAGTATGAATTAAAGGATAAGTCTGATGATTTGTCCAGAAACTATTAAAAACACGTCAGTGAGCGACACCGCTGCACTCGGTGACATGTTCCTTCATCAGGAAGACTTTGGTCACGTTAAGTTTGTTTAGAAACAAATCATGTTTTCAGTCTCTGGAGAGTAGTTCTGTGTAAGGCAGACGCCACTGAGCTTGTGTCAGTTTCGGTTAATTTCACTTCCGATGGACCGACACCCATTAACAGGTAACAGGTGGATTTTTAAGAAAAAATCTGATGTAGCTTTCGTTTGTGAGAGCTGTCCGCAGTCGGTGTTCAGAGCTAGCTTGTCTGCCCTGGTTAGTTTGACTTTTAGCTCATCCTTCTTCGCCTCAAAGTGTTTTCAACGTGTTTAGTCACAGTAGCTCTTGATATCATAACGTACTCGCGCTTGAGGTACTGAACTACCACACTGATTGGCAGCATATTGGTCTCAATCATTCGGCACACCAACTGGGTGATGGCCTAATAACAAAGTAACACAGCAGGATTAGCATGCTAGGCTAACAGTGTGTCAGCTGTGTGACTTTATATCTGCACTCTGACGTCTTTCAGAGCACACAAACATCGTAAACACACCTGTCACCTGCCCAATACACTGCTGTTAAACCACAGACACCACAGCTACACCTTATTTTTATACAGTCTATCGGCTGCACACAGCACAGCACGGCTATGCTAACGATGCTAGCCATGCTTACTAGCTGCTAGCCACCGTGCAGGTTGGTAAAATAGATCCCGCACGTCTCTTTGTACCTGCGGGTTGGTGCTCCTGTCAGTGTCGGAGCCTCTGAGACGCTTCAGTCGGTAAATTTGTGTTTTTAAAACTTATGTTGGGGCTTTACTCACTGTCACTCCCTCAAGGTACCAAAATTTGGCACCGATTGATAAAACGTGAATAATGATAAGTAACAAGTTCAGTACCCAACCCAAATATGCAAATTAACCTAGAGACCGACATGCATAACTGGTCAAAAATATTCTTAGTGGTTAACTGCAGACATGCCTAGATTACAGCTTCTCTTGCTACATATCACAACAATGTAGTAGCTTTAAACAGAACTACTCTCCGGGGACTGAAAACATGATCTTTGGAGCCGTTTCTAAATAAACTAACATGACCAAACTCTTCATAATGAAGCATTATGTCACCCAGTGCAGCCATGTGACTCACTGATGTGTTGTTAATAGTTTTTTGTACAACAGAGGAATAAGATATATCAGGCTTTAAATACACACACAATACTTTGACTACTACTAGATCAAGTTATTGTTGGTTTGGCTCTGAAAGAAGAGATTTGTTGACAGTAAGAAAAATAAAGAAAACCACTGGCCTTATCCTTTAAGAGTTTTCATACTAGTTACCTTTAACCTCTGGCATTAATTAATTTACTAACTGAACATTTTGGGTGAAATTCATGACAAGCAGGAGATGTGTACAAAATATTTCCACATGTGAAGGTCGAGTTAAGTGAAACGTTTCTGTCATTTATTGAATTTTGAAAGTGCTGACAGATTTATTACAAAATAACTTATTGCTGGAGCAGCGACTCGGATTTATAACTTGAAAAAGTAGGCAAAAAATTGATTAAAGATGAATAATAAGACAACCAGCATGTTTCCTACTTGTTAATAAGAATCAGAATCACAATAAATAAATGAGTACAGACTGGACTGCTGCTCAGTGGTTTGTGAACTCTTACAGACGTTTGTGTGATTAGAACAAAGGTGTTTTCTTGCAGTGAAACATCTCTGAGTTTTTGGTTTTGTCTGCAGATTTACATCCACACTCTGTTGGTCTTTGGGAAGAGAAGTTACAGTTTTTCAGATTATTATAATTAAAGCTTTTTTAACTCTCAGGCACAAAAACCTATTTGGTGTTTATGTGATAACTGTGCTTTTACCCTCACTCGTTTTAATACAAAGTGTATCGTAATGACACAGGACTATTTACACATCTGAGATTGCTTGTGAATGGAGTCAAAGTTGCATTGCGTAGCAAATATACTCTATGAGACAACACTTATCATGAGAGCGATGAGAACGTCTTTTACAAAACATGATTTGCCCTTTTGGATTTTATGACATTTGTTACTCAGGTGATCGGATGTCGTCTTTATACTCGTTTTAAATTAAAAGCGAGCAGATGGAACACACTGTAAGAAATGTTCAACCTGAAAATGAGGAAAAAAAAACAACCGACTTTAACCTCAGTACACTTTTAAACACATGCTGTGTCGAATTCAAACATATTTATCACATTTCTGTATGAACTGTTGGAATATTTCTATAAGAAATCACGTCCATTAACTCTTCTGTGTTTCCTTCGCTGTCCGCCATCTTTCCAAACATCAGAGCTGAAAAAATTAAATAATCAACATTTTAAAACAAAGTGCCCGAAGCATGATATGAGCAAGAAGATAAATATAATTTATGTTTCTTTTGTCCTTTCTTTTTCTTTTGTTTTTTTTGGGGTTGTTTTTTTTGTTGTTTTTTTGTTGTTTTTTTTTACAATACATACTCCTTGTTGTTCATTTTGTGTTGTAAAAGTCGAGCATCGTCCTCAGGCGCTCGTGTTGTTGCTTGCTGTGCATTCTCAGTCTGTTTGCTTTGGTCGCGCCCTCCTTTGGCATCGCTGTTGCAAAAAGAAAAAAAAGAAACCGAGAAGTAAAGCTACGGACAGACATCAGTCTGAATTTTTTGGTATTTCACTGTTTTTGTTTTTTTTTTGTCTCAGTTTCTAGAAAGAGTTTTCTTTGGAGGGAAACCTGATGAGGATTCCCAAAAGTCTCCAATAAATATCTTTGTCCCAAAAAACTTTTAAGTTTGTTAGTCCGACTCCTCCTCTGTCTGAAAGTTCTTCTTCTCTGCTGGAAATAAAAGGGATCTTTGGTTTGGTTGAATCTGAATTCTCTCCAGCAGGATGAACGTGGCGTTAACGTCGCTCCCGTCCACCAGTCAGTCAGTAAAGTCAGTAAACTGGAAATAGTCAAAACTATGTTCATGTTCATCACGTGTCGGCTGGATCTGAAAACACTCTTCATGTGTGAAAACAACCTGCATCCACACTGAGACTCCTGAACTAAAGGAAAACAGCTAAAACGTTTCTTCTTCTTCGTCCTTTTTTTGGGTGAGAAACAAACATGTGTTCAGATCTCCATCATCATCTGTACTGTGTTTTATTACAGAATAACTCCTGATTAGTTCTCATTTACAGAATCAATCAATAAAAACAGGTATTTTATTCAGGTTTATAAATGCTACTGAGACGTGTGTTTGATCATGAAGTCACCTGACAAAATCAACGTAAAAGCAGCTTAATGACATCACCTGAACTCTGGTTCATTACTGACTTTTACAATGAGTTGAGTTATATTATTACATTTATTTAAATTGGTTTACTTCGTCTTACACACCAGACGGCAACAGAAAACTTTTATCTTTCATGTCCTCACTCGACGTGCACAGATTCACGTCACTACGGGACCCGACGCTGTTTTTAGCGCTTCGGTGCTTAGTGAAGCTTCAGCAGCCGTTCAACACAAATCTGCAGCAGTGTTTTTTTATTATGATTATATGATTATTTTAACTGGGAGCTTTCTGGTCTCATTATAGACATCTTACAGTGTGTGGTGAAATAATATCAGTGAATCAATAAATAAATACTCCTCATGTATACAAACTTCTGTTAAACTATTTTTGTCCAGTAAGTTTCTGAATGGATGGAAGCTTCTAAAGCTCTGCTGACGTTGCTTTTGATGTGACTTCCCAGTAAAATATAAGTATTTTTACATTTATCCGCTAAAAAAAATTCATTTCCAGGTGACAAAAAGGCCTCAGTGTGGATGGAAGGTCAAAACGGAGAGAAAAAGATGTGTTTTCAAATGTAGCCGCCTCAACGTGGCCGAGGTGTCAGTCAGTAAACAGTCGGGGGGGGGTTAATCCACCTCGATGGACTCGCTGCTCTCGTTCACCGGTTTACACTCGTTGGGGAGTCGCTGATGGCGGCTGAGCTGAGTGGCCTGTGTGAAGCTGCGGTCGCAACGCTCGCACCTGACAAACACACAAACAAACACACACATATATATATATATATATATATAGAAACACACACATAGAGAAAGAGAAACAAACAGGAAGAGCAGACAGATGAGACACACACAGCCGTTACTTAAAGTGCTTTTCATGTACAGAAGGTCAGACATCTGAACAGCACAAATACACAAATACACAGATAAAAACCTTTAGATCTGTCAACACACACACACACACACACACACACACACACGTTGCAGTTAACTCTAATATCCAGTGACAGTATAAAGTGTGTGTGAGGCCCAGCGGAGCAGCAAGCTGTAATTGTTGCCCTGATCCTCACAACCTGACCGACAAATTACACACACACACGCTCCACCTGTCAATAATCTATCTAGCGGGCTGAGGAGGGTATTCCCACCTCACACACACACACACACACACACACACACACGGACATATCCAGGCCTGATAAGGCAGTGTCACTGTCACTTTCAATAGAAAGAGAGAAGAGAGGGAGCTTTTAGTGTGAGCTGGAGGGGGTTGTTGGGAGGCAGTTAAATGTATATAAATGTGTGTGTGTGTGTGTGTGTGTGTGTGGAGTGGAGGGGGGGGGCTCTTCAAAGAGAAAGCTGTGTTGAGCTATTGGATTTAGCAGCCCTGAAACAAGACTAACATGCTGTTAGATAGATTGCAGGGGGAGGAGGAGGAGGAGGAGGAGGAGGAGGAGGAGGAGGAGGGTTGTTAGTTAGATAAGGGAGGAAGGACATTTTATTGTATTGAAGCTCGAGCCAGCGTGGACTGAACATCTGGAAGCTCTTTAACTTGAAGCTGTCCTCATAAAGACTCATAAACACATTACAAACCAACAATCAGCATGTTTACACTCTAGTCACCTGCTTACTGATGTTTAAATGTTTACATCAGTGAGAAACCTGCTGAACACCAGCGTCTGCTGGACAAACATCATTTATTCAGTGGTAGAGACGCTATTTTAAGTTTCTTTTATACTAATTTGAATCCCAGTTTGTCTAGACATCATCTCCTGCATCCTCACATCTCCACTAAAACTGACACAGACTGTCAAAGTCCAAATGATTCCATCAGCCAGATAGTTGTTGATTAATCTTCCGTCGATCAACTCATTGATTAATAGAGAGATGGTTGCAGCTCTGGTCCGTGTGCAGCAGGATTTACTCTGCCAGTGATTATTGTGAAATGAACTGATATTGGTCCAACATTTCTGTTTTGAAATACTGACAGGACTGAGCTGTAATAATTAAGCAATAATAAACACTTTTCATCAAAATGATCCAGCTCTGAAAACATCTTACAGATTCTCTATAAATATAAATGTAGACATAAAACATGAAGTTTAAAGATGACCTTTGAACCCAAACCAGAGAGCACAAAGTCTTTTATTCAGTCAGTAAACTTTCTATATTCTGGTGAAGTTAAACGTGTAACGCTCCTCTACATGATCGCTTTATTAACAGCATTAACAGAAACTATATGAGATCTCGCCATCGTACAACTGTGATTTTAATTAATTTAATCATCTTTCCTAAATGAACGTATGGCAGATTGAGCAAATATGTGTCAGAGTTTGCACGAGACGTCTTACAGTCTTGTAAACAGCAGTATTTGTTCTGGAAAGACTTTTAGCAGATGTTTTTTTTTTTACATTTGAGTGCTTCTCATTTTGTAAATTTTCTTACAGCACGAGAAAAAGAAAACAGACCTCTGACTGAACTGAACTGCTCTGCCCTCAAGGTGGACGTTCCTGCTCTTATTTGTCTGTAAATCTACAAAACCGCAGCAGCTACCGACATCAAAGCTCCTCTGAAGCTTCTCTGTCACAGCGACTTATCCAGCAGGACAGACATAAAGACGGTTCTCCGGCACAACAAAGAGCAGATTTTGAAACGAGGCGGCTGCATACCGCTGGCCATCGACCAGCCGGCGTCTCTTACTGGCCGCCTTCCTTCTTTTCTCAGCGGGGGGAAAAATAACGTTGAGCGGTTTGTCCTGATGAAATGACAGAGGCGGCTTTAATCACTTTCCCCTCAAGGATCAGTGAAGTTTCATCTCACCTCTTATCTTAATCTCTTCTGTACGACGGGACAGAAGGAGGAGTAAACAAGAACAGACTGACTGACGGGACACATGTACCAGAAACCTCTTCATTAACCGTGATGTTAAAATCGACCGTGTGGATCACTGAGGCAGCTGCTCACACAAAACTACAAGTGTCACTTCTTTCTCCCAGAATGTGTGTGTTTGAGGTGAACCAGTAGCTCCGCTCAGGTAGAGTTTACACTGAATGAAGATTTCTGACTTTAATCCAATAACTTCCTGTAATGTGAAAGTGTTGCTTAGTGCTGAACACACAGAGAATAACATACAATAAATCAATAAAGCGAATGTTCTCTACCTGATCAGCACCAAACAGCAGACACACTAATAAGAGACTAGCTGGAGAAGAAAGAGGAACATCTGGCAGATAAAAACAGATTCATATGTACCTTTTAGTCTTTGAAGGCATCCTCAGTAAACATCCTGTCTACCTCTGAAATGCTTCTTCTCTACAGACGTATTTAACAGCTGTAACACTAGATGATCTAGATGATCATCTTCAGCATCTCCAGAGTCACAATTTGGCAAAAACTGCATTTTTCTACTATCGGCTTGAAATAATTTACAAGATAAACTTGATTTGGAAACGTTGCCTTCATACCAGACACTGAAACAACAATTCAGTTCATGAGATGTTATTGTTTTAAATAAATAAGCTTCTCAGCTCTTTGACATCTCAACATCTTTTAAGCTGATATGTTGAACTTGTTAGCAAACAGTTGCTTTTATTTCCACATCCAGCAGTTACGGAGCAACATTATCATTCATGTGTTCTCTGTTTTTACTCTCTACCAACTATTTAGCTGCTAAATGCTCCACTATGTTCACCAGCTAGTCTACAGCTAACTGTGTCTGTTTGCTGTTTGCTGCTGAGCAGGTAGTGTACAGTGACTTTTTACAGCTTTTTCTCTGAAAACGACGCTATGAGAGATGCTGAGAGTGAAGCAAAACATTAAAGTTGCAGCCGGACAGATGAACAATGAGCTGAAACTCACTATAAAGCTCCGTAAAGCCGAGAGGAGCTGCAGAGTCGCTGATATTTCTCTGTGGGTTCATCACTACATCAACATCAAGCTGGAGGGGCTGTTGGGTGCTTTATCTGTAACCTCCTATTACAAGATCCTGATTTACTGATATATTTTTGTAAGAAGATGTGTTAAATTATGTTACAAAGGCCAAGAGGAACAAAGTTAGATCTCTCTTTAAAATACAGATTAAAAAACAGAAACAAAAGTCCAAACTGTTAGTTTTGAACCCTGACCCAGACTAAAGAAAGCAGGAACATCTCAAATCCATCTTAAATCAGCTTATCAAACACAAACCTTCCTGTTTTGCTTTCTTCAGTCCTCAGAGGGATGTTTAATGTTTTGTTGTGTGAGTATTTTCTTGTGAGAAACTGAACAGAAAACAGTAGAAGAGGGAATAACAGAGCAGCGGAGAGTATCAGCGGCGGTTTGACAGCCTCCACAGTCCAGCGAGCATCGGTGCTGAAAAGCTGCCGACCACACAGAATCCCTGCCTCCCGTCTCCTCACTGAGAAAATAAAGTTGAGCGTTTTCTCCCTGACAAAGTGACAGTGGCAGCTTTAATCTATCCGCCACACCGTCCAAAAGGAGATAACTCCCCGAGGCCATCGATCTGCTAAAGATTTCTGACGCCCCGTCCGTGATTGTCTTTGTCCCGCTCTGCCTCCGCCGAGACTCTGAAGTGCTGATGAAAAGGTTCGGGGGGGGGGGGGGGGGGTTTCCTCCGATTGCTTATTAAAGAACGCTGATTTGCTTTAACCGGATTTCTCGCCCCGGCGCTTGTCGTTTCACTTTTTACACCGTGATCTCTTGTTCCTCCACGCGTTTCCTCTCTCGTTTTCTTTTAGCACCTTCTGGCTCCGAGTTCACGTTTCTCTGATTGCTTATTAAGAACGTTAATTTGTTTCCACCGGTTTCCCCCTGACGCCTGTCCTCTGGATGTCCCACAACTCAAAGCCCTAATTTTGTTTTCTTCAATTTCTTTTTTATATCTCTTACTCTTTTCACTCCCTCGTGCCCTTTTTCCCTGGATGCTGACCTCTGCGTCCGCTGGGGGAATCTTTATTGTCCTGCTGCTGCTGACAGGATGACAATGTGACAACAGCAGCCTCCACAAACCCCCTAATTGCAGTGTGGCTTGCCCTCTAATTATATCAGTAAAAAAAATATGGAAATGAGCGGTCCGCCGTGCAGAGATTCATTAGCAGGCTGCTAACCGTCATGATGGAGCTGCTTCTGTATTTACACTCAACGTTGTGGGCATTTCAGCTGATGCAAAGTGATTTATAACGAGAACAAGAGGAGACTTTCCTCCACGGTCAACGTCACAGGCAGCACATAGTAAAGAGTGCAAAGGTCAGAGGTCACAGCAGCCTTGACATGTCTGCAAAGAGATCATGAATAATGGAAAAACAGGTGTAGAGAGAAATAAGGAGCTGCTGAACAAGACAAATATTTTGGGGCCTTAAACTGAATTCTGGTTCCCGCCTGGTTTAATGTGCTGAACTAAAACACAATAATATTAAAATATACACGACAGCCAAAAAGAGTCAATATTTATCATTTGTGCACAAGCTGTATGTCCCGATGGACTCTCCACACTGTCATCTGCTCTCATTAAAATTTATTCTTTTATGTGAAAAAACACGATTTCCAGCCCAAAATAAGCAGTTTTAGTTCAGCCAGAGTCTGTTTTCACCTTTCATTAAGTACAACAGAATAATAATATTAATCAAGGTTCAATAACTGATCTTTCTTTTCCTTTTGTTAAGAAATTAGCTATAAAAATGATTATTATTCTAGTAATAATATTCAGAGGTGACTGAGAGTTCATATACATGTATTTATATAAACACTGTCTGTTTTAAGACGTCAGTCTTTTCTTTTTCATTTGATGGAAAATGTAAAATCAGCTACATTAATCACTCACATGTCGACCTGTTTAATAATTAATCCTTAACTAAACCTAATATAGATAGATAGATAGATAGATAAATAGATAGATAGATAGATAGATAGATAAATAGATAGATAGATAGATAGATAGATAGATCCACTCATTATACTCATTGTATCGGTGATGGTTGAGCATTGAACCAACAGTGAACAATGATCCTTATTATTGATAATTATGAGTATTTCTCAGCCCTTTAATGTCAGTGAGGTGATTAATAATCATTGAGCTTCATGTTGTTGTCAGACTGCAGCTCTATGACGATGAAGCTGTTTTGTTTCTATTGATTCAGCAGAATTTAACATAAAGAGTTAAAAAATGTTTGCTCTTTATATTATTATATTTACCTTAATGTTGCACTCTACAGTGACTTTATTGCTGCTGTCATGTAAAGGTATTTAATGGAAGTCACCAGATGTTTTAATCAAAAGAAGAGATAACAGTCCAAACTCTGGTGAATAAAGAGACTTCCTGTAACTGCTTCACAATAAAAGCCTGTCAGTAGTTTGCCAGCAGACATTTTATTATCATTATTATTATTGTTACTGTGAAGCAGTATATAGATATAGATGGATATGATATGAAGTTATAGTAGGTGGTTGTTGTCACTTTTCATTTAAAGTCAAACTATTGTTCAAACATGAGACAGAACTTGTGTTTCAGTTGTTAGTTAAATGTTATCATCCCGACACATCGCTCTGTCTGTAAACTAGACTGTTGTTGCTCTGTTTGAGTTCAACGAGCCGTGAAGAACAGATAAGTGACTCCAAAGCATCTGTGAAACAAAGATTATGTAGCATTTTACACCAGCGACAGCAGCGTAACAGATACTGGTGAGGCTGTTTGCCTTCGTGCCTTTTTAGATCAGAAGCAGCTCTGTGCTGAAAACCCGCTAGGAGCAGCGTCGGTCGCTATAGAAACCAGTAAGATGATCAAACACGGTTCAGGAAGGCCAGTTTGAGTAATTGATATGTTTTTAGTTTAAAGGCTGCATCATGGTTTATTATTAATATAAATAGCAATTAATCTGCCGGTTATTTTCTTGATTAATCGATTGTTTAGTCAATGAAACCTTATCAATAGTAAAGAAATGACATAAAAGAGCCCTAACAGTCCAAAACCACAAGATTATTGTAAATTACATTTGGCATTTTTGCTTGAAAAATGACTGAAATGATTAATCGATTATCTAAATAGTTGCCAATTAAATTTCTTTTGACTAATTGATTAATTGACTGATTGTTGCAGCTCTATTTATTACTTATTGATACCATAAGAAAGGATTTTACTCTTTTAGCTGAGACCTGCGGTGGTCTTATTGAACTGAATATGGACACTTTGATTTGACACAATGCTAATATAATACCTTACAGTAACGTTACCATGACGATAAATCTGAGTCGTCTGTTAGCTTGTCAACTAAGCGAGGCAGCGGAGGCACCAAGAATGGAACAACGTCAAATCTATATTCAAGTATTATAGTTAATAATAAAGTATTATAGTTAATAATAAAGTATTATAGTTAATAATAAAGTATTATAGTTTAGGCCACACATGTAACATTCATTCAAACCTTTTTATGTGTGTGTTGTTTTTAAAGCAGTAGCAGGAAGTGATAGTGAGGGCGTCAGTAGGCGGTGAAGAGGGTGTCAGTAGGTGTTAGCTGGGTGTCATAACTAAGTGAAACTGGTCAGTCTGCAGCCAGCAGTGGGAGCAGTGGGAGCAGAGGGGGGGTTGGGTGGGTTGGGGGGTACTCACTGTTACTTACTTGAACGGCTTCTCTCCAGTGTGCGTGCGGATGTGGTTGTTGAGCGTGGTGGCGCCGGCGAACGCCCGGCCGCAGTATCCACATTTGAAGGGTCGGTCGCTGGAGTGAGTCACCACGTGATTCCTCAACTCTGACGGCTGAGAGAAGGACAGCGAGCAATGGCCACACTGGTACGGCCTGAGAGAGAGACAGGTGAGAGACAGACAGGTGAGAGAGAGACAGGTGAGAGACAGACAGGTGAGAGAGAGACAGACAAGTGAGAAAAGGATGGAGACGTGTGTGTGTGTGATGGTTTTGACTCACCACCACCTTCTGCTTAGTCCTACACATTAATCCTGTCTGTCTAATAAACTCAATGAAAACTCTGCTGCTCCCACTTGACAGGTTCATTAAAGTTTTAATGCTGAGCTCCTGAATCCAGTCTTCTTAAGTTCTTCCTTCATATATAGTCTTTCTTGATCATATTTAGTACAATCTATGCTTGCATGTATAATAGTCTCCTCAGCCAGCTGGAAAATAATATGTGCGTATATCGGTATCGACAATCGGCCACGATGAGTTGGAAATATCGACATATCGGATATCTGCAAAAAATCCAATATCGTGCATCCCTAAATATTAAAGTAAGAAACAACTGGAAGTAGACAAGATAAGAAATATCATAAACAACAAGAAAGTAGTGCAACAGTCAAAAGGTTAAAGGGGCTCAAGTGTTCACCAAAGAGTTTTCAGACGTTTCTTGAATAAATATCTAGTTAGAAGCTCTAAACAAACAGCTGAAAGACAAACGTTACAGATAACTTCATCAACAAGGAAGAATTTATGTTACTCAAACATGAAATATCAATCCAGTTCATCTGACTGGTATTGTGTAGTGTTGCTGCTTTGTGGTTGTATATAGTAATCCTGTTTCTCCATATCATTCCTGTTATTGTATCTACTCTGCATCTACGTCATCTAACACATGTGTGTCGAGGGTCTAAGAAAAGATTGTGTCACATGTTCTACAAATGATAAAACTTGAGATTCCTGAGCTGTATAAATAAACTTGACTTGACAGCCAAACAAGACGAGTGGACACACACACACACACACACACACACACACACACACACACACACACACACACACACACACACACACACACACGTCACGAAAAAAAGAAAATAAACAGACAAGACACACACACATAGATAAACGCACACAAATATACAAAAGACAAAAAAACACTTCCAGGGATACAAACACACATTAAGACACACGCACACACAGCAGGGGGAGTCGGACACTGCTCCAGTAACCATGGCAGCATGACCCTCATCAACAATGCAGGCCTAGATCATGACTGGACCATCTATCACTGAGTGTGTGTGTGTGTGTGTGTGTGTGTGTGTGAGTAATCACAGTTAGAGAGAGTGGGATAGAGACAGTAACAGAACAAGAAAAGAAGAGATAGATATAAAGAGACTGTGTGTGTGTGTGTGTGTGTGTGTGTGTGTGTGTGTGTGTGTGTGTGTGTGTGTGTGTGTGTGTGTGTGTGTGTGTGTGTGTGTGTTCGGCCCAAATGGGAGTTCACAGTGGGAGTGAATCAGACTGAAACAAACAACTAAACAATAGCTGCGTGTCTGCTGGTAGAGAGTCTTTCTTCCATACAGCAGCAGATCTAATCTCACACTGTTTCTATTTACTGAGCTGCTAACATTATCTACTTATTATGTTTGAACCTACAGGACACTTCCAGTGTGATCACAGTTCCTCCTCATGTCCTGCATCCCCTCTGGATCATTCTCCAGCTTTTATCCTGCTGGGAAAATACTACAAATATCTCACTGATCTTAAAGAAAGTATAATGCAGAGACACACTGTTATGACTCACAGGAGGTTGAGCTTAACACCAACACGGTTATTTATTGGAAGCTTTAATTTTAATAAGGTAATGATCTTGTGATATGTTTCTAAACTCCTGAATGTTATCAACAAATTGTTACTCAACTAAAATATTTCCCAGTGAGGCTCTCGGCAGGGTGTGTGCGCGCTGTGTCTGACACTGTAGAGGGCGCTGTGGACTAATCTACAGCAGCACACGGGAAGGCTGCTGTAGAAGAAGAGAGCAGGAAAAGCTTAACGTGACGGATCTGCAGGCTGTGCGTCGCCGCTGTACCGCACACGTGCTGGTTTCTGTTGGTCTCGTCTTCATAAACATGTTGATTATCCGATTATCAGTGCGAGCTGATCATCAACAGCAGGGTCACAAGAAGTCGGCGAGGCTGCAGGTCGCAACGTCAAATTTCTAAGACGTGATTACCTCACAAAGCTAATGTTGCATTCAGGCGTTTCTTGTCAAACTGGTAAAAATTGCCAAGTTTTTCACAAAGGAAGTTGTCTTCAAACACCCGCCAACAAAGTGTAAACACCGGAGGTCAACACTACGAGTCGTGACATTTCATTCAAACATTTTATGGACAAGTGATAAATGTTGCAGACTTACAGTAAATCTCTGTAACATCCTGAGATTAACAAGAGGAAACAGCGGAGGCTCCTGTTATTTACATCCTGCAGAGACAGAAATGATCCTGAACTGATTCAACCTGAGAATTAAAACCTGTTTAACACCTGGTCATCAGATATCACTTAAATACAATATTAAACAACAACAACACTGTGCACACTGGGGGTTGTACTGGATATACTGGTTAGGTCCTATCAATCGACTCAAAAGAAAGCTACATATGTGAACTTAGGAGGATCTGTTACCCTTTGACTCTACTGCTAATTCACATTCATTAACTCAGCTTAACTCACAGGACTGAAGGATGTTTCCTGTCCAAAAGTCTTTATTTGAGGCTCGTCCCTGTTGTGTGTGAACGTAGAGTGAAAACTGAGTTTGTGTTTGAAACGACGAGTCTCTTTGATCAGTCAGCAGTTGTGTATTGATGAGGCGACAGCAGAGACACTCTGAGCTCTGAGGTGATTAGCTGCTGTCTGTCTTCTGTCAATCACATTAACGACCCGATGAAGAGGCTGAGATCCCATTATTAAAGCTGCTTCTAATGACAACGAGCACGGACACTATTAGCACTGTGACAATTAGCATTAGCACTGGTGCTGGGATTGTTACCATCATCATCATCATCATCATCATCACAGTAATCACTATGACCGATACTTTCACTGTCAAACGAAGAACTGACATCATGACTATAATATCCACTACCATCATCATCACCGTTGTCAGATAATTGATCATTACCTCTACCATCACCATCATCAATGCCATCAATATCATTAATATTAACTGTCAAAACAAACAGTTATGAATCTGTTAATGAGCTTCAATGTTTATCACTAAAAACCTGTTAAATGTCCCAGAAGGATGAAGGGAACTCCTTTACTGGACATTATTTATGTTTTATTCACTGTTTCATGCAGTTAAAACACCTTGATTAGAGAGAAACTGGTTTTAAAATATGAATATCTTGTTAAACTCTGAATATAACAGTTCATCTTTGGGTTATTAGCACGACGTTGCCTCTCTGTTGTCTTTTATCAGACTTAACTCTACCAGCAGCTGTGTGAGAGGCACAAACTAACAAACACGTCCACATTCCAGCAGAGACGTTTCTCTATGATGTAATTTGTGTCTCACTGTTAGTTGTTGAAACGTCAGCGCGGCGGTGCGACTGGGACAAATTCCCGTTCGCTGCTTGTACTCAGAAAATAAAGCGATTCTTATTCTGAAACCAATAAGACAAATCTCTGACATCAGTACCTTACAAATAGGTAAACACCCCAGAACTAGAATAAAACAAATAGACCAACATCTTCACCGCTCCAATAAATCACAAACACCTACTGTACCCTGAGAGGATGTAGACAACACACACACACACACACACACACACACACACACACACACACACACACACACATGCACAGAAGAATGTAATAAGAGTAAAATAGTGTAATATAAAATCGAAAAATTCTCACTTGCAGTTTTCCACATAAAAGGTGTCTCACCGTGGGGGTGGGTTCATTTATCAGCCGGCTGGTCTATAAGTTCACGCCTCAGTGGGCCGCACCACTATTTATTAGGTGGGTTTTCTATGAAGAGCTGCATTGATTGTGAATAGTTTAAGTTGATGAATGTGTGGATATTATTTATTAAGGCAGCAGGCCGGGAGATTAATGCCCGGTTATTGTTTATTACAGTGGAGAGAGGAGGAGGAGGAGGAGGAGGAGGAGGAGGTGAAGCATAAACACCTCCATCACACACACACACACACAGGGTGATGTGCAACCTAAATATTTGCACACACAAGCACATGCAAATACATTCTTGTGCGCAAATGAATAAAATCTTTGCAAATTTCTGCACATGTGCATACGTTACCACACACATGGTTTGAGTATCTGTGCTTGAGAGAAACCTCATGAAAGCTGCAGCTCACACCGGCTCTACAGCACACCTGAGACTAACTCTACACTGAAGCTTGAAGCTATGACCCCTGTGGAAGCGCAGGATAAGAAAACGTCTCCACTATGTAGAGCTGAGAGAGCTCAGTGCATTGCAACTTTAAAAAAAAAAAAAAAAAGGCAAAAAGAGGAAACATCTGCATCAGTTTGAGTGCACATGTGTTGCCCTTTGAGGAAAAACTACAAATAGGTAAAACACAAGAAACATTCACCAATTTGACAATACATTTACAACATAAAAAAAAAAAACACGATTCAAATATAAAAAACATGCCGCCAGTCGTACACAACATCAGAAGTTTCACTAAAACTGATGAAGATGCTGGTGATTAGCGAGAGGCTAACGCTAGATGAAGCCAACATGTCCAGTGGAACTGGAATCAATGCAATCTGAACGTCATTAACCAGTGGAAACTTCAGAGTGTTCGTCAGTGTTTTGGTGTGTGTCACAGACTCACTGCAACATCTGTGTTGGTTGAGTCTGCTTGCTGTTTGTCAGGTCAGGTCAGTTTCATATACAGTATACAGCGCAAACATCACAGTTTCTGCCTTTCAGACATTTACGATCTCTACAACAAGAAATGTGTTTGTTTTGCTCTTGTTTTACTTTTTGGCAAACATTTTTTAATGTGACGTACGTGTTGTATAAATGATCTTTTCTTCATTCGCTTGAGTTTTTAAATGTCCTTATTTACGTTGCCACCGTAGCTCAGTAATAAGCCATATGAGGGCATTCAGTCCCAACAGTAACAGAAACACAAGACTTACAAGACTTCAGCCAGTCAAACAAGTAAACAAAACACCCTTCTCTTATGTTACTGCTGATGAGACAACTGATGCTATAAATCTCTCACAGTCTCTGCTTCTATTTCATTACTAATGTCCATTACAAACAAACCTGCTCAACTCGGGCAGCTACACTGAGCAGCATCTCTCTCGGTGCCCGTAAGCAGCGTTACAGTCTGTTGACAGCACAGACAGTCAAATATGCTCAGAGTCAACACGGCTAACGTTACGACAGGCTAACAAAAACACTAAATAGACGCTTCGATCTGGTTCACATGCAAACTAATAATACTTGGTTTGGACAGGAGATGAGAGTGGAACCGGCTGCCATGTTGTTCCCACTTAGCCTCGCCTCTGTGTGTGTGTGTGTGTGTGTGTGTGTGTGTGTGAGATCTATAAAATTAGTCATTTTCAACACGTCTGTGAAACGCGGTTCAGGACAATAAACCTTGTGTGGCCTTTCAACATGGCGTACGGTAACACCAACAGAGTCGGTGTCAACGTGTCGCTGAGTCCACACCTTTAATACATGAGCTGATGATAGAGGCTGAATGCGTGTGTGACTCCGTCCGCATGGCAGCGCGCTCCTCACGGCCCCGATTATTAGGACTACATGGGAATGAAGGTTCTTGGCAGACATTCCTGTTTTCATTTCATCACAGAGGGTCAGAGGTCAGAGAGGTGGTCAGGAGTGGAGAAAGCAGAGTTTGAAACTGCTCTTAACATGCCAAAGTTTTAAAATAGGAGACAACAATGCAAAAGAAAGTTAACGGCTTATTTGTTCAGCTGTGTGTGGCATGGTGGAAGCTTCACACTGCACTGCACTACAAACAACAAACAGACTTCTGTGTCCACCAGCTCTCAGTCAGATCACTATAAAGATACGCTCACATCACACTTCCGTCTTATGAATATTCTCTGTTTCATTTCTTCTGAAGCTCAAACGTTTCCTGTTTCTGTGTGATCTCCAGAGTTTGTCTTCGTCATAGAAAGACACTGCTGCACTGTGTTTGGACACAGAGAGTTTATTTTTCTAGTGTGTTTTATAACCGTTTAAGTACATTATCACACTAACACACAACAAACTGTAACACTGATCTCATAAACTGTTAATATATATTTATTATGCGCATCACAAACGTGACATCACATCCTTTTTTCGGGGGCCAAGAGCGGAGAAATTTGTAGAAATGTTTATATGTTCTCTGCGTTGGTTCTCTCCAGGTGCTCCGACTTCCTCCAACGGACTAAAAACCAGTGAAGTGTGTGTGAACGTGAGTGTGAATGTTTGTCTGTCTCTATAATATATGTTGGTCCTGTGATTAACTGGTAACCAGTGCAGGATGAACACATCGGCTCCACCTCCCCTACAAGCCTCTAGACGTTAAGCTGTTCAGAAAACGGATGGATGGAAACGTAATGTGACCGAACCTTAAAACAAGGCATTGTGGGCAGGTTGTTTCCTTGTGGATTCAAAATAAAAGCCTCTATAAATGTCTTTTATTGTTTATTTTACTCTTTTTCATGTTACTTTATTTTCATGGACTTTATTTCATTTATTTGTACTTTTAATTGCACCATTAAAACTTCTGAACATTCATTTGATGTAAAGCACCTTGTCTGCACCTTTGTTTTGAAAGGTCTGAATAAAATGTATCATTATTATAGTAATTCAGTAATTCAATTAGCAAGCTGTGTTTAAAATGATAGCAGTATAACTGTTTATTTGATAACACAAACATGTTTGAAAAGATCCTATCAACCAGTTTTAAACTCAAATTCTACCAACAAAACATTTCATCCATTTCCAAACACAACACTTGAATCACAGGTCATTTCCTGCTTCGTTTCAAGACACTGAGACAAATTCTTAGAAAATCATTTATAGAACAAGGCTGATGTTATTTCACTTTCCCAAGTGTAAGGTTGCTTTTTTGTGAGTGAGCAGGGTTTGAAGCTGAAAATGTGCAGCGTTATCCCCATATTTAAATGATTATCACGTCTCGCTCCTCTCTGAGAGTGAGGCCATTCACAACAGCCAGTAACACTTCTCGCCTCTTGATGTGCTCTGACAGCACGTTTAACTGGCTCTTTTCACAACAAAATTCTTTGGGGAGGTGAGAAATGATCCTGGGCAGGTAGAGCTGTTGTTTGCTGAGCTTTAAAGTTAATTTTGGACTCCGCTGTGGATGTGTGTGTGTGTGTGTGTGTGTGTTTGCAGCGAGCAGTGATGCAGAGTGAAGTGTGTTGATTGACCCGTATGGAGTCGGTCTAATCCATATGGAGTTATATCTGCGCAGTGAGGACGACTCCTCTGTCCGCCTCGTATAAAGACATTATTCCCCCCGAGACCAGCAGCTATAAATCACTGCTCCCGCCTCGTCAATACACAATCAATGACTCTCTGAACACACACACACACACACATATATACTCTATGTATGTGCAGCACACATACAATCACTGGCAGACCTACGCACAAATACAAAAAGTGTTATTTCTCCGACTCTCCTCTTCTTCTCCTTTGTCCTCCATCATCCCTCCGTCTTTGTTCCTTCCTCTCTTTCTTTGACTACAGTATATTGACCCACCTATTAAAGCACAGAGCTCACATAATGTCCTCTCATCAGCCAGATGTACTCATCAAATGAGCCCAGAACAAACACCGAGCAAACAGCCAATATCATGTCAACACAGAGAGTGCCTCGAGTGTTTTTGGAGGCTGTGGATTGTGGGTAGTGTAGTTTAATCATAGTCATTAAAAGGAGAGCCTACCAACATTTTCATCCGCTGACGTTTCGGAAAGGACACTTTTACCAATTTACCATGTTGTTCTGTAGTGGTGCGTTCACTGGCAGCGTGTTCTTAGTTTATTCCTGCTTGTGGTTAATCTGACAAGCAAATTTAAGTGTGTGGTTTTATTGTAATCTGACCATATTACAAAATATACAAGATATTATGGGTATGCGGATGATGATATTTGATCACTTAAAGTTAACCGCAAAAATTCGAAACCCATCCGAAATTTCCTTCACTCCCAGCAGTATGCAGATTAAACAGCGGAGGACTGTATTATAGCGGCAAACTGACAGATAAAAATAGACTTCGAAGGAATTTCTAAAAGCCCGTCCATCACAGTGATGGATCGTTATTTGTTACTCCTGCGGCTACACGCTGAAAAAAAAAAAAGAAATAGTCATTTTTCAACACATCTGTGTGTCCAGCAGGGACAACACACATCTGTGTTAGTGTTAAATGCAAATATACATCCACACTGTCGGGTGATACGTCTCTATAAATGGAAACTGTTTAGCAACACACACAAACAGTCTGGTTTGAGCCTGACACGCAAACGTTTTGAGTTAATTATGTTTTAAAGAATTTTTCCAAATGAACTTTCGTCTGATCTTAAAACATTTTAACATCAATAAATCATTTGTATTTTGATATTTTTGTCTGATTACTACAAAAATAATGAAGACCATTACTGGAGTATCAGATTCTTACATTTAGTTGTTTTGAGGAGTAAATCAAAGTAAAGGCTGTCAGATCTGAGAGCAACAAATCATTTGTAAGCGTGTAGTTTCAGTTGCAGTACGGTTGTAGAGATGGTTTGTATTTAGGGATGCACGATATTGGATTTTTTGCTGATATCCGATATGCCGATATTTCCAACTGATTGTGGCCGATGCCGATATCGATATATGCACATATTTTTTTCCAGATGGCTGAGGAGGCTATTATACATGCAATCACAGATTGTACTAAATATGATCAAGAAAGACAATATATGAAGGAAGAACTTAGGAAGACTGGATTCAGGAGCTCAGCATTAAAACTTTAATGAACCTGCCAAGTGGGAGCAGCAGAGTTTTCATTGAGTTTATTAGACAGACAGGATTAATGTGTAGGATTTAATCTCTGGTCCACACTCCAGAGCAGAAGGTGGCGGTAATGCACCTAATACGCTGGTTGCCAACCGCCGTTATAAACCAAAAAGATTTTTTTTTTTCCAAACAGAGTGGTACATCCTGTCAGCCGAGGTGTTTCCTATCTGTGTAGCCGAACACAGCAGTGGACTATTTCACCCTGACGGTCCCGGTGTTTCCTCCGCAGGCTCGACTTCACTCAAGCTGCCCGTCAGATCAGCTGCTTCTTCCCACTTTAACCTGAATAACAAACCGGGGCTAACGTTAGCTGAGAGGCTAGCAGAGTGTTAGCAGCAGCATGACCGGAGGGAAGCACAGACAGCTAGCCTCCGCTAGAAGAAGCAGCTGGTCTGACGGGCAGCTGAGTGAAGTGGAGCCTGTGGAGGAAACACCGGGACTGTCAGGGTGAAACAGTCTGTGGACGGAAGCACAGTCAGGCAGCGGAGGAGAAGGAGACATATCGGCCTCTCATAATCGGCAGAAAATGTTCATTTCGGGCCGATGCCGATATTTCATTTTAGAGCTTATATCAGCCGATACCGATGACGTGCCGATAATATCGCGCATCCCTATTTGTATTTGATTTAACTCTATGTGAGAAGATATCGATGCTGTTGATTACCCACAATGCTCCTCTCGCCTCAAAACTCCCAGCGAGTCGAGCGATCTGCCCAACAGAGAAACACTCAACTAAAATCATTTAACAATCCCTGAGAAAGAATTACAGACGATATAATTAACAGTTAAGTTAGTAATGAGAAGAAACAGGTGGTTTATACACTTTATATATGTCAAAATATACATGTATTTTTCTTAAATGACTCCTGAGGATCCTGTCTGTAAACATGTCAGGAAGTGACTTTAAAAAAAAACAAAAACCAACAGAAGAACATCATCATTAGAGTTCATCACTGAAGGCTAATTGGACTGGTCTCTCAGACAGACGACCTTCTTAATTAGAAATTAAAGCTCACTTCAATAAAAACTGACAGATAATGTTTGTAAAGATCCAACAATGAAGGTCAGACTCTGCTTCAATAAACAAATTCAACCACATACAGATAATCAGTGATAATTGAAAGTTAAGTGGCTAATTAAAGTTTAACATCAATTAGTAATCAGGGAGTCGTACTGTAAACGCTCATTAGTCTGCAGTCCAACACGTCTGATGGAAAACACCGACCTCAACACTGAACATCCTCATACTGATGATGTTCTTCTTCTTATTTTACTTTTGATGTGTATTTTTATTTCTATTAGATTAAAGAGAAAATGGATGTAGAGGATGTATAACATTAAATCACCTGTTTATTCCCGACTCATTCTAAACGCCTCCACTGTTCTCTATATGAGCCTAAATGTACATGTAGGATCTTCCTTGTTGAAGTGACTTATGTCGCCCTCCTCTCTCCTGTGAGGTGTCATCATTGTCGTTATTTAAACTGCATGTTTTTAAAGTCTGAATATGTGAATCACTGCCTCCTCACTGCTTACAGTCCTGTCTTGTCAAAGTAAACTGTGGATGACAGAACAAGCTAAATATAAAACTGTTTAACTGAAATTAAAAAATACATTTTCCAAGTAATCAAATGTAATCCTTCCTCCCAGTGTTAATTGTTCAGTTATTTCTTGCTCTGTGTGTTTTGATCCTCTCTTTTCTCTTCCTGTAAAGTGTTAAATATTTCTGATGACTCGTGTTGAGCTCATTTGGAGCGGGTGTATACATAAAAAGATCCAGTCAAAATGTGATTCAGGCCCAACAGCTAACCTCACTCATGATAAAAATGTTGTGATCTGAGTCATGTCGTGAGTCATAGATGTGTGTTTGGATGTCAAACATTTCCAAAACAGAGTAGCTCAAGTCTAGTTTACAGTTTTCTCTCCTTCCTCCTCCTGATCTGACAGGTGACAGACGGCATTCCTGCGTTTTAATGATCCAATCACTTGATAAGGATGAGATCTAAATCCCTCTTGTGAATAAAACCCACATATTCTGTTTCACTCAGAAATACGTCACATTACAAAAGCTAAAGATGTTCTAACTGTGTTTCAGTCAAAATATCAATAAACAATCTTCAATAACGTCTAAATGCTGAAAGCTGTTGAACTGTTCTACAGCTTCTCTGGTAGGAAAACAGTTTAACATGCCCTCTTATGTGATTACTGTAGCTCTCACATGAGTGATACTATATGCTAAATATTAAACTGTATCTCTTAAGTGGAGCGGAGCAAGTGGAGCCAAACGCAGGAGATTATTTATTCAGGGATTGTGAAGGCAAAAACAAAGCTGGCAGGTCGAAAGCAAAACTGAACAACAAACCAGGACTTAAATAGAAATGGAACTAACGAAGGAATGGGGAACAGGTGACCAAAGTGAGAACAGCTGATAGGCTGAGGGGAACACTGGGAGCAGGGAAGGGCTGACAGGTGTGTAGCTGGGAAAAGGAGGGAAACTGAGAGACAAAGAACAGACACACCCACACAGACAGACTGGGAGGCAGTGGGAAAACACCAGGAAGACACAAAGAACAGACTAACTAGTAGAGGCAACTAAAATCATTATAATCTTATAATCAACTCAGATAAGCCTTCTCCCATTCAGTGCAGTCTAAACAAACAGGGAGAAAAACACAGATCAGTACCGTTATCCAGACACTGATACATAATCACTTGGAATGTGAATCTGCTTGATAGCATCAAACCTGTTAGCTCAGTGAAACCAGCCTGAAACACCTTCACAGAGCAAAGAGCAACAGTACCTGAACTGATCCTTACATATAACCTGGACCTTATCTCAGTCCAGTTCAACAAACAGGGGAAAAAGTCTGACAGCATCTGGTGGACTGGTGGACTGGGACAGAACCATAACAATCTCTGGGAAACTGAAGAACCATTTGCTGCAGCCAAATCATGGACAAGGCACTGCTAGATGACTAAAACAAATGACAAAATTAACATTTAATTCCTCTTTACGGTCAGCTCTGTGATGATGTACGATCTCAATCAGCTGTAAACCTTCTGTCGTCTGATATACAAGCGTGATTATATTCATATACACATACATGCTTTATTCAGACACAACATCAACTTCCTGAATGAGACCTTAATTGTGGACCTCGGAGATCAAAGTGCTTAACAAAAATAGCCCGTTTTCACTAAAAGCACTAATGACTGTTTTAAACACTAGTGCAGTAAACACATCAATCATAAAGCAGTGGTTATTAATTCAGTTCTTTGCTGTGGTTTATACTGCATTGCTTTCGTAATATGTCAAACCTATAAGTGGAAACGCAGTCGTTAATGTTCAGATATTTTTTTCCTGATTCATCACTCATCACCATCAAAAAAACTTAAACAGTATCCTGCATCCTGACACCAGTTTAAAACTGAATCGAAGGCACTTCCAAGGCCTCATCGATGTAAACAAACTGCTCCTCTGATGATGGATTTTGTTGAAATGACACAGAGGGGGGAAAAAATGACACGGAAGAAGAAAAAGTTCAGAAAAACAAACAGTCAGCAGAAAAAAACAAACCTGAAAGAGATGGAGCTGAGAGGTGTGTGTGGTGTTTTTTTAAGCTGATATAAAGAGCCATCAGTCTTCGGCTCCAAATGTTCCCATCATCTAAACATCAATAAATATGTATGAAGGGAGAGAGGGAGGGCAAGAGAGAGGGGGAGAGAGGCGCTAAAAAAATGATGACGGAAAATAGAGAGAGGTGAAAGTCAGGCTCCTTTATTCACAGAGCAGCCGTACTGGTTTAATGTCTAAAGAATGAAATCCGCCTCTTCAAAGATACACAGATGGGTGATTAAAATAAAACCCAACATTATGTGTCTCAGTAAAGTGTTGTTCCACCACAAGCCTCCAGAACAGCTTCAGTGCTCTTTGTCCTGTGTGGAACTCTACTGGAAATGTTTTGATGATGGTGGTGGACAGTGCTGTCTAACATGGTGCTCCTCTATAACCACCTAAAGGACCTGCATGATCTTCTTAATGGCTGCTAAAGCCTCCTAAAGGACCACCAGAACCTCTTCAATGACCACAAGCTTCATCTATACGTCCTCTAGAACTGCCACAATAAACACTATAACCATCTCAAGGACCTGTGGAACTTCTCCACATATAAAACCCAGAGAACCACCTGAATGACCATGAGAGCCACCTGAAGGACCTCTAGAACCTCTTCAATGACAGTTAACAACCTATGAACCACCTTAATGATCACAAGGACCACCTACAAGATCTAAAGTACCTCCTGAATGACTTCAACAACTTCCTACAGAACCACTAGAACCACTTTCAACACCCCAAGGACCACCTAAAGGACTTATATAAGCTCCTCAATTAACACAGTAACCACCTAAGGGCCTGTGGAACTTTCTCACTGATTGCTAGAACCTCCTATATCAGAACCACCTATAAGACCCTAAGAACCACCTAATGGACCTCTAGAGCCTCCTCAATGACCACTATAAGCCTGTTGGACCACCAAAACCACCTTAATAACCACAAGAACCACCTACAGGACCAATCACAACAAGCTCTTAAAGGACAATTACAACCACCTAAAGTACACCAAGAACTTCTTCAATGACCACAAAAACCTCCTAAAGTACCATTATAACCACCTAAAGTACACCAAGAACTTCCTCAGTGACCACAACAACCTCCTAAAGGATCAGTACTACCAACTACAGAACCCCCCAAAACCACCTTAATAACCACAAGAAATACCTGAAGGACCACAAGAACCAGAAGTCTTTATCTCAACGTTTTGTGGCTTCTTTAGAGCGTACACTGATTTAAAACCAAAATATTGAGATTTCTGAGATAATTTAATATATATGTTGTAGATTTAATAACTACAGTTTTGATGAGGTTTTGACAGCGTACTTATGGCTTAGACTCATGGGTGCTATATAAGACTAATTAAGGAAATCCATAATGGGAAAATTCTTTAGTTGCAGCTGAAGAATTTAAGAGATTTCCATCGTCATCATGTGATCCTCTGAGGATGATCTGATGCTTTGATTGACAACATGGAGTTAAACTGGAGGGTCCTTGACTGATAATTCAATTTATTGCTGGTCAGGGGGCAGCCCTAGAAAATACATCGCCTGGCTGGTGGGAGAGCTTAAAAAAGGGGTCGGGGCTTTGGGTTTTTATATGGGCAGAGTGATGCTGTGATGGGCATGCTGGTCTAACCCCAGTCCACATGACTGTGAGGTACAATGGGGCCTTACAGCTCCAGGACTCGGGACTGTTTGGCTTGTTCAGCTGAATTTTATCTGCTCCTCTGTCCCATAAAACCTTCCTATTGACAGGCAGCTCCACATCGACCCTCCCTCCCCCCTCCATATCCAGCCCACATTTTTCTTCCCTATGAGTATTAGTTTATTGAATAAGTGGCATCTGTTTTCCTGGCCCCGTCACCGTAAGGCGAGGTATTTCTCACTGACGCACAGCGCTGATTTATACGCCGCTCTGACTCTCCCTGCAAAAAATAAAGCTAAGCAAAAAATTTCCAATACATCCTCCGTCCCCCACCCTGACACACACACACATACACACACACACACACACGCAGTCTTCCTCCATCCATGCTGTGTATAATTAAGTTGGCAGATCTTTATACACACTCCAACACTTTTACACTCTCTTCAGTCTTCACACAAACTCCCACTTTCTGTCACACACGAATAGTGTGAAGATGAGACGACCAAAGTCATAAATAACAACTAAACGTCTGGTTTGCCGTCTTCCTCTGAATGCTGTGTCATGTTCACAATGTTGATGGATCGTCCATACATACAGTAGTAGTATTCCTGGCTATATTACAAAAGATATACAGATATGGATGTTGTATATGGTCATTTTTGCTTCCTTAACAAAAAGGAAAAAGGAGGTAAAAATCTTGTTTAAGACATCAGAATTTACAAGAAACAATCCTGTAACGAGCTCGATTAGGCCATTTAGGAAAGAAGGAAAGAGGGGAGGGAGAGAGAAAGAAAGAAAATATAGAATTTGTGCATCCAAGGACTGTAACAGTGGCTACTAATGTTGTATATACATTTCTGCACAGTGCTTTCCTAAAAGACAAAATCTTGATGTTATCATTAATTTAAAGTTCAAAGAATAAATTAATCGTCCATCAAAGCAGATTTGTAGCCAAAAATTTGATCAGTGTGTCCCAGAAGTCTAATATGAAACATTAATACTCGGCTTTAGACCCACTGTGCACAAAACAGTCTGGAGAAAGTTGACTTTTATGGAGCTATAAAAAGACACAACTTTGGTAATTTCTCAAAACGTAAATGGGATTCATCTTAAATTTGTGTTAGAAGAGATACTTTAACAGTTTCTTAATGTCCAGTCGATACAGCTTACGACCCTTTATCACTTACAAATTGTGTTCTGTATTGAAATTCTCCTGGTGGGAACTCTTACCTATATGTTAATACAAGACTTTAGAAATGATGTCGTACCTGTCAGGGTTCTGTGGACAGACGTGCATCTGCAGCAGGATCCTCTGGGTGAAGGTTTTGAAGCACTGGCCGCACTTCCACAGGTGCCAGTCACTGAACTCGCTGCTCAGCTGGCTGGTGGAGGTCGGGCTCGCCAGAATCCGCTGATTCTTTGACCCCAACTGGCTGAAACTGGAGTCCGACTGGACGGCGACCCCGACCTTGTCCAACAGAGAGAAACTCCTAGAGCAGGCGGCATGAGGGAAGACCATGGAGCGCATGAGCGAGGTGGAGGGTGTAGAGGACGAGGAGGACGAAGAAGAAGAAGAAGGTTTGCCGTTCTTGCTGAAGGGTTGGAGGGATTCCTGCCTGGTCATGGCCTCCACCACTGTGGCTGGGACATTTACTGGTGACAAAAAAATCCCAAAAGAAAACAAAATGGCAGCTATGAGTTGGTTACCAAGAAATTTGGTGGTTTTTGAATGAAAAAGAATGAGTTATGAGAAAGACATTCAGAATAAAAGTCCTCTAAAGTGAGGAAAAACAGTGTTCAAGCAAGAATAAGGGAGAAAGTGGAGACAAAACCACAGTGCACTGCACAACTGAACTCTGGGTTATGCTGAACTTGGTGACATTAAAATCATGATAACTGCAAGCCAACAGCAGGCTCACTAAGACAGACTTCAGCCAGGGACTCCAGCAGTTTAACACTTTACGTCATCTGTGCACAAGTTCAATCAGGTGTTGTCTGGTGTGGACCTCAGCATTATATAGCATATTCAATAGGTGATCTTAGCTGCAGCAACACGGCTGGTGCAATCTGTAATATCAGGTACAGCTCAACACCCTGTCCCAAGTCCCAAGATCCTCCAGGTCAGGGTTGGAAGAAGACTGCTAGTCTAAGGTGGCCTAAAACATGTCAAGTGCTAAATGCAAAAACTTTTTGACTTTGACCTGTTGCCACTAAATCCCGGATCTGGATCCTGGAAAATGGGACAGACCCGTACTTAGTTCAAAGCAATTTTTGAGGTGGCCTTCTACGTGTTTAAGTTTCTTTGTTTCTTCTATCTGTTGTTGTTGTTGTGATGGAAACAGAAAGCCAAGAACACATTGTCCTAGCTGAGGCCAGAGCCGCCTGGCTAGCCCTGGGCAAACTGCAGCTCCTGATTCCAGTGAATGGAATTATGGGTCTAGTTATGCTGTTTGGAGTCTGTGAATTAGTACAGTTACAGTGACATACTGTTCCCCTCTCACTGCCAACATAAATGATTCTCAAACTATGGCTCAGGGCCCAGTTGGGCCTCAAGCCTGTTTCTGTTGAGTTTTTATTTACTCGGACACAACTACAACTTTTCCTTTTACTACTGTTATCACTAGTCTTACTACTACTATCATTTATACGTCCCCTTCTACTGAGAATACTGCCATTACTTCTAGTACAACTACTACCATTACTACAACTTCTAATACTACTGCTAGTACAAAGCTAGAAGAGCTAGTCTAGGCAGAACACCCATTATAAAATTATTAGTACTACATCCACTGCTACAATTACTACTGCTACCACTAGACTACTGCAATTGTTACTACTGTTATTACCACTGCTAGTAAGGCAAATGTAACTATTGTGCCCAGGCTGCCTATGTGTGTGTGATACTACCTTGGTGTGTGTGTATTAATCTGTGCTGTCTTTAAGGAGGATGAGAAAATGAATTGTGATGGCCAACCTGATCTGGAGCACCTGGGCTCAGTAGGATATACAGGGCTGCCAAGTTTTGACTTCAGCTTGGCATGAGATTTGCAGGGGGGGGGACCATGTCAGCGGCTCTTCGTCGGGGGGGGGGGGGCGGGGGAAGCTGACTCTGAGCAGCACGCATGGGAATAAATAATAGATTTCTGTATATTTCTCATTTTCCCCTGCTGCTGCTGCTGCTGCTGTTGTGCTGTGCTGCTCTGTCTTGTCTGTCTGTGCGCTGTCAGTGTCCTCTTTCTGCAGCTGCAGCGTTATCAGTTATGAATTGTTTTTCACTGCGTGAGAAATTTGGATGTGTGGCGTGAGAGTGTGTGAAAAGTGTCAATTGTGTGAGTCTCACAGTTGATGAGTGAGACTTGGCAGCTGTGGATATAAAAGCCCCGGTAATCAGCGTGGCTCTCTGTCTTCTTCCCTGACTATCACTCCTTTACTTTTGTTTGGCTTTTGCTCTTACATCCTACAACATCTTACATCACCTTCTGCATACATCCAAAGTCATGCTACTGATGCCACTGACTAACACACCTCACATTCCACTTTACTTCAGTTCATTTTCTTTATTATAATAAATCTTAATTTGCTGGCATCTTTGGCGTCTCCATATTTTATTTTTATTCTTACTTTAATTACACAGTGTATTCATCCTTTGTGTATCATATTCTTTTTATGTGGTGCTCATAACCCTATTTGTTTTATGAGGCACTTTGTTTCTGTTTTGGTAAGTGCTTCGAGCACAGAAGCAGGGAAGATAAATGTATTAAGCAGATAAGATGAACAGATTTAGGATACAGAAGTGTTGCTGGTGAATAAAACAGACAAGTAAAATGACAGTAACAGGAAAAAAACACATTATATAAATGTGTGTAAATTTGATTTTGGGTGAACCAGCTGATGCCAGCTGTCCTCACTTGACCCAGAATTCAGCTGTGTTCTGTTCTGTGGTCTGACTGACTGCCAGACCTGGACTCAATAACCCTTCCTTATGTTTGAAATGACATTAAGATGGCTTGTCTTACTTTAACTCACTGTGGATGGTTTCACTTTTCATTTTGTAAAACTGGTTTGTTTGGGGGAAAAAAAAAAAAAAAAACTTGGCATGTGGACTGGCAGGAAGTCAAATCATCTGACTCATCTGGGAATTTGCACCCCATTCACTACCAACAGCGACTGTTAAAGTTGGCCATGATTTTTCTCTAACCCTGAGTAATTTTAGTTCAACTTCAACCAGACTTAAAACGCGGTGGCAGATCAGGAAAATGCTCATATTGGTTCTTCTGGAAGGCAACGACGAATAACAAATTCCATCGCTTAGTTAGGAAGACTTGTGGGGTTCAGTTGTGAGGGGCAAGTATGGGGAGTCGTGCCTATTTTTGTTTGTTATTACCACTTCATTCGTAGTAGTCAAACACCGCTGTGAAACCATTTTCCTTCCATAGTGTCCGCAGTACATCTGGCTCTTTCAGGCATGTGCTGTCACATGAGAAGCACTGTCACCAAGTAAGGTGGATGATAGATCAACAGCTGCATATGAAATCAATGTAATGATGTACTTTAGGCAACAAATATGAACCACAGAGTCCTAAACTTGTCTCACTGGTTCCCAACAATAAACTGCTCCCTATAATGATGAGAGAACTCCTTTAATACTGTTGCTCAACAAAACTGGCATTTGAATATAATTTGACTGATGGTTGAACTTATGTTTCCACCACACATGACATCTCTCCCTACACAGGTCAGTAAATGCTTTGCTCAACTGTTAGTGAGGGTGGATAGAGCGACATTTCTTACTGTTTTCAAACATTATAGAAATACACAGCCTCTCTCTCTAACACTGCTGTGCTACACCTCTGCAGTCGGGTCGTCATAACCATTTTCCATCTTTCATCAGCTCACCTCTGCCATCAGGCCACCAGGCTCCATTGATCCTCTAATAACCTTATGAGGAGATAATTACACCATTTGTAAGTTGCCCGACGGCGCTATCGACGGCCGCGTTACGCGCCGCTCGCCCACACTTAATTCATTTTGCTACAAACATCGCATATACAAAAAATGCATGTCAATAAGGTTTGGGCTGCGCATGAAATGCATCATCAAAATGGGAGAATTATGCAGATGCAGTTTGCAACATTGCAGAGTCTGTGTTTTCTTTCTTTGTAAAGGGGTGTGTCTCCTCCAGAGGAGGAGTGACATGAATCTAAACTAAGCACAGCTGACAGTCTCCGTGATGGAGCAGAGAAAGTTTTTACAGCCAATTTTCTAGCTTAAAGGAGGTCTGAGTGTTTATACTGAAGAAAATTTGGGTGGAGTATCATCATCTATCTCTGTATCAGTCTTACTGTTCATTTATCAGCTCCAGCCTTATTTTAACACTCCTCCTCCTCCTCCTCTTCATTATTAGAAGCCTCCATCCTGTATTTTCTTTTCTTTCTATCTTTGTCCTTTTAGTGTGACAGCGTGTACATTACATTGATCGACATGCAGAATTAAGTGTAACTGCTTCACAGAAAAAACACAAAAGTTGATCCAGAAACTATTTTAGGGATGTGGGACGGAGCCAGACACCACCCGAAAAACATCTGTGCAGAAACAATGAACAACATGATGTCCTCAAAATCACAAGATCCATTTACAGAACTGATTTATGCTACAATCCACCCTACTGTTGGAATAAACTGCAGCTCAGCTTCAAGTGGAGACACTCCTTCCTTCCTCTGGAGGATTTTACAGTCTTACTGCCTGACATTTATTCTGTCATTGTTTGTACCGATCTTGTGTGTTATGTAATCTTTTCTCGGGTCACTCTTACAAAAGACAGCTTGATATCAATTAGATTTCCTGGATATATAAAACTTAAATAACTAACTAGATTTGAGCACAATTCAAACTGTCTTCATTCACTATTTAAAGGCACAGACATGACTGACATGTTATGTTCCTCACAGGACTGAAATTATGTTCACTTGTGTTCTATTAATGTGCTGAAAAAAATGTATATTGAATATTGTTTTAATCAAGTTTTTTTCCGTTTTTGTTACTGTCACCAAAAAAGAAAATAAACCTCTTGTCAGTCTCTTGGTTCATACGGAAGATATAAATCTAAAAAAAAATAAAATGACTGCAGTCTTTAGCAGACGTTACTCAGACAGGAGGAAATGATGTATTTGTCAGGGACTATTTTCAGTGGAGGATGAATCCATATTTGGTGCTCTGAGTACTCTGGCTAGCAGGATTGAATCAGCCTTATCTTTAAAAATGATACTTCTATTTTATGTTTATAGATGTATTGTTATATTGAGGACGATAAACTTTAACTTACTAAACGGGACAAAGTTTGACTTTGAGGAGGCACAGACACAAACAGAGTCTCTCTCTCTCTCTCTCACTTTCTCTCTCTCTCTCTCTCTCTTTACTGGCATGAAGTACAGTTCAGATTATGTTGCCAAAGCCTTTGTTAGTAATCAATAATGCTACGTTACTAGATAATAAAGTCTTATCAAAATCAATAGAGGCAATTACTATAATGGTAATAATAATATGTCAAATAAAGAAGAGGTGTAAATATGAAGAACAGAGCTGTTTACTGCAGCGCTGGACAAAACAGAACAAGACCTCACTCTTGCTCTCTTTTCCTTATCTTTCTGTACTCCTGTGAACTCTTCCTCCTCCTCATCCTGTTGTCTCTTTTCTTTGTTATTATCTTCTTTATTACACTTTTCTCTCCTTCCTCTTATTTCTCTTGTCTCCACTTCTCTCTTTTTCCATCTCACTGTCAATCAAATTTTAAGCAAAGTTTTGAAATGCTGCACAAAAAAAGAATGCAAATTAAATTTCCATCAACTGGTTTGGAGCAAATAAACTCGGCTACACAAAGCATAGCTGGTGGTATAGACTATGTTACGCACGGCTGTAATAAACAGAGTAGAAGAAGAAAAGGTTGCCTTCACCATCTACCAGAGAAAAATGGAGAGAGGTCTTCAGGAAGTTGTTTCAGTTGGGAAAGCTGTAATTGTGTAATTGTAATTGTTTCCATCTCACATTTAGCACATTAACTGTTTTTTGAAAAAGAAAAAACACCTCAAGAGAGCGTAAAAGCTTTTTTGCAAAGTTTTTTTGGAATTTTGCATCAACCTTTTCTGATGTGATACTTCAAAAAGTGCATTAAAATACGCTGATAGAAACACGGCTGGTGATGCCTTTTTCTATTCTCCTCTTTATCTTAAGTTCCTCTCTACATGACTGTTGCTGCTAAATGCTGGAGGAGGAGGAGGAGGAGGAGTAAGGAGACAGGAGGAGTATGAAGAGGAAGAAAAAAGGACAATGAGGAGCCCACCCGAAGTGATTTTTTCTTTTCTGTCGGTCCACATGTTGTTGTTGTTAGGCGGCGGCCAGGCTGCGCAGCGTCAAGCCGACAGGCCGTGATTGGATGGAACGTGCATGAGAAAACAACCACAGGGTGTGTGTGTGCTTTGATAGTGTGTGTATGTGTGTGTTTGGAGGGTGTGTGTATTTTCTTTGTTGTGTGTTGGCGTGCGGTTTGGCTCTAATGTGTTCTCTGCTCCTCTTTAATGTGTGTTTGTGCCTATGGATTCTTCTGTGTGTGTGTGTGTAAAAGCAAGTGTTTCGGGGAATGTGTGTTTTTATGCTGTGTGTGTTTGATGTGTGTATTTTAATTGAAATGAATAAAGCCTTACTGTTTTTTGGGGGGGGGGTTTCTTGTAAACGAACAGGTTGTTTACATTGAGTGTTACTCTTGAGGTCTAACAAAAAGCACTGAATACATTTCCTTCCCCACAAAACAACTATTCTAAATCCTGCATTGTTTCCATCCATGTTTACTAGCTTGCAGTCTTCTTCTTCTCTTCTGTCTTTGTTAGCGCACTGCTGCGTTTCTCTGTGCGTTACAGTCACCTGCAGTGGAACAGTGTGAAACCACCGGCAGGATAATGTATCACATCACCTGCCTGCCAAGTCACAAAGACCACAAGGTTCCTTTAACTTCCTTATTTTAGACATGAATTCACTTCATCTCACTCATTTGAAATCTCAGAACAGGTGAAACAAACCTTTTCTCATTTTTTGTACAAAGCACTTGTTAAATTTAAAGATGCTTTATATATTTATGCTGTTTATGTTTTTAAATGATGATCAGTGACTACATTTTAAACATGAAGACATTCTTTGCCTGATTTTCAGATGTTTATTTCTTCTATTAAAGTTTGTTAATGACACCTGACTGCTCTGTAATTAGAGTTTAGATCTCTAGAATATTTTGAATTAAAGGTGTGGTTGCTGGTTTGTCTCAGTGCTGTTTGGTAACGAACAATGAATGGAGCTGAGGAGAGGAGCACACAGTGGTACAGTAACATACAGTATTCAAGCTTGTGTGCCTTTCTTTAACCTACCAGCTTGTATAAGAATGATTTTTGAAAGTATGAACCCTTTGAACTAAAGTCGACTTTCTCTTTGAAAGTGAAGCCATGTGCGCTGCATGTAAAAAGGCAATAATAGTGTCCCAGTCAAATCAATTATACATAATGGACCTCTAGTAAAAATCCAACATGGCTATGATTATAAAAGTATCTATTTTACATTTTGATCTATTTCCACTTGTTTAATTTTCTGACCCATTAATTCAACAGATATCAGATTTACTGACACACCAGAGAGGTTTTTATCTTCATCATTAATGACATTATCTTGACTTAAATTGTTATAAAAATGTTTTTCCTTCCATACAGCAGGTTTGTATTTATAAGATTCATTGATTGAGTTCTGCTGTCTTCTGTTTCCTTCACTGACAGATCACACAACGCAGAGCAGTCGTATAAAAAAAAAGAGAAATAAGCACTGTGACAGCGCCGCTCAGCTCCCAATAGTAAATGTGCTCTGTCAGCTTTCTCCGCACTAATAAACGGTCAAAACTTTCAACGTCTCTTCCACTTAAAGGACAGAGAGTCACAGTCCTGCCGTCTCCAGTGAGGAGTTTTGACGTCACGTTCATCCTTTTGTGGGCACAATCAGCAGATAACGATGCCATGGAAAACCCAAATACAGTTAGTGGCAAAATGTCTCTAATTTAAAGCAGAGCTGCTGTCTTTCAGTTCCTACAAAAGAAGTGTAATCTAATTTTATTTAATTTGGATGTGAACAAACTTTTTTCACTGCAGGGTGGAACAAAAGCAAATCCTCCGGTTTTTGTTTACTCTCTGCCAGTGTGTGCGTGTTGTTGCGTAATGTGTGTGTGTGTGTGTGTGTGTGTGTGTGTGTGTGTGTGTTTTGGACATCTGTACTTTTGAGGACCAAATGTCTTCACATGAACAGAGAATAAATCATCTCAAACACTATGAGTTTCTGTTAGCTGAAGCTTAGGAATGATGTCTCCCTGATAGATGGCTGGATGACTGCTGATAGCATTTAGCATACATTATGACCAGCTGAAAGAAGGATTCATCTATTTTAAGCCATGTCAACGTAGCAAAATTAGATTTAAGCTTATTTTGATCTTTAGACGTCTAGTTTGTGAAGTTAAAATGTTACATGATCTCGCAGCTTTGCGAGCTAACGATTTATTTATGTAGAAGTTTCTGACTTGGCCACAATGTTTTTAATGCTACGATAGACAGAGCCAGACAGAAATGCACACCGCTGCACTAATTACCTCCACATTAGCTTTAATCTGCAGGCCATCTGAAAGAAAACACGGATGTAGAAATGTTCTCAAGTTAGATGGAGGAATAAAGAGTCACAGAAAACTGTCTTGACAAAGTCTCACCGCTCACCTGAGAAGCAAAGAAACACTGAGAGATGTTTGTACTAAAAACCGCAGCAAGTTTGGAATTTATTTCTGCATTTTTTTACTATATTAGTGCAGCTGAGGCTGATAGAAATTCAGATATTAGTTTTAGAAGTATCGTGTCGTGAACTTTTGTGCTGGATAAGTTTGACCTGCTGGTGTCGCTGGATGTAAAGTTAAAGCATCATCACAGTCTTTAAGATTCATCCTCTGAGGATGATGAACGTCTCCACCAGATTTAAGCTCAATCCATCCAGTGATTGTCAAGATATTTTACTCTGAGCTAACAATCGACAGAGACGACCATCACTTCAGCTTTATCACAAACTTTTGTTGAAAATGCAAAGAGTTTTGTTGGTAAAGTGCTGGGAAAACAGGTCCTCATAAACATAGTAATACGTGAGTGTGTGTGTGTGTGTGTGTGTGTGTGTGTGTGTGTGTGTGTGTGTGTGTGTGTGCAGAGGCTGCCACAGTCCTGTCATGATGAACGATGTCATGTAAAAGAGTAGTTCCATCTGTAAAACAAACCAGTTTGTGGCCAAACGTCTCTAATTTGCAATCAGCACGATCTCATTTCACTGCGACTCTGTGAAAGACGAGCTCCTAATTCAATTCATTTCAATTTAGATTCCTCAGATTAAAACTCCTTCTTCATGTTTTGTTTTTTTGTTTTTTGGGTTTTGTTTTTTTTTTTTTTTTGCTCCGTAATTGAGTAAGAAGAAAAATGTTAGTTTTTTTTTTGTTTTGTTTTGTTTTTTTTTATTCGCCCCGCGGGGAGTTTTCTCTGTCAAATCCAGAGAATATCCAGTTTGAATGGAAAAGATATAAACAGGCTGACTGAGCAGTAAACTGGAGGAGATGTAAACAAAAATGAATTTCGTGACAGAGAGAAAGAGAAGACAGAAGAGTAAAAGACAAACAAGAAGAAAAGACAAAGTTCAGATGGAGGAAGAGAAAGACGGCTGGAGAAACGGAAAAAAAAACACAAAATGACACAGTTTAGACTTCTGTAGAGGCGCGATGATAAAACCATTCATCAATGAGTTGATACAGAGGAAATTATTTGCCAACTATTTTACTGACTGATCAATTGTTTTGAGTCATTTTCTAGCTGGTTGCAGCTTCTTAAATGTGAATATTTTCTGGTTTCCTTCAGTCTTTTAAGACAGTTAATTAAATATCTAAACAAGACATTTTATAGACCAAATAACTAATAACTAATAGAGAAAATAATCAGCAGATTAATTGATAATGAAAATAAACGTCAGCTGCAGCTCTAGACTTCTGAATCAACATAAATAACATCAAACATTTATTTCCATGTTTACATTTTTAAAGCCATTTACAACTTCTTATCTCTTCAAGTCTTATCTTCTATGATTCTGAATCAATTATACAGATTATCCAAAGATCAATCATTTTCATGATTAGTTATTTTGTACAGCAGGCGTCGGGGAGCGTTTTGGATTTATTAGCTTAATCATTCACTTTGCGAGAGGAAAGAAGTAAAGAAGTTTGAGCCAAGTCTGGTCGGGTGAGACAGTAACTCCGTCAACAGTCTGTTTCATTTCAGAAGGCCTGCTGCTGGTACGGAGATGTGAATAATGAGTGGTTTCACTGGTGCTGGTGTTGCGGCGGAGGCTGTTCTCCACGGCTGGAGACACAGAGTCAGTAAGAGCACAGCGGAGCGCTACGCTTTTCTTCTTTTCTCCTCCTCTTACTCCCAACACACACACACCGACTTCTGTTTTTATTTAAAAAAAATATTTAACCAGTGATGCTGGTCAGTAAATGACTTTAATTTATTTTCTCTCATACGAGCAGAGGACTGAAATATGCGTACTTTCACATATTTTTCTCTGACTTTTTCTGTTTGTCAGACAGTCAGTGAATTTAATCAGGAACAGTGAGCTTGACTGTCAGCTTTGTTTCATATTAAGAGTTTAGAGGACAGAGGACATGAGTCAGTGGTGTGGCACACAGTGAAAAGAACCTGAAAATAATTCCCACTTTTCTATTTATTGAATCAGGAATTGATTCTGACAACAAGAACTGGAATCCAATGGTGAGATTTCCAAAGATCCCCTCCTCAAGGCTGTTTTACAGCCCAATATAAAGAAACTGAAGGCTGATTTTTTGGATAAATCCTTTTTTTTTTTTTTTTTTTTTTTTTTTAAATTCTGTTGATTTTTCTTGGCAGTTCAGAATAACAGTAAATGGATTCTGGCTCATCTAAAATAATTTTTTCCAACAGATTCTGGGATGAAAGCGTTAGTTTAATGGGGTTTACAGAGTATAATAATTATGACTCCAGTAAAGACAATCATATAAAATGTTGATGTAAAAATGAAAAGATGTAAAACAAGTTTAGCTTTAACTTGTCAAACCAAACAAGAACTAGACAAAGATCAAGTAAAGACTTCAAGTTCATAAATGTGTGTTTTCCTGTGTAGAAGAAGAAGAACTAGATTTATAACTGTTGTTTCTCTGTGCTGATGTTGCATCAGGGTGAGAAACAGGGAAGACAACACATCACAATAAGACTTCTTCCTGTCTTGTTTTGGCTGGCTTGTTTGCTCAGACAAATAAATCAGACAGCAGCATATTTGTAAAAAATGCTGCGTTTACTGTGTTGTTTTTGTGACAGACTGAAGGCTTCCTTCCAGTCACGCAGTTTAAATAATGTCTGTAATAAAAATGAGACCCACATCCAAAGAAAATGATTGTTTTTGTTCTTCCTGTGGACAGACAGGTTGCAGAACAGAGTGTTTGGCTTATGTTTGGATGTTTGGAGCATTTAGATGTTACAATCACGTTAACATCAGCTGATGATTAGAAGCATTCAGCAGCTGAGGGAACTGAACCCGTCACCACTTTAAACACTACTCTGCTAGTGTAAATGCTTCACTTTCCCGCTCAAGGACACTTCACTCAGACGTACTGTACAGCTGCTCTGTGTTCTGAGACTTGAACTTGTAACCTGATGGAGGTTAAAGAGGACCTATTATCCTTATTTTCAGTCATGGTAATAATGTTATAATATCAGATGTTCATATTAAATGTGGCCATAGTGTCAAATAATGAGCCTCACTGAACATCATGAACATCATCATCACTGTGGCTATTTCTATTTGTACTGTTCCCCCCTGTGTTATTTCCAACTGCTTAACAAAGAGCTACAAATGTCCAGATGTTGTTGTGTTAACTGGTTTTTAGCACCTCTAATGGAGCTCCACTAATTAGGTGAGGAACACGTTTCATTTCCTGTACAATCTTTACGATAAAAGTCTCTCATTATTTAGTCATTTAAAAGCTTTTAATTTGAAGCAGTAAAGCAGGAAATGTTGGGTTTGCATCAGCGGCAACTTAATACGACTCTGCTCCTCGGCAGTCTTCCCGAAGGCTGGCCAATCAGAACAGAGCGGGCTCATCAGGAAGGGGTGCTAAAACAGCCTGTTAGAGACAGAGGCTGAACTGAGGGGCTGCATAAGATAAATAAGGAGTTTATTGAACTGTGAATCATGCAAAGCTACTCTAGTGGAGTCCCAGAATAAAAAATACAGAGCTGGAAATGAACATAATAGGTCCTCTTTAAGAAAAGAAAATGTACTGCTGATGTCTTGTTTTGGCACAAGTCCCTCAAAATCAAGGCTCATATAAAATAAATCAAGCATAAAGGAGACAAAAAAAAAGAAAATTAAGAATGAAGGAAAAGTCAGCAGTGTTTTCTCACAGTTTTCGTCCTGAGCGATGCACTGCAGCGGGATGCCGAAGAAGGAAGTGTAGGAGTCGTTGTACCAAACCAGCAGCTCTGTTCCTCTGGGGATATCCATACACGCTCTGTAGAAGATACAGGACCTGCGATACACAAACACAGACACAAACACATTTATTTTGAAATGCGCAGCACAAATAAGATTTTACCATTATTATCTTATAAAGAACAAGTCAGCATCCTGAAAATATCTGAAAAGAAAACCCAAATGTCCTGACGTTGATTCAGCATGAAGATTGATATGGATCCAGATCAGAGGCCAAGATTAAAAACCTCTGGCCAGTGTCCTGGCAGCAACACTGAGTACAAACAAAATACCAGATACCAGATAACAAGAATATGAAAAAAATACATTAGAATATCAGAGTGAAACACTGCAGTTATAAATCATGAATACAATTTCTAATACAGTCATATAAAATATTACATCATAGAGGAAAAACCTAAAGAAGACTCCTTAAAAACGACCCAATAGTTGTCTAGAACTCTAGAAAGAGTTGTCTAAAACAACAACAACTGAAGGAGACCATCCAGCCCGTCCTCAAAAAACAGCCTATAGTTATGTTTGAGTGACAGACGCCATCTGTTAATAATTATGACCCGGAGAAGTGATGACGTCTATATAAATTTGACAAATATATGTATTACGAGGAGGCGAGTTGGATGGCTAGATAGATAGATGACAAAAAGTGGACTTGGCTGCAGGAGACAGCTGTTCGCTTTCTGTTTCCAACTGTGAGTCGGGACAGTTTTTTAAAAACCATAGCTACGATTGTTGTAGTGTTTTACTGTTGCCATGACGACGAACGATGCCTAACTTACAGGAAGTAGTAACTTTAACTCACCCAAACCATGATCTTTCCCTAACCAAGTGGTTTTTGTGCCTAAACCTAACCAGACCTTAACCACAGCGTTGTGACGTCATAAAACATCATTATTTTTGAAAAGTGATGTGTAACAGTTTTGGAAAGCACCGATAGAGGCGGCATATTAGAAAATGCTCCTATGTGTTGTTCTGGAGTGCATGGTACAACTGCACTATGTGGCTGTTTCATTATCAGGATGTGTTGGACCATCACATCTAGTTTCTAAAATTCCCCAAAACATTGTCAGCCAGCCGGGAGAGCAGACAGATTAAGATAAGATAAACTTTATTGTCCACCAAACATACTTAATTACATACATACCTTACATTATTCATACAAAACTAAACAAAACACACAGCAAAACAAAGCAACCACACAACACCACAATAAGACCAGTGCCATTGATAAAAAACACTACAGCTTATAAAACCAAGATTGCGCAGCAATGATTTAAATTCATAAATAAAAAACAAATTTTGCAATTTCAAATCAAGTTGCAGAAGGTTTCAGGCAGAGAGCAGCAAACATAAAAGCTCTTTTTACCTAATGCAGTGCAGACTTTGGGAATCACAAGCATAACTATTAACACACTTTTGTTGAAAGAATTTACATAAATAAGGTGGTTGTGACGTAAGAAAGGCTTTATAGATAAATATAATCCAGTGCTTTAAAGAGGACCGGCTGACCCGGCAGTATATACTGCTATAGAGGGCTCCGTGTCAGACATCTTTTATCACCAGGATCGATTTTAGAGAGCCCAGACCATCCTCTCTTTGAGGCATTTGATGTTCTCTCTTCAGGTCAGAGGTACAGGGTTCCCTGGACAAAGTGTGATAGATTTAAATTTTCCTTTGTCCCTAGTGCAATACGCAAGCTTAACTTACACAAAAGGTAATATTTACCTTGCACCTTGGCACTTTATCTTATCCAATCCTATAAAAAAATCCATCTTTTTACAGATTTTATTGTTGTACTGTTATGTGTGTACTATCCTATACAAAATCCACTCTTTCATTGATTTGATTGTTGTACTGTTTGTGTGTATTGTCATTTTTTATCTGCACTCTGCTGCGAGCCAAACTTCCCCCAGAGGGACAATAAAGTACTGAACTGAACTGAACTGAACTCAACAGCTAACTTCATGAGTATCTGGCCAGTAGGTGTTTGGATAGCTCACTCTTGACCAAAGTGCTGAACAGACCGACTGTCTGACATTATCATCATCCTTTACCTCTGACGGGATGAAAACAAACAGCTGACTAACAGTCCTGGAGACGGGACAGTGTGACGTGTCAGTGACTCTGTCCAGGTCTGATTTTGGAAATGACTCCCATCCGATAACAGCAAGATTTCACATCTGACCATACCCAAATGATTTATGGGAGATATCTGGTGTCTCTCACTCTCTTAAGACCAACTAATTACTATGATGTTGTTCAAACACGCAGCCAGTGAGCTGACGGTTCCTGGTTCACACCACCGCTAAAACAACACCTTGTCCACCCAAAAACATCATTCTAACAACATGAGCAAACTCCACGTTCAAAACCACATTTTCATATCCAGCCCAAACTATTTTAAAACACTTTCCCACATGTTTTTCTCCCATTTGGGCGGCAGGGTGTCAGACAGACTAGAATGTGACTGAGAGGTCACAGGTTCAACTCCCACATGGCTCCCATGTTTTCCTGCCAAAGTGCCTTCGAGCCAGAAAACAAATTGCTTTTCACTTGAGATAACCACTTAAAGTGAAAAGAAATGATATTAAATTTGTATCATAACTGTCTTTTAATGATATTATAATTCAAAGCACATTGAGTGAAACTTGACTCCACTTCACTAAATGCTTCTTCATGCAGTCAAAAGCCCCATTAAACCATCAGGCTGTTAAACAAGACCAAAACCTTTCAAATCTTTTCAAAGTGTTCAGTCAGGAGATGCACAGACATGAACAACCATACTGGTGCTTTATAATATTTTAAGCCTGTTAACTACAAAACTACAGATCGATTTTCTTCTCTAAAGGCAGCTGATTTGTTGCAGTTCATTTCTTTAAAAATCTACTCGGCTTGAAACTTTCTGCAGATAGATAATCCATAACAACATTTAGTAAACTTCAATTTTACTGACACTAATGAGAAAAGAGAATTTTGATGAATAATTAAAGGAAATAAAGACAGACAAATTAAAGAGAACATAAAGAAAAGTAGAGAGAGGAGGAGAGAGGTTTCATGTCAGCTGTGACATGATGTTTATTTAATGAAGTGAAGACAAGGAAATAAAAAGAAAGACAGAAAGCAAAGGAGAAAAATGAAGTGAAAGGTGCAGAAAACAACTAAGACAAGGAGAGGAAGAGATATAGTATGCAGACTCTTAGAGAAAAAATATTTAACAGGCTGTCACCTACAGGGGGTGGACAAAATAACAGAAACACTGTTCAGTAAAGTTTTCCAGTCTAAGTTTAATTAGTGTTTTTGTTGAGACGGTCAGAGCTGCTCACTTGTCATTCTTGAGCATCATCAAACTAGAGTTTACAGTCGGGATAATGGTGGAAGAAGTACAAAATACCATTATAACAATGTAAAAATACTCAATGACAAGTAGAAGTCCTGCGTTAAAAATGTTCAAAATAAAATTAAATATGTATTATCAACGAATACTTTAAGTATAAAGAGTAAAGTACTCCTAATGCAGAAGTCCGAGCACAGTCAGACCCGACCTGAATAGACCCGAGGATAATTAGACCCGATCCAAAATGCTGTCGACCCGGCAGCAGCATGATGTGCTATTAATTAATTTGATCAATTAACAAGCAGCCGCTGTGGGAAAGAACATACTTCAAAGACAATTTATATAAATTATTGAAAGTCCTACGTTTTATATTTATTTTATTTTAGTTTTGTCTGTGACAGACAGACAAAAGACTGTGTTAAATTCATTTAACAGCATAAATCTTGTACACTAGGTCTACTGATTTTCCTAAAATAAGAAGCTCAGCCTCAGTTGCTTGTCAGAACTTTTTTATCATCTTTGTCGACCATCTGCATAAAACAGGACCCGACAGCTGATGTACTGGCTAGTTTCACCTCCTTGTTCTCCTTTTCTTTTAACTTGCCACATGATACCACATACTGGACATAGTGACATACAGACCCAAGACCCTAACCAACATGATTAGCAGAATTTGGACCGAGTCCGACCTCTACTTTATATCAATTAAAGGGGACCTATTATGCTCATTTCCAGCTCTATATTTCTATTTTTGGACTCCACTAGAGTAGCTTTGTATGATTCACAGTTCAAAAAACTCCTTATTTATCTCATACTGGCCCTTTATGTAGCCCCTCAGTTCAGTTGTCTCTGACAGGAGGTCTTAGCTCCTGTCTCTTTAAGACCCCCCTTCCAATGAGCCCACTCTGTTCTGATTGGCTACCTTACCAGAAGCTTGCTGTGGTGCAGCCATATCAGAGTTGTGTTAAGTTACTGCTGATGAAAACCCAATATTTCCTGCTTTACTACTTCAAAATAAAAGCTTGAAATGAAACGTGTTCCTCACTGAATTAGCAGAGCTTTGTTAGCAGCGCTAAAAACAAGATATGGAGATATTTGGAGCTCTTTGTTGAGTGGATTAGTTAGATATAATGCAGGGAGGAATAGTACAAGCAGAAACAGCCACAGTGATGATGATGTTTGATGAAGAGCTGCAGATGACCAGCATACCTCCAATAGATAAATTACTTATTTTACTTTGCCCTGTTGTGTAAAGGAAAAGCACTCACAGTGTGCCAGCTCCACTCTAGTCATGGTTTGGAGTGACTACCCCCAAAACAATGGAAAAACACCATAATGTTAGCGGAGCAGTGAAATCTGTCACAAGCAGACGTCGACCCGAGGTGAAAGTAGAAAAAAATGTTGGGGACTGAGCCTTCAGAGCAGTCTGAAGCCGGGGCTTTTCGCTCACAAGGCTTATTTCTACATACGTTTACCTCATTATTTGACACTTTTAATATGAACGTCCGGCATTGTAACATTATATATCTAACTATGAAGGAAGGACTCGCACGAACATAGTGCAGGATGCCTCAGGCACGTTTTGAGCAGGCACTGCTGTTCATCTGGTCAACTTCAGTTCATCTCAAAACTGTAGTCTGTTTAGGGAACATTGGTAAATTGTTTTGAACAGGCACTGCACTAGTAAGACTGAAAATAAGGAAAAGCATAACAGGTCCCCTTGTACCGCGGCTCTTTCTGAGTCACCGTCCTCTGACACTTGTTTGTCTTGCCTTGCTTGTAAGTGGCTTTGGATAAAAGCGTCTGTACAAGAACTTGGGTACTAAGTTACATTCCACCACTGTGTAAGAATTGTGTAATTTCCTACAGAAACTCTTTTTGTATTTAGCCCGAGGGCTTTCCACTTGTTACATTGGAAAAAGCTTCTGAAAGTGATTTTTTTTGGCATGAGAATGAGCCACAAGCTCATAATTAATAAGAGCGAGTGAAAATACTGATAAAGATCCAGAAATATTTGAGGAGAGCAGTTGAGCCTGACAAGTTAAACTGAGTCTGCTGAAGATCTGTGTGAGAGAGTGTGTGTGTTTTATTAATTCTTTCCACACCGGGGGAGGGGTGGGGTGGTGTTGGACCCATGTGAAAACACAGCCAGGAGGGACCAGGCTATAAATCAAACATACCCGATGACCTCCCAGGATAAAAAGAGAGAGAGAGGGGCCCACAAACATGCAGCAGCTTGTATGTATTTAAAACAAATCTATGTGTTTAATACGTACAAGCCGCTACATTCAGGCGGGGCTGTGCTATAAATCAAACACATCCACGGGCTCTCAGGTATGAAAAATAGAGACCCCTGCTGCCTTACAGCGGCATGGTTAGGTTTAAAATCCGTCTGGCCGATCAGCGGGACACAGTATCGTCAGCTCTCTGATCTTTCACTTCTTTGTTTTCATACAAAGTAAGAACAGTTTTACAATCAGCTTTTAAATGATAACATACGTACGGACAATGCAAGGTTATAAATCAAACATACCCAAATACATTACAAGGTATAATAATATGTCTACAAGCGTACAAACATGTTTATCTAAAAACCCATGCTGACAAAGCATCACAAAGCCAGTCCACAAATTCCACTTTGTTTGGAGTGTTCTGGCTCGACTCAGTGGGCATTTTCTGGAGTTTGTGGTGTCTGCAACCAAAATTACTTTACAAGCAATTAGATCATTCTTTAAAGGTGCAGTGTGTAGAATGTAGTGGCATCTAGCAGAGCAGACTTGGCAGAAATGGAATATAATATTCATAAGTATGTATTACTTACAGAGCCCGCTGTGTTGCACCGCCATGTTTCTACAGTAGCTCAGAACGGACAAACCAAACAATGGCTCTAGAGAGGGCCCTTCGAGTTTCACAGCCACCATAGGTTCTCCTACACACTTGGAAGGGGGGGGGGGTATTCAGTTTGTTGCAATCTGCAACCTCACCACTAGATGCCACTAAATTGTACATACTGGTCCTTTAACATATCAATGCTGCAAAAACCTGCAACAACTGGTGATTCAAACTTTTATCAAAGGAGGTCACCAGAAGAAAAAAAAAAACAATGGAGAAAGGTCTTTGGTCCATTCTTCAGTGTTTAAAACGGATCTTTGAACTATTTCTCTGCCTTAACATATTGGTCTAATTCAAAATCACTGGAGAAGAGGCCCTGAGACTAATTTGTAACCTAAAAGAGAAGGAAATAAACCAGAGTGCAATGCAGCTTCATGACAGGCTGGCGTCTGAATAAGGGCTTTTGAGTGACAACTGGAAGAACAGGAAACTTGCTCTTTGATGTCATTATCTGTACTGTCTAAGTCTAGACGTCTTTCTTGAGGTCTTAAGTTGCACTTCAACAGAAGAGGCAGTAACCTGACTGTCTTTGGAAGGGGATATTTCTATGAAAACCTTTATGTGCATCAACAGGGAATTGAACTACTGTCATGACTTTGCAGGCTTAACATTTACATGTGTACACTACAAGTTTTACTCACAACATATGACGTATCTGCTGTAACGCGGGTGCCAGATTTTCCTGTAATTACCTATTTATCTGTGGCTGCATCCTGGTATGGACGAGTTCCACCAGTCTTTCTGAGCCTTGACCAGAAATTAAGTACACTCACATCTGCTTCCTACTTAGGGATACTCCAAATTCCAAACTTTGCAGTTTCATTTCATTTTTGGTGGTTTCCAAGTTTAAATGAACATCTTTGTCCCTACAGGTGTCCCAACTGTTGATGGTATCATAATATACAAACACCTCTTAAATTTAGTGAACTTTCACTTTGTTTAGGTGTTTTGTGTGTGCTTCTTGTAGCAAAACTGCTCTCAATATCACTCAACCCATTAGCATCATATGCCCCATCTTTTTTGGTCTAATTTTTAATTTGTTTTGTTTCCAAATTTCCATCATTCCCCAGCCCAAACCCATCACAGTTGACTCCAATCATACTAGGTCTCTGCAAGGTAGCAGATCTATTGTTCTATCTATAACAAGTTTCAACTGAACCTGAAAAACGTTAAGTCATGAGCAGTTAATAAGTCGGCCAAAGACTTGCAGGGCTGTTCACATTGCTGTCATACTTGTGCAATGACAGCAAGGAAAATGAATCCATTGTATGTCCACACCGGGTTGTTTCATTGTTGATAGTCTTGAGTTGATTCTACTTCGGAGCTTGATTTGATAAAGAGTTAACTTCATGTGGTGAGTAGACTAAACACTAAATTCAGCAAATAAGGAACAGAAAAGTAGGAGGAAACAGTAGTTTAATGATAATCCACCAGTGTCGAACGTTCAGGCCTGGTGATTTCAGTTTGTAGTTATCAGACTCTCAGACTACAGTACAGGACGTCAACCAAAATATGATATAACTGCAACTTTGTCTTTGTGGATTCATAACTCATTTCAAATGTTTACTGTTATGTTTACTGAAAGTTATTCAAACCTGTGGAAAAAAATATTTTAGTATATTTAGTATTTTGAAGGCAATTTAATATATAGTTCATGTAGTAAAATGTGTTTAACTGAGGCCACTTAAATTCATCTTTGTGTATTTAAGGTTATATGTCCAGTATTCTTTTATGGTTACTTTTGGCTACTGAAATGGTACACATTTTTTATATTATCAATCTATGCTATTAAATATATTTGTATGAAGGTTTTATATTAGAACACTCATTGAACAGCCCATATATCAGACTCCTGCACAGTGTAAAACTATGAATTCACTCAGCAACATGGCTGGATGCCAAACACTCATTATTAAGGGAAAAATATATAATTCACTATCTTACATGTAACAGTGTTAAAGGTTTTATCAGGCAATATTTTGGATATTTCTAACACTCAAATGACTCTGTAGGTTGTTTGTCTTGTTATTAGTCTGTGAATTATCCAGAGTAACCACGACATTGTTTCTGGAAAGTACCGAGCTTGAATTATTGTATTTATTTCCTTTACCTCTTGTTTCTTTCTTGTATGCTGTAGCTGTCCATCTTGTCATTGATCACCATTATATATTGTACTCTATGTGAGAACTTTTTCTAATGTTGATGGGCATGTGCAATTGATGGATGAACATATTTGTTGTTTTTTTTACTGTTGTTTTGCTGTGATTTTATACTGCAGATACTGAAATGTCCAAAGTAAATTTTCCACTGAGACAATTAAGTCCATCTTATCTTATATTAAATTATTTTAACCAAACAGGTGTCACCTTCAGCTTCTTAAGTGGAATTTCTCTCAGATGAGATGGCACAATCAGCATCCGGTAAGTCCAGTAAGACTTCATTCATTCATTCAAGTCTTCACTGAAACTCAGAACAGAAATGAAGTCACAGGCAGCGGGCCAAAACCAATATCAAAGTTACAGGCTGAGAGAGTAGGAAATTGTGGTCACTCACATTTTAGTTAAAATCTATATGTAGAATTTTAATGTGATTATAGCATCTCTCAAATGATTGAAATTATAATGGCAAAAGTTTTTGCTTGTATAAAAATGAAACAATCCCACTCAAAACTGTGCAGTCTATGTGCGTCTTTGTGCCAAATTATCTTAGTGTCGCTGTGTTGAATGTGTGGGTGGGAAAAAGGGTGTAGCAGCGTATACTGCTGTCTACCACAATGTCATTCTTTATATTAACACCACATGGCTCCAAAGGAAGGAAGATTGAAATTCTTTTTGTCATGTATGTTTTGTTTTATTATGTTAGTCAAACAGTGTTTGCCTTGAAAAACTCAGGAGGAATCTGATATTAATGTGAATCGATTCCAATCTGTTGGGTTTCAGTGTTGTACAAAGACACTGTCACTGAACATAACCCTGAGTTTTGAAGAATCCTCCGTTATTTTCCGTCTGTCAAGTGCATTGGTACACACATACCACTTTTAACACTGTTTAAGATACAAAGCAACGAGGCAATATAGCCAGCTTTTATTGGCTGAACGTAGCAATTCAAAAAGTTGAGAAGAAGATTTAGAAGAAATGGCCAAATAAAAAGACCGCTAGTGATTTGGACCAATTGTTGCATTTCGTGTCATCATGATTCACTAAGGATTCAGGTACATTCAGGTGGATGAACAAAAATGATGCCATAGACCAAACACAACAATTCCAAAACAACTCCCAAATGAGGTTTGGATTCAGTTAGTCAGAAGAATACAAGTTGATGTTCAGACAGCAGAGATGCACATAATCTACCTCAAACATAAAAATGGGCATTTTGGAAATGAAACTATATTTTCATGTTAATGGATTTATTTTAACATCATTATTGACTGATTTTATTTGGTGCTAATGTTGAGCTGAAAGTTTATTTAGCCTAATAAAGGCTGATAAATGGAACAAGTACAGTATGTTCTTTTTTATATAACTTTGAGCCCATGGTCCTAATGTTCAGAAAAAACACTGAAACATTAGCACTAAAATATAGTTGTTTATGTGATATGCAGTATGCCTTTTATCAATGAAAGTTATTACATGATGACTCTTCATTGGTAGTAGTTTTTTTTAAAAAATTGCATTATTTTCCTTTGCTTGCAATTTTTCCCAATTCCCACAATTCTAAAGCAATAAGAGCACATAAAACATTGCAAATTGTAATGCAATTTTTGAGAAAAGCTGTTCCAAAATCAAACATTTTTGGCTGCAATACTCACAAAAAAACTGCAAAATCTTAGACGGACTGAAAAGCACCTTTTGCATGATGGGAAGAATCTTTTCTGTAAACCCCTTTTTAAAGAATCATGAATGAATGATCGCTATTACTGGAGGGCAATGACAATATCTTCATGGAATTATGGTCATCTTTAATGCTTTTGTTCTTTTTGTTTCCCAGCATCTGAACTCAGGATTGTGATCTTTGGAAAAAGTCCCAACGAAAAGACAACACTATGTAACCTCCTCACAGGAAAACAAGATGTCCCTTATCCAAAAATGTCCAAGCAATGTGAACATATCATCGGAGAGTGGAAGAGAAAACCATTCACAATAGTGAAAACAGCAGATGTCTTCAGTATGCCTGTGGATAAAGTGAGACATGAGATGAAGAAGTGTGTTGCTCTTTGTCCCCCAGGACCAAATGTTCTGCTGCTTTCTGTGAGGCCTTCTGATTTCACCAAACAGGACATAAAAACACTGAAGTTCATCCTAAGTTTGTTTGGCCAAGATGCTTTTAAATACTCAATGGTCATCACTACACAAAATGACAGGGGATTTAATTTCTCAGTGAACCAAGTCATCCAAGAGTGCAGTCAAAGGCAGCACAGCATCAATTTTGGTGAAACAGAACTTCATGAATATGATCATTTAGAATTGATGAAGAAGATGGAGAACATAGTGAGTGAAAACAGGGGACGATATCTCATCTTTACAGAAGAGACTGATCTCATGGTAGCACCTGAATGTGCAAAATCCCCTCTAAACCTGGTTTTGTGTGGGAGATCTGGAGCATGGAAGAAGTCGGCAGCTAACGCCATTCTGGGACAAAGAAAGTTTAGTCCACCTGCTGACTCAGAGTGTGTTAAACATCAGGGAGAGGTGTGTGGACGTCAGGTTACCCTGGTGGAGCTGCCTGACTTGGATGGAAAACCTCAGGAGGCAGCAAATAAGGAATCACTCAGGTCCATTTCCCTCTGTGATCCTGAGGGTGTCCATGCCTTCGTCCTGGTACTTCCTTTGGACCCCCTCACCGATGAAGACAAGAGAGAGTTAAAGACCATCCAGAACATATTCAGCTCTCGAGCCAATGACTTCACCATGATTCTGTTCACTGTGAAGTCAAATCCTAACTTTCCAGCAAATATGAGGTTTCTGCAGGAAAACAGAGACATCCAGCAACTCTGTCGGAGCTGTGGTGAACGCTATGTTGTTTTCAACATCAACAACAAGCAGCAAGTCTCTGAGGTGTTGGATACTGTGGAAAAGATGAGAGTTGTGGGATCCAGAGGCTTCACAAAGGAAATGACTGCCAAGCCTCGGTTGAATCGGTCAACAATAGATGCGTCTTTTATAAAAAAAATCAGGTTATGACTATCAGAGCAGAGAGCGTCTGAGGCGGCCTGGTCTCAGGATGGTGCAGAGAAGGGAGCGTCTCAGGATGGCGCTGATTGGGAAGACTGGCAGCGGGAAGAGCGCCACTGCAAACACCATTTTGGGGGAAGAATGCTTTCATTCTAAAGCCAGCATGATGTCAGTGACCAAGCTTTGCAAAAAAGAGGAAAGAGAGATTCATGGCCAGCCTGTTGCTGTGGTCGACACCCCCGGCTTGTTTGACACAACTCTGTCCAATGATGAAGTTCAACAGGAGCTTGTGAAATGTGTCAGCATGTTGGCTCCAGGGCCTCATGTCTTCTTACTGGTGCTGCAGATCGGTCGCTTTACAGAGGAGGAAAAAGAGACCGTGGAGCTGATCAAGAAGTTTTTTGGCAAGAAGTCACAAGACTTCATCATCATCATATTCACCAGAGGAGATGATCTTAAAAACCAAACAATTGAGAGTTACATAGAAGAAGACAGTCAAGACTTCCTCAAAAAACTGACGACTGAATGTGGAGGAAGATACCAGGTCTTCAATAACAATGATCAAAAGAATCGTGCTCAAGTCCAGCAGCTGCTGACCAAGGTGGAGTCAATGGTGAGGAAAAATGGTGGTGGCTACTATACCTCAGAGATGTTCCAAGAAGCTGAGGCAGCCATACAAAAGGAAGTGAAAAGGATACTGAAAGACAAAGAAGAAGAGATGCAGAGACAGAAGAGGGACCTCGAAAGAAAACATGAAGAAGAAATGCAAGTGAAGAAAAATAAATTGGCAGAGCTAATACCCAAATTTGAACAAGAAATAGCAATGGGAGCCAAACTAGTCAAAGACAAGGAGGAACACATCAGGAAGGAGCAGGAGAAGAGGAAGAGGGAAAGAGCAAAGAGGGAAGAAGAGGAAAGGAACATGAAAAGGCACGAGGAATTCAAACGACACGAGTGGGAACAAAAAGTTGAAACTCTGGAGAAAAAACTAAAATGCGGATCCAAAACAAATGAAGTAACAGGCAGAATGTTTTTAATACGGAGTAGAGAGGAGATGAGAAAAGAACGAGAGGCCTGGGAGCAGGAAAGAAGGGAATGGTGGGAGAAACGTTATCGAGAAGAAGAACAAAGACGAGAGGAAGAGCAAACACGACTTAGAAAGCTCAGAGAAGAATACGAGCAGGAAATAGAAAAACATGAAAACAGAAGAAAAGAAGAAGAACGAATGAGAAGAGAACTAGAAGCAAGAGAATGGAAAGAAGTACAAGAAAATCTTATGAAGAAACTGGAGGAAATGAGGAGGAAGAACGAAGAGGAGGCCAGAAGGCAAGCTGAAGAATGCAATGAATTCAAACACAGATATACCAAGGATGCATCAGCTGAGATAGAAAGGTATGGAAAAGAAATGAAGGCCATGAAGGAGAAGCAACAACAACAAGATGCCTTCATGATAAGACAGCTGAGCAGAAACAAAGCGTATCAGGTAGACTTTGATAAATTAAAGAATAGACAAGAACAAGACATCAATGAGCTGAAATCAGCACTTTGTTTCCATGACAAAGAAAACCTGGAGAGAGAAATCAATCAGCTAAAGAAAATACACGAGGAGGAAATACAACACTGGATACAGGAACATGTGAAAAAAGCAACAGAAGAAAAGGCGTGTAACATTTTATGAGATGTGTCCTTATTTCTAACAGCTGCAAAACTCAGAGATTCTAGTTTTGAAGGCTCAAGTGAAATTTCATGTGTGTTTTCTATTTAACTGGTGTCATTCAGATAACATTACTTTATTTAACCAATGCCTGACATAAATAACTACATAAAACAAAGTCTGATCATTTCACGTGCAAATGTTAAAAGTTCTCCTAGAAGCCAGGGCACAGAAATTTCTATCAGTCCATTAATTTGAACTTTGTGCATGTTCTTCAGCTGGTAATGTCCGTACATCTGTGTCACAGACAGCAGGTTAATACAAAATAATAATCTAATCAGCTGCAGTCAAATTGAACCTTTCATCTGACATTTACCTATTTAACTTTCTAAGAGATATTACAGCAATTATTAAATGTAAACTAGTGAAACCTGATGACATAAACTAAATAATGAACACATATAAACATCATCAAATTAATCACATATTTAATTTTGTTTTACAAGAAATGTATATTTTCTTATTTACATAATAACAGCATCCAGGTTTGTACACGGTAAATCTTTTTCAGTTGTCTTTATAATGACAGAAGATTAATTCTTTGTTTTATTTAGAATGTTTCTTCTCTGCACAATCTGCAGACATACTGTGTTGTTTACTGTAAAAACGTTTATTAAAAAATGTGTAATGATAAATAAAGTGTATCAACTGTTACGTTTTGGTAACTGATTATTTTGCTAATCATTTTAAGTCTTTTTTTTTTTTTTTAAATGCCCAAATTCTCTTCTTCTATCTTCTTAAATGTGAATATTTTCTGGTTTCTTTTAGTCTTTCATGATAGTAAACACAATATATTTTGGTTGTGGACTGTTGGTTGGGACAAAAGAAGACATTGGAGGTTGCACATTGGGCTTTGGGAAACAGTGATCGACTTTTTTAGCCATTTTCCGATACTTTATAGACTCAACAACTAATCAATTAATCGAGAAAATAATCAATGGATTAATCGATAATGAAAATAATTATTGGTTGCAGCCCTAAATGACTTGAATGCAGTTTGCACTTCACAGTATCTCAGTGCCCTCAGAAATACAGTGAACTTGTGAAGAAAATAAAAATACTTCTAATCAACCACTCCAGATCTGATGCTTTCTTACATCTCCCAACACAAGCCAACAGGGATGTAGAAAACAGAGACTCTAGTCCTGGACCTCATGTGATCCTGCTGGTTCTACATCCTGAAGACTTCACTCATGTACACAAACTGAGACTCTGCAGAGTCCTAGAAAACCTCAGTAATCAATCATTTGGTCACTCACCGGTACTGATATCAACACTTAAGACATGTGAGCATGTGTATGAGTCTCTTTAGTCTGTGCCTCATATGGGAACAGGCAATCATTAAGATCTTTCTTTAAATGTGCAAAACACACTGTTTATATTCAAAAGCCTCAGAAATGACAACAGAGTTGAATCAACACCTTCAGACACTGTCAACAAAAACTGAACATTAAAGGTTTTCTAAATGCAGAATTGATTAAAGAGCTGTTGGATTGGACTGCATTAGGTTTAGCTATGTAGGTGTACATAATAAAGTAGTAAAAACATGTGTGAATCATCAGTATCCTCCAATGTGTTGTACTGAATTTGCTAGACAAAACTGTAAAATAATTTTCAAATTTCATGATTTCAATATTACACATTTCTTATTATAAGTACGGCAGGTCATGGATAGTTATTTAGTGTTATTCATGAATGTGGCAGACTCTCTGTGCATTTGTATTTTTATTTTAAGTGTCCTGTTGTCACTTCTTAACATCTGTGCTGCCACTGTTAGGACTTATTTACTGTGGTATGCAAGTGTCATATCACATCATCATGGTTCATCATCTTTATTTCTGACTGCATCCTGCTGTGGACAAGTTTTACTGGTTTCCTTCTTTACCGACAACACTGAGTGTGCTTCCTGTTGTTGTTGTTGTTGTTGTTGTTGTTGTTGTAGCTTAGTTACACCAAACCTTTTGTCTTGTGATTGTGGTTTCTATTGTCTATTCAAGATCAGTCCAAAACAGATTATTTGTGTGCATGTACACTATGTAGATGTGTTTAAGTGTGTGTGTGTAATACTTGTGAAGACCAATTTGAGTTTTAGACTGAGGGTATGAGGACATTTGGCTGGTACTCACTTTCTGAAACACCTTCAAAGTGCTGTTTGAGGGTTAAGAATGAGTTTTAGAGTTAAGTTCACAATTTTACTTATTTATTTATTTTTTTTGTCATATGTTATGACATATGACAAATAAATATGACAAGCTAGAGAGCTAAAGTTCATCAGCAGTCCCTGGGCAGGCACATTTACAAAATAATTAGAGTATCAGATGTTACAAATCATACAGGGGTATAGTGAATAAACATTAAAACATACAAATCTAAAAGCAATATCCATTTAAAATGTTACTTCAAACAAATACAGGACAAGGTTAAAGTTCAGTTTAGGGTTAGGCATCTGTTGTTGTGGTTAAGGTTAAAGTAATGAGGGAATGCATTAAATCAACAAGTGTATCCTTGTGCATGTTTGGTTGCATACAGCACATAGTGAGGAGAGAGATAGAAAGAGAATACTTGTGTTTGTGCTTGTCTGTAACATAACAAAAGATGAATGCTTTGATAAAACTGGTAACTGAAATAAACTATTTACTACTGTCAAGGTACACAAAGAGGGAGAAAGATAGACAAGAGAAAGTAAAGATGCAGATAGCAAAAAAGATCTATGTCTATAGAAAGAGGGCATGCCTGCCACCTGTCACTTTGAACTGAGTTTCTGAAGGATTCAAGGACCTTTATTGTCATCTCACCACAGTTACATTTATACTTTTTCAGTAAATGCTACCTATGAAGAAATAAATTGTGTTTCCAGGGCTTGGTGAAAAGGTAGCATAAATACAACATGTTTTAAACTCAAGAATAATTTAAAATTAAGGTTTGAAAAAATAGAAAAAAAAAGATTAAAAAATAGAGAATGTAAAGAATCTAGTGTGTAAGGTTGAATTTGTACAGGCATTAAAAAACTGTAGCAGCCAAAACTAAAACCAGTCAGCTGATCAGTTGACCTCAAACATTTGATCATATTTTAGCCTTAAGAATGGTAAGACATTGATTAGTCAGTCAGCCGTGCCTGTGTGATTGTTGTCATACCAGTACAGAGCCCTGCCCTCTAATTCTGATTAGAAGGTTGTCTTATAGGTGAGCTGATTTACATGCAAGCCAGTACTTTCATTCATGAGCTTTGATGAAGCGCGACGCCATAAGGATTTCACCTGGTGAGTAAATTCAACAAATCTATAAAAGTCAGTGAATATATATCTATATCTTAGGAAAATGATTATAGCCTTAAATTGTTTACAAGTGTTGTGGTGTGTAGTTTTCAGATGTTCAGAATCACAGTTTGTAGTTGTTAAAAGTTAAACACACAATAACTGTTGATATTGTTTGTTTATGATATAAAAAAGTCAAACAACCATTTCATCGCTGCATGTTTAAGTAAATCAAGATGAAATAGAGAAAAAATACAGCCTTCAAGAAATATGATTTTATTTTTAAAGGGTGGCCTTAACTCCGAGAATTATATTCAGACACTTGTTCATATTTTATTAAAGTGCTAAAATTAAGTCATTTAGGTTTGTGTATTAAAGGTTATACTTAATGCTTACTTCTGTTCAAATTGTACTTTTAATCTTTTACTTTTGGCAAGCAGAATACCACACACATTTTGTAGTATAAAGTAATGCTACACATAAACTACACATATATTCTAGTATACTTCTCACATAGAAGCTCCAGCAAAGTCATGAGAGAACAGTTGTTATAACTACACAACAGTGTTGCAGGACTATGATTAAATTCACTCAGCAACACCTGAATGGCTGCATAACATTTGTTATTACAGGAAGACGTCATTAACTACATAAAACACTAAACATGAAAACATCCTCACGGGTGTTTTCAATCACTGCGGCTGATTAGATCTCCACTCAAATTGCAGGTGGGTGGAGCAATGCCGGGAATAACATGATAGGAATGATAAAGGTGTAATTCCCACGCTAACAGGTTGAACAAAGCCAACAGGAGAATGAGGAAGATGCTAACCACATACAGTCTGTAACCGCCCACACAGTGCTGGGAAGAGGTTTGATCAGGCGAAATAAGTGATGCCACCTGTGAGGGTTCACTGTAGGTAGGCAGGGCCTCTAAAGGACTCTAATATAGAAAGGTTGCTAGTCCAATCCCACAATCAGCAACTTTAGTCTGCATTCTTTGTAGCTTTCAGCTCATTGTTGTAGAAAAAGAATAGAAAACTGAGGACAGCCACTCCTGCTGCACAAGTTCACACAAGCTGATGGTACAAAATACAACATTTATCAGCTGGTGAACAGTAACCAGGGGTAACCTACTGGTGAATACTGGTTGTGATATTTGTGTCATTCAGTGCCAGTGTTCCAACAACAGTGTTAAAAGTGTGCAATACAATGACTGTTTTTGCATTTAGTGTCATTTCTGTTACAGAATGGAAACAAACATTTCGCTAGATATTGATCCAGTCATTTTTAATTAACAGTTTCTGTCACCTTAAATTTGCGGAATACTGATATAATCTACAAAATACATCTGAATCAAAGATAAACCTGTGATACTGATGTGTAAAAATTAAGAAAAATGATTTATTCATCAATAATAAGTGATAAAGATAGCTTTGCTCATCTCCATGAATTAATCAATACTAGTAAATATCAGATGATTTCATGTGCTTGATTGTTTTGGGAGAAAACTATTAAGATTATTTCAGTTTAACCCATCTGTGAATAATACAGTTATATAGAACAATCCCAATCTTTGTATTAACAAAGCAACATTTATATGGCTGAACTGTATCTAATACTTAGGCTAATTAATTAATTACACAGTGGGTCTTAAAGCCTTAAGCACTTAATGCAGTTATTTATGCAGAACATTGTCCATGGCGACATCTGAATTATCCAGAGTAACTGTGTTTATTTGAGGAAAATACAGTAATTATGATAACTTACTGAAACACAGAAGTCTAACATATCATTTTGCACTGTTTTTCTTTCAACAGACAAGTAATTTCTCCAGTGGTACTCTTGCAAGTTTCCACTGATATGAAATTATGGCAGGAGCAGCATCTGCAGGACGTGGTGAGTCTAGTAGCCGCACATTCAGAACAAAAACAGCATTTCGATCTCTTAATGCAGCCCCTTGCGTTAAAATAAGTCCATTTTTTTTACACATTATTCCATAGATCTGTGTTGTCATATGATGTCAATACAGGTGACTTTTCCAACAATACAGATATTTTGAGTAAAAACTAACTTTTCTGCTCAGAATTAGCTTACTTCTGTCTGCTCTACTAGGTAAGACTCTGAGGTCTATTTCATATCAGCTGCCGCCAGGTATAAATATCAGAGCACTGGATAACTGTAGCCTCAGTGTGTGCCTCTCACACAGAGATGCTGGTAGCATTAGGAAGTCTGACACGACAGCAGCGAGGCGACGTCGTGCTACTCAGAGAACAACTGTGGTTATGCCAATAACTCAGATTTATTCCTTCTCTGTGGCAGTAAACACAACACATGGTCCCGCCAATAACCTACTGTGCTATATTCAGAGCTTTACAAGACATTCAGGGCTGACAACAGTAATGTTAATGTGATAAACAGCAGGGCTACGGCTAAGTACACTCTCCCACAGACACACACACATAGGAGAGCCTCTTCTAGTAGAGCCGCTAGCTCAGCTACAACACACATAACACAGAGACTTTTACAAAGTGGCCATGAATGTGCTTCTAGTGACGGTCAAAGCTCCAGCAGACTCTCTGTGTTTCCAGTGCAGACACAGAGAGTCTGACAACAGCTGCTCATGGCTGGTTAGTTCTGACTACCAGCTCTACATCACTGTTCATCCTACACTGAGCAGTGGTCAGCCGGTGTCCCCCCGACCTATCACGTCACACATCACATAGCCACGCCTCCTACAGTCGTTGACCTGTGCGGTCCTCTGCTGCATTTTTTAAAGTATGTTGGGATGGAGGGAGCTAGCAGAATTTGAGTGTGTATTTACTTTTTAAGAACTCAATAGCAGAAATACAGACATAAATGAAAACCAATATTATAACGACAATGAACTCACTGCTATTATAGCGATATGTATTAATGATGTTGTCTTTGTTTTTCTACAGCATCTGCACTCAGGATTGTGATGTTTGGGAAGAGTGAGAAAGAAAAGACAACACTAAGCAACTTCATCATAGGGAAGATGGACTTTTCTTATCTGAATACTTCCAGGAAATCTATCGCCCATGGCGAGTGGAGGAAAATGCCCGTAACAGTAGTGAAAACAGCAGACGTCTTCAATCTGCCTGTGGCTAGAGTGAGACATGAGATCAGGAAGTGTGTTGCTCTTTGCCCCCCAGGACCAAATGTTCTCCTGCTGTTAGTGAGGCCTTCTGATTTCACTGAGGAGGACAGAAACACACTGAATGTAATCCTGAGTTTGTTTGGTCAAGATGCTTTTAAATACTCAATGGTCATCACACCACAAAATGACAGGAGATTCAATTTTTCGGTGAACAAACTCATCCAAGAGTGCAGTCGAAGGCAGCACAGCATCAGTTTTGATAAAAAAGATTTTATTGGCTGTGATCCTCGAGAACTGATGGACAAAATGGAGAAGATAGTGAGTGACAACAGGGGAGGACATCTAAACTGTACTGAAGTGGCTGAACTCATGTGCAATGTGACAGAGGCACCTGCATGTGCAAAACCAGAACCCAAACCTCCTCTGAACCTGGTACTGTGTGGGAGTTTTGGAGCTGGAAAGACGTCAGCAGTGGACGCCATTCTAGGAGAGAGAAAGTTTGGTCCACCGGCCAACTCAGGGTGTGTTAAACATCAGGGAGAGGCGTGCGGACGTCAGGTTTCCCTGGTGGAGCTGCCTGCCTTGTATGGAAAACGTCAGGAGGCAGTGATGGAAGAATCAGATGTCCAGGAGCTCATTCAGAGCTTTGGAGGAAGATATGTTGTCTTCGATGTCAGAGACAAGCATCAGGTCTCTGAGGTGTTGGATACTGCGGAAAAGATAAGAGCTGTGGGGTCCAGGAGCTTCACAAAGGACATGATGGTCAGGCGTCGGCTGAATAACGTTGCAAGACATGTGTCCAAACTGGAGATGGCAGGTTACAAAAAAACAAGACCAGACCGTCTCAGGATGGTGCTGATTGGGAAGACTGGTGGCGGGAAGAGCGCCACTGCAAACACCATTTTGGGCAAAGAATGCTTTTATTCTAAAGCATGCCTAAAGTCAGTGACCAAGCTTTGCAAAAAAGAAGAAGGAGAGATTGATGGCCAGCCTGTTGCTGTGGTCGACACCCCCGGCTTGTTTGACACAACTTTGTCCAATGATGAAGTTCAACAGGAGCTTGTGAAATGTGTCAGCATGTTGGCTCCAGGGCCTCATGTCTTCTTACTGGTGCTGCAGATCGGTCGCTTTACAAAAGACGAAAAAGAGACCGTGGAGCTGATCAAGAAGTTTTTTGGCAAGAAGTCACAAGACTTCATCATCATCATATTCACCAGAGGAGATGATCTTAAAAATCAAACAATTGAGAGTTACATAGAAGAAGACAGTGAAGACTTCGTCAAAAAACTGACAACTGAATGTGGAGGAAGATATCAGGTCTTCAATAACAATGATCAAAAGAATCGTGCTCAAGTCAAGCAGCTGCTGACCAAGGTGGAGTCACTGGTGAGGAAAAATGGTGGTGGCTACTATACCTCAGAGATGTTCCAAGAAGCTGAGGCAGCCATACAAAAGGAAGTGAAAAGGATACTGAGAGAGAAGGAAGAGGAAATACAGAGATTAAAGAGGAACCTCGAAAGAAAACATGAAGAAGAAATGCAAACGAAGAAGAAGAAAATTGAACAAGAAAGAGCAGAGAGAGACAAAGCACTCAAGCAAAAGGAGGAACGCATTAATAAAGAGCAAGAGAGGAAGAAAAGAGAAGAGGAAAAAAGAGCAGAGGAGCAAAGGGAGAAGAAAAAGCAACAACAAATTAAGCGACAACAGTGGGAACAAAAAAGTTTATCTGTAGAGGAAAAAATTAAATCTGAATCAGAAAACAAGACAACTGCAGACAGGAAGTTACTGCAGAACAGAGACGAAATACGAAAGGAACAAGAGGCTTGGGAAAAGGAACGAAAAGAATGGTGGGAGAAACGATATCAAGAAGCTCAATGGAGAAAAGAGTATGAGCAAACACGACTGAACAAGCTAAAAGAAGAATATGAGCACGAAAGAAGGGAATACGAACACAGAAGAAGAGAAGAAGACCGACTCAGAAGAGAACAGGAGGAAAAAGAATGGAAAGTATTACACGACAACTTTCAGACGAAAGTAGAGGAAATGAAGAGGAAACATGAAGAAGAGGCACGAAAGCAGGCGGAAGACCTCAATGAATTCAAAAACAAATACACGGCAGACTTTGCAGCTCTGTTGGAGAAGCGCAACAAGGAAATGGACGATATGAAGCAAAAGCAACAACAAAACAAGGATTTCATGATACAACAGCTGATCAGGAACAAAACATATCAGAAAGACTTTGACAGATTGAAGAAAAAACAAGAGCAAGAAATTAATACCTTGAGTTTTAAACTTCCAACCCAATACAAGGAAATCGATAACCTAAAGAAAGTGCATGAGGAAGAAATAAATGACTGGATACAGGAACATGTGAAGAAAGCCACAGAAGACAAGGCCTGCAGCATCTTATGAGATGTTTTCTGACAACAGCAGCAAAGTTTTAGATGTAAGACTGTGGAAGCTCTTTGTTTTACATTGAAGGGCCTATTAATCATTTACACACTTACTAAGCATATTACCATACTCACCATGTTTTTTGAGGCCTCCTATTTCATTATGAAAATTGCATATGAAAGAGTGTGAACTGTCTAATATTTGAGGACTAAACAATTACATCTTCACAAGATATTCTTTTTGAATGGAGAGTGAATCGGTGTCGCTTTATGGGTTGTTTGTAGCATCAATGTTGCTAGGCTAGTGAGTGTCTTCTAGTCCATTTATGGTGTTATCTTTTCAAGTCATTCAACCCTAAAAGTGTTTTAGCTCATAACTTTATCACTAAACTATAAACTATATTCATTATCACTCCTTATTACATTATGAAAGTAATGAATACTTACTTGTGTTGTGTATGTGAAGACTTGGCTTTCATAGGTAACTTTTTTTATTTGAAGACTTAAATATTAATTTGGAATCAGTATAAATGAAGAGAATACAACTTGACCTTGGAAGTTTTTTTTTTAAACATTTATGTCTTGTTAAGGTAATGAATACATTTCCTGGAGAGGCTTTGTGCCTTCAAGACAAAGCTAACAATTTTCATAACAGACCTAATGGTAATAAAATTGCTGCACTTCCCAGAATTCCATGCATTCATGAACACAACACCTGGGGCACACATAACAACCGTCATGACAGACTTCATGACAAAATTGGCTGAGAACTTTACTGAGCTATTCCAAGGCTTCAGCATTCCCATTGAGGTATTGCAGTTTGCTCGTGACCCTTTTTCCATCAAACCAGAGGCAGACCTCTGTATAAAAACAGGTAATGTCTTGTATTGACGAGAGCATCTTTCAGATGGAATTGGTTGATGTGCAGTCCTCCTTTGCTTTAAAACAGCACTTGCAGTCTGAGGGCGCAGTGGACTTTTGGTCTGAGCATGTTAGCCAATATCAGTACCCCACAATAAGGAAAGTGGCCTTGCTAATACTGACAATGATTTGATCCACTTACACCTCTAATTGTAGCTTTTCTCATATGAATGCCATCAAAACAAGGGCACGTTGTTCTATGACCAATGAGAAGTTGCATGAGTGTCTCAGAATTGCCCTTACTACTTATACTGCTGATTATCCGTCCCAAGGGCAGCAAATATAGAGAAAATAGTGGGGGCCCCAGAGATAGCGAAATCAAGGCAGTGTAATTTCTCTCACTGACTCAAACAGGCTCAAAATGATAGAAGTCTGATTTGTATGGTAGTTGTGTAGTATTAAATCACCTGATTGAGGCATGTAATGCTCTCAGTGAAAATACAAAGACTACAGATATGTTTTATGGTGATTCAAACAGGCCTACTTATTGTTAGTCTGGATACTATTTTACATTTTTTCACCTTTAACAAATATGGATATGGACCTGCTATAAGCACTATATGTATGCTTGGAATTGTTTTGATAGTATCATGAACAAGCCCATTTATTATTAGTCTGATGACGACTGTTTTATTATGTCCATCTTGCATTTAGCATTTATGGATATTAGGGGTGCGCAAAAAAAATGCATAAGAATCGCGATTCTATCTCTGCCGATACAGAATTGATTCAGAAATTCCAAGCATCGATTTACATTTTTCAGTTTTGCCACAACGCTGTTTTCCATTTTTTCCTGAGATGAATTAGGTCGCTAAATCCCATAGATGGTGCAATGACGCCGCCCCAGACCCAAATCCGGGGGCAAGAAGGAAGTGAAGTGTGTGTCATGGAGATACCGCAAGCAATGGAGTACCTGACAGAAAAACAAATACAACCTGGTCCATCTCCTATGAATGCAATCATTTGGACATATTTTGGATTTTCTTATCTCGAAGGGAAGAAGGAGCTTAATGCCATTATCAAGCGCTGCAACACACTTCCGCAGGTTTGTGCCATTGTGGGCTTATTTATTTGTAACCGCTGTGAAACAGTCAGAAACGTTTTATTGATCTGATTCACCAGCATCCTCACTAACGTTACCAGCGCTCCCTCTCTTGATTCACTCTCTAGCTTGCTCGACCACTGCTTCTCTCTCGTCTTTTTGAAATGGGTCGGGAAGCCGTCAGCAAAGCCTAACTTTATCTTCAACATTATCAAACGAAGAGAAATGTCCTCCCCTCCTCCTAGTAATGTTTTTGTCATATGTCAGGGTTTTACAGTGTTACAGGTTGCGTTTCTCCAAAAGCTGATTCTGGTTCAGCTTTTTCGCTGCGGCCCCTGCAGCCCTCCACTCCAACAGCCTAAACGCACAACGCACAGCAGCTCTGCTGCCAGCTGGTTGTCTGAGGAGGAGAACGAGAAATTAATTTTCTCTCAATGAAAAACATAGTCTCCTTGAAGCTTATGACAAACTGCCAAAAACGAGCCAACAAGATGCAGCAGCGAAACAAGCGTTTAAATAGCTGTTCTGTATTTTGAAACAGTCAATAAAATTCAGTAAACAGCGGAGCTGCCTGTTTCATCACTTTATATTCATGTAGTAAATACACAAATATCAATTAGATGGTAATCTGCATGAGAAATTAAGAAAAAGAAATAAAATTGGTGAGCCTATAATAATCACTCGCTAACAGTGATCAATTTTCTTGTTTGCACTTTGCAGCTAAATGTAGCAGGCAGCTATTTTTTGTGATTGTTTTGATTTTGTGAACTGAAGGAAAAATTTAAGTTATTTGAGGTTTTACACTTAGTTTATCTTTGCAATCATTTTTATTTTTGTATTAAGTATTCAGTATGCTTTGGTTTCCTATTGACTAAGTGGACTAAAGGAACATAAATCTTACTCAGGTTGACATTGAGTAGCAAATGTTTACATTTGTTTCAGTGTGATCTTTTTTTTGAGACCTATAAAAGTGTCTACTGCAGGCAAATGGAAAGAGTAACTCAAAACATCAATCTAGAATGAAATCTATGAATGTATTTAATTGAGAACTGATTTTGAATCGCGAATCGTTTTGAATCGCGAATCGATTGTGAATCAAATCGTGACCCCAAGAAATCGAATCGAATTGAATCGTGAGATTTCCTGAATATGGACCTGTTTTAAAAGCTCCTCATGTATGCTTGGAAGTGTTGTTAAGGCCTACTTACTGTTAGTCTGATGGATACTGTTTTACTATATTCATCTTGTTTTTTACATTTGTGGATATGGACCTGTCAGAAAAACACCTCATGTCTCCATGGTTTTTTAGATGTTACTTTTTGCACTTCTGTTTCAAGCCTTGTAACCGTAGCTTTCCTACTTTTGTATGGACTGGCTGCTGTCTAGAATTGATTGTAATGATAAAATTAAAGTGAAAGTAAAGGTATGAACGTGACTAGTTTATTCCATGTAGTAATATATCTATTAACAGTATACTGTAAGGTATTTGTAGCCATTAATTGACAAAATATTCTGTGTGGCCCACGGACCCCCTGTGATTTTCCTATTTGGCCCACTTGCTATTGAAGTTGGAGCTTAAAGTGTTAGTTGATTTATGATGACATGATTTATTAGCTAAACTGCATGAAAGCATTAAATAAATGGAAATTAAACATCTCAATAGTTCTCTAAGAAATTTTCAAAGAAAGCTAGTTTATTATATAACATTAGCAGACACAGGCTAATGAAGTCTGTCTGGCTACGCTGGCTGGCAAAAATTTTTTAGCCAGCTATATTAGTTAACTAGTTAACTTAGTTAAGGTTAAGGGCCTTGCTCAAGGGCACCTCAGTGGTGGCAATGAGGGAGTAATTATTGTACTATAGATGGACAAATTCCAGGGAGATTAGTTCTTATAGTCAAGTGTGTATCAATAAACAAGTGTGTAAATGTAAATTAAAAGAGAAAAAAAACAACTACGGCGTGAGACAATGGTTTCTACTGTTTTTTGTTGAACTCATAGCTATGTCACTTAACTAAAAACTATATTCATTACCATTGTTTATTAAATTTTGAATTGTAATGAAGAGTTACATATGTGTGGTGTGTGTGAAGACATGGCTTTCATTTGCATCTTTTTTCCAATTTCAAGATTAAGTTTTGAATCAGAATGAATGAAGAGAATCTGACTGTGCTTGGAAAGTCTTTAAAACGTTTATGTCCAGTTTAGGCAATGAATTAATTTGCTTTCCAAAAAATATATTTACATTGCATGCTACCAGCGCATTCTTTAACTGCCCATGAAAGGAGAACAAACAGGAACGCCACACAAACATGCAAATGTATTCCAAAGATACCAAACTTGTGTACATCATTTTTCATCACATAGTTTCTTTATCTTCGACATCAGTAGCTACACCCCTGCTGTGGCTCGTTTTACCAGTTTTTCTCTGAACTCACTGTGCAGCTGAATGCTATCATCTGAGTCTAGAGTGTTAGTTACAGCCAACATAATTTATTAGCTAAACTGCATGTAAGCATCGAATAAATAGAAATTTCAGTTTGTTTCAATAGTTCTCTAAGAGAGATTCTAAGTAAGGTAGTTTAGCATGCAATATTAGCAGACACAGGCTAATGAGGTCTGACTGGCTGTTATCTAGAATGGCAGTCCTGCTCCTGTCCTAACCTGAGCAACATAATACCTGGCCAGCTGATGAATGCATAATTAACCACCATAATATCTACCTTGGCCTGCTTTCAATACTAGGAAAGGATCTCATTATAATTTATCGTTGTAGGTCGTCTCATATGAATATGTTTCATATGAATCTTCACCTTAGCTTAGGCACCATGGATATAAACAGGTTCGGAAGGCAAGCAACTGGTGAAATTTTGGAAAAAATGTACCATTAGCATACAATATCAGTAATCAGTAATAATATCAGCAAAACCCTGTTGGTACACAGTTGATTTTTTTAGGCTATATGATTGATGCAGAAGCAAAGGTCTAAGACCATAAAAGTCATCATTTCCCATCAGCAATGTCCAAAGTAAGTCTATTGATTGAGATATATTGATTGTTAAAATTAGGAAGGGAGAGGAAAAAGCAAGAACAAATTCAAAGATGGTAGCTGCACAGACACAAAATTAAATCTGAATCGGAAAACAAGATAACTCACGGATCTCACTGACACTACAAGCCAACCTGGAGAAGTGATGCAGTTCAGATGACGTATGTATAAGGTGACAAATTTCCATATTCGGAGGAGGCAGGTTGGGTGGATGGCTGGATAGACAGATGGCAAAAAGTGGACTTAGCTGCAAGAGACCGCTGTTCGCTTCCCTTTTCCAACCATAAGTGTCATGTTTCCAACTGAGAGTTGGGACAGTTTTTTAAAAACCATGACAACGATTGTCATAGTGTGTAATGTTGCAATGACGACGAAGGTTGCCTAACTTTAAGGAAGTAAATGATCATTTTATCCCAAACCATGATCTTTCCCTCAAGAGTTTCCCAGGCAATGACACAGAGGTTGATTCATCTTTCAGAATAGTGCTGTACAGAGGCTCTCAAACGCAAATGATTATTGATTTCCAAATGAATGGACATTTTGCATTAATTTTGGCATTAAAGAAAAGATTTTTTTGGCCCTGTGGGGCCTCTCATTGGCCTGGTGGCCCACCAGGCCTGTACAATTATAGGGGAAATACTGAGCTCTAAAAGTATTTTACCTCATAACTTTATCACTAAACTACAAACTATATTCATTATCACTCCTTATTACATTATGAAAGTAATGAATACTTACTTGTGTGGTGTGTTTGAAGACCTGGCTTTCATTCGTAGCTTTTTTTATTTGAAGACTTAAGTATTAATTTGGAATCAGTATAAATGAAGAGAATACAACCTGACCTTGGCGGTTTTTTAAAAACATTTATGTCCTGTTAAGATAAATATTCATGTCTTGGAATTTGTGAGGAAGTCCTTATTTACACTGTATGCTACCAGCACATTCTTTAACTGCCTACACAGGGAGGACAATGAGGAAGTTTCCACAAATCTGCTGATATATTCTGAACATACCAAACTTGTGCATGTAAGGTTTCTTCACAGTGTCCATATCTTTATCATCAGTAGCTACACCCTGCTGTGGTTGGTTTTACAAGTGCAGCCCAGCAGTCTTATCTGGGTCTTGTGTGAATATGCAGTCCAAAGTGATAGTTAAAACCAACATAATTAATCAACTACACTGCATATTCCATTAAATAAATGGAAATTAAGCATCCATAATCTCAATAGTTTCTAAGAGAGAAACAGAATTCATTGTAATGTTGGTTACAGTGCTAACCATACACACAGTGTGACTGAATGATTGATAAGGGTAGTGGTTCCTTCAAATTCAAATTCAGTTTGTCGACTCAAGCTGATAAATGAATAATTAACAATAATATCTACACAAGCCTACAATCAATAACTGGAAAAAAATGTATACAACTTCAATACTGACTTCAGTACCCTTAGTGTGGGTGTTTTGTGTTGTATGAACTAACTTCTTTTACAACTTTCCCTACTCCTCAACTCTCCAAACAAAACACACTGCAAGTTCTCCTCATCGTTTAGGCGTGCTCTCACAAAACCACATTAAAGATGTTTAAAAAAAATATTTCAAACTCAAAGGTCCACTTACAAGCTTTTCTGAGCCCTCAATCACATCTCTTCCTTCAATCAATATAGCCGGCTTAGTTGTCATGATCAAGTGACATTTTCAATCCTGGATTTTCAGTCAAGTGATGAGTTAAGTTATATTTGAAAATTATATGAGTAGTAACAAATGGTCATTGAGTCTTAAAATTAACAACTATAAGACCATGTATTGATAATTTTAAAAGTATAAGACAAAACCACAACTGCCTCTCTGCATGCTTGGACAATTCTGAGTCTTGGACAAATTTTGTAAGAAGGAAAGAAGGGCATTATGAGAAACAAATCTGTTTGGGTCATCATTCTCAGCAAAATCTGGTCATGTAGCGAACCCATCCCTTGACCAATATAATGACTGCAATCATCCAACAGAAGAATAGAAACTACGAGCAGAGAAATCATAAAGCACATCACATTGATTACTAAATGACACTGCATCATTTTGACTGATGGAAGAAAATCCTATTTTTTGTCAGAAACTAGCCTTATTCTTCAGTGATTAGGAGACTAAGCAAAAAAGGAATGATTTTACGTTAAGAATGATAAAAGACCTGCTGTTACACATAGGCTATTTGTAGAGCTACAGTAGTGGATCCACTGGATCTGCATTAACTCTGGGTTTGATTAACAAATGAGCCATGGAAAACTTTCATCATTCATCGAAAAAAAAAATTCTTTTCATTATTAATCACTTCATCTTTTAACCTGTTGAATGATACTGGTCGAGGAGAGGTAGAGAGTCTGTTGTCTTTCAGCAATACACACATTTGAATTAACTATTGGTGTCTTTCTCCATCATGTCACATGTGTGCCTGAAAATCATAGAGCATCTAAAATGATATTTTCATGCGAGACATACATATATATTATATTTACTTTCTTATTTAAAGTTTTTATATGAACAAATAAAGATGTGACTAAGGGACTAAGAAAAAGATAAATTTGGATACAATTAAAGGATATGAGATACAGAGTAAAAGCAAAATATTGTCTCCACTCACACTGGACTTTTAATTATATTAACTTTTATATAATTCCCCTCTATAAGTACTTTTATATCAGCCTAGAGAGGGTTAAATCATGAGTTGGTCAGTCTGTCAACCATATCTGTTCCATTGTTGATATGTACAAAGATGCAACAGTTCCTGCAAGGAGCCGTGCCTCCCAGCTGATAAAAAGGTTGCCTGAGGTGAGTTATTTTCAGTTTGGAGCTGATACTGTTATGCATTCACTCTGAAGAAAAATGACGCAGTAAGAATTTCATCGGGTGAGTACAATGAACAGAGAAAAAATGCAGCAAATGTATACAGCAAATAGAATTTATGTAAAACATATGTTATAATAAGAGTAAATAACCTATACTGCTGATTCACACATTACAAAACCTCAATTAATCTACAATTACAGATTAGAGCTACAGCTATAAACTTGGGTGCAGCATGTTTTACTATGTGAAAAGGAAATAAGTTACAGCTACAAGCCTGACTTAAATTGCGAGAATGAAATTCAAGTATCTTATCAGTTTATAACTCAATAATTATTCAAAATGATGCTCATTATTAGAAACTTTTTCTAAAACAAGAAAGTGTAGTAAAACATTGAGTCAACTATGTTTAATATAAAATGAAGTGCTTAAAAGTATATCTAAGGCTCTTTAGTACATATTTTATGTATCTGCAAGTATTATACTGAAGTTGTGCTAGACTGAAGCCACTTAGGTTGAACTCTGTTTTAAAAAGATTATACTTCAGACATATTAATATTGAAATAATATGTTTCCTTGTTTGCTTTTATAGCTACACTGATTGGTTGAATAATCAATTATCAATTGATTGGCCCATCACCAGAAAATTAACCTTCAATTAAAGCTGCAAGCAGCGTTGGTCAGGATCTCGCACTGTGGTCCGTCAGGATCAGATCATTATACTTTTTAAAAATGAGGGAAATTGTTAAGTGTGGTGTGCTTTTATTTTGAAAGTTTGATTGGCAGGATGAGAATTTTCTGCATTGTGAGACATGTCTGTCTTGCTCACACCTTTGTCATCAAAATCATGCAAGTTTTGGGCCCATTCACTTGAATTTCAATCAGTAAATTGAAAACTCTTGATGAGTTTGTGTGTAAAACAAATTAATTTCCTAATTTTCATAAAGTCTATTTTTTAGAAAAGTAAAGACTTTTAACTCACATGACCTGGTCAAAGTTTGATTGAAATGTGTACTGTCAGGTGTGTAGAGACAATAAGTAACTGCAGCTGGACACAGAAAAATAGTCACATATTTGAGAATGATAAGTCAAATGGAACAATCACACATTTTTATGGCGATAACGGGTACATGGTATTCTGTCTACTGTGGTCTTATGTGAAGTGATCTGCATTGTAACCTGTAAGGAATAACAGAATAAATTCCATACAGCCTCCTCAGTGATGCATCACATCCTCTTTATGGTGAATATGAATTGTTACCATTACTCTGTGCCCTAACAGCAAACGAGCGTCCAACTATCACTTCGTATCGCGTAACATCGGACACTGAGTCCATTAAATATGCACTTCTGTTGTGTTATGTAAACAAACTATGTACCTACTAGACTGGAGACATAACCACTCAAGTAAAAGATGGGTGAGAGCTTGTTATCCTATGTTTGTACTTTTTAAACAGAAAAAATGTTTTTATTGTGATATTTAGATGTTTCTTTACTGGAAATGATATACAATATAATAATAATAATAATAATAATAATAACTTAATTTATATAGCACCTTTTAAAAACAGAGTTTACAAAGTGCTTTGACAGCAGTACAAAGCAGTACAATGCAAAGACATGAAACAGAAAACAATAACAGATCTGACCTTAAAAAGATGGCGGCCAAAAGCAAAGAAAGACAATAAAGAGATGATAAAAAGTTTAAAAGAAAGATGAAGTTTAAAAAAGTTTAAAAGAAAGATGATCAAAAGACAACATTACATAAAAGCAAGTCTGTAAAATGGGTTTTAAGAAGTGATTTAAAAGAAGTTACTGATTCTGCGAGCCTTATCTCCTCACGCAGGTCGTTCCAAAGTCGAGGGGCCCTGATGGAGAAAGCACGGTCACCTTTAGATTTAAGCCTCGACTTTGGAACAGCCAGAAGGGCCCCACCTGAGGATCTAAGGCTGCATGCTGGCTCATATGGGGTCAACATATCTGTTATGTAGCTTGGAGCCAGACCCAGACGTGCTTTAAAAGTGATCAGTAAAATCTTAAAATCAATTCTAAAACGAACAGGGAGCCAATGGAGAGAAGCCAGAATTGGGGTGATGTGATGTTGTCTGTTAAAACCAGTAAGAAGCCGAGCTGCTGCGTTCTGAACTAGTTGGAGGCGGAACAGGGATTTTTGTGTTATACTGGAAAGGTATAATAATCAGTAATGCAGTAATCTAGTCTAGAGAAAATTAAAGCGTGGATGATTTTTTCAAGGTCGGAACGATGGAGCATTGGCTTAATTCTGGAAATGTTTCTAATTTGGAGGAAGCAGGACTGGACAACTTTGTTTATGTGTGGTTTGAAACTTAGACCTGAATCGAACAGTACTCCGAGATTTCTGGCAGTGGGCTTCATGTAGGTGGATAGGGGACCAAGACTGATTATTTGGATTAGGGGGACTGAACAGTATGACTTCTGTTTTTGAATTGTTGAGTTGAAGGGAATTTTGTACCATCCAACAGTTGACATCGCTGAGACAATCTACAGCAGCAGCTAGGCTTCTTGGGTCACTGGGTTCTTGGACTGGTGACCTAAGCCAGCAACTTATCCAGATACTTCAAGCTTACTGGCAATCTCCCTCCAGCCAGCTGCCACCTTATTTAGTTTTTTGTAGTGAGATGAGGAGGTATCGTAGAGATTTTTTGAACTGTCAATCATGCAAAGCTACTCTAGTGGAGTCCCAGAGGAAAAATATGGAGCTGGACATTAGCATAATAGTTTGAAATCCAGACTAAAGATATATTAGAAAAATAAAAATCTTTGGGATAATTGTGAACAGTCATTGAAAAGTATTTTCACCCAAAAGCACAAAAAAAGTAAACTGTCCACAGCGACATCTGTGGAATATTCAGGGTAACCAGGACATTGTGTACAGAAAATACTAATAGTAATAATAATACTTGCACAATTGTGTTTCAGTGTGATAAATTTGCCTTGTTTTTCCTCAAACCTAATAGACACCAAGAGCTGCTCCAACTGAACTCCGGTGAAGTGTAATTATGGATGCATCAGCAACTGCAACATCCTGTGAGTCTACTAAGATGTACAAAGACCCAAACTGTATTCTATATGTGTAGTTAAAGAGACCTTTTACTACACATAATAAATTAATGCATTAAAGACTGACATGAATGAAGAGAGGATAATGACAATGTTCTCCCTGCCTTTGTGTACATTTGTAATGTTTTTGCTTTTGTTTTATAGCGCCTGAACTCAGGATTGTGATATTAGGAAAGAGCCAGCAGAAAAAGACAATGCTTGACAACTTCATTAGAGGGACTTTTTTTTTTCCATATTCAAAAAAGTCAACCCAAAGTACAGTCTCTCATAGAGAGTGGAAGAAAAAACCACTAACAGTAGTGAAAACCTCAGACATCTTCAGTCTGCCTTTGGATAAAGTGAGACATGAAATGAAGAAGTGTGTTGCTCTTTGCCCCCCTGGACCAAATGTTCTGCTGCTGTTAGTGAAGCCTTCTGATTTCACTGAGTATGACAGAGAAACACTGAAGTTTATCCTGAGTATCGTCGGTGAAGATGCTTTGAAATGCTCAATGGTCATAATAAACCATAATGACAAAGGAAAGAATTTGGCAGTGGATCAAATCATCAGAGACTGCGGACAAAGGCTCCACAGAATCAACTTTGATAGAAGTGACTTTCCTGAATATGATCTTCTAGAATTGATGGAAAAGATGGAGAGCATAGTGAGGGACAACAAGGGAGGACATCTAAACTGCAATGAGTGGGATGATCTCATAGAGGCACTTAAATGTACAAAACCACCTCTGAACTTAGTGTTGTGTGGGAACTTTGGATTTGGGAAGACTTCAGCAGCTGATGCCATCCTGGGACAAAGAAAGTTTGGTACAAACTCATTAAAATGTGTTAGACATCAGGGAGAGATGTGCGGACGTCGGGTTTCCCTGGTGGAGCTGCCTGCCTTGTATGGAAAACGTCAGGAGGCAGTGATGGAGGAATCATTCAGGTGTATCTCCCTCTGTGATCCTGAGGGTGTCCATGCCTTCCTCCTGGTTTTACCATTGGATCCCCTCACTGATGAAGACAAGGGAGAGTTAGAGACCATCCAGAACACATTCAGCTCTCGAGTCAATGACTTCACTATGATTCTGTTCACTGTGGAGTCAGATCCTACAGCTCCAGCTATTGCTGAGTTTCTAAGGAAAAACAAGGACATCCAGGAGCTCTGTCACCGCTGTGGAGAAAGATATGTTGTCTTCAACATCAAGAACAAGCACAAGGTCTCTGATTTGTTTGATGCTATAGAAAAGATGAGGGTTGTGGATCCCAGATGCTTCAAAAAGGACATGATTGCACAACCTCGGCAGAAGACCTTGGCAGGTTTTAAAAAATGGAGACCAGACTGTCTCAGGATGGTGCAGAGAAGGGAGCGTCTCAGGATGGTGCTGATTGGGAAGACTGGTGGTGGGAAGAGTGCCACTGCAAACACCATTTTGGGGGAAGAATGCTTTCATTCTAAAGCATGCCTAAAGTCAGTGACCAAGCTTTGCAAAAAAGAAGAAAGAGAGATCGATGGCCAGCCTGTTGCTGTGGTCGACACCCCCGGCTTGTTTGACACAACTCTGTCCAATGATGAAGTTCAACAGGAGCTTGTGAAATGTGTCAGCATGTTGGCTCCAGGGCCTCATGTCTTCTTACTGGTGCTGCAGATCGGTCGCTTTACAGAGGAGGAAAAAGCGACCGTGGAGCTGATCAAGAAGTTTTTTGGCAAGAAGTCACAAGACTTCATCATCATCATATTCACCAGAGGAGATGATCTTAAAAGCCAAACAATTGAGAGTTATATAGAGGAAGACAGTGAAGGCTTTGTCAAAAAACTGACGACTGAATGTGGAGGAAGATACCAGGTCTTCAATAACAATGATCAAAAGAATCGTGCTCAAGTTAAGCAACTGCTGACCAAGGTGGAGTCACTGGTGAGGAAAAATGGTGGTGGCTACTATACCTCAGAGATGTTCCAAGAAGCTGAGGCAGCCATACAAAAGGAAGTGGAGAGGATATTGAGAGAGAAGGAAGAGGAAATACAGAGATTAAAGAGGGACCTTGAAAGAAAACATGAAGAAGAAATGCAAATGAAGAGAAAACAAATTGAACAAGAAAGAGCAGAGAGAGACAAAGCACTCAAGCGAAAGGAGGAACATATTAATAAAGAGCAGGAGAAGAAGAAAAGAGAAGAGGAAAAAAGGGCAGAGGAGAAAAGGGAGAGGAAAAAGCAAGAACAAATTCAACAACAACAATGGGAACAAAAGTTTTTATCTTTAAAAAAAAAAATTAAATCTGAATCAGAAAACAAGACAACTGCAGACAGAAAGTTGATACAGTACAGAGAAGAAATACAAATGGAACGAGAGACTTGGGAAAAGGAACGAAAAGAATGGTGGGAGAAACGATATCAAGAAGATCAACAAAGAAAAGAGTATGAAGAAATACGACTGAACAAGCTAAAAGAAGAATATGAGCAAGAGAGACAGGAATACGAATACAGAAGAAGAGAAGAAGACCGAATTAGAAGAGAACAGGAGGAAAAAAAATGGGAAGAATTACACGACAACTTTCAGACCAAAGTAGAAGAAATGAAGAAGAAACATGAGGAGGAGGCAAGAAAGCAGGCGGAAGACCTCAATGAATTCAAAAACAAATACATGGCAAACTTTGCAGCTTTGTTGGAGAAGCGCAACGAGGAAATGGACGATATGAAGCAAAAGCAACAACAAAACAAGGATTTCATGATACAACAGCTGATCAGGAACAAAGCATATCAGAAAGACTTTGAAAGATTGAAGAAAAATCAAGCGCAAGAAATGAATACCTTGAGGTTTAGACGTCATACTCAAAACAAAGAATTCGATAATCTAAAGAAAGTGCATGAGGAAGAAATAAATGACTGGATACAAGAACATGTCAAGAAAGTCACAGGAGGCAAGGCCTGCAGCATCTTATGAGATGTTTTCTGACAAAAGCAGCAAAGTTTTAGATGTAAGACTGTGGTAGCTCTTTGTTTTACATCAGGAGCTATTGTGTCTGTGTTCAACGTGGGTCTATCAATAATCTACACTAAAAAGACAGTCTGAAAAAATCTTACCATCAGAGAAAATCATTTTATGTGAGTATATGACCAACAGAGAAGACACACACAATTTACGCTTTGCTTTAATGGAATTATTTAACTTGTAGAAGAAGAAAGGCTTCAAGGATGAAGACTGTCATCATCTTGGATTAATTGCATTTTAGGGAAACTTTCCCAACAGGACTAGTGTGAAAGTGTTTTGTATCTTTTTACATATTACACTGAACTTTATTTAACCAATACCTGACATACGAATAGCTCAATGACAGTGTTGGTGAAGTTGTTTTGAAAAAACCAAAGCGCAAATATATACATACTAGCGCTGCGCGATATGATGATATATATCGTAATGAGAGATCGTTTCATATTAAGTTCTATTGTTTATTTCGTTATGATGCAAATCACACACTTCATAGCAATATAGGGATATGAGATTTTGGTCATATCGCCAAGCCCTACTACATACAATTTATTTAAAACACTAATCCTAATTGCCAGTGTACACTGACAGAATTAAGTCTGTTATTTTCCTAGTTTTGGCTAAAATGAACTGTCCAATGGGCAAACATCCCATGTCTCATATATGTTTATTTTTATCTTCTCCTTTGGCCTAAACAAAACCAAAGAAAATAACCAAAAAAAAGTTTTTCTTTTTACTTACATCAAATCATTAAAACTGAACTTACATGGTGCCGGGGCCTCAACTGTCCTACATATACTCTATAAATCACTGGAAATAATTACATTATATCTTTATACCTTTTCTTTAACAGAAAAATGGGCATTTTAACTTTGTAAACAGACCACAAGTTAGTGAAAGAATATTAAAAAGGTTTGTCTTTCACAGTTACCCATTTTCCTTATAACACTTAAGAGATATTTTAAATATTGAACTAAAATACTTATCAGTAAAATGAATTACTGTAAAATGCCAAAGAAATGCCTTAAAGGTGCAATATGTAAGAATTCCTGAATTCATACTCCACACTGCAAACCAATTGGGGGCAGCATATCAACAGTGTTGGGGCTATGCTATATTATGCTAGGTTAAACTAGGTAACTATTTCTGTGTCTCAAATTGCGTACTTCTGTACTTACACTTAACATTTTGAGTGCATAAGTGCGTTCACACTGAGAAGTATGGAAAAATGCAGTGCACTGTGAGTACCCGGATGGTGTACTCAAAACGGTAAAAAGTAGAGTAATCATGGTGAACATTGCCACAGTATACAAATGTAAGTTATACATGTGTTTTTTAGCACCAAGCACCACTATACTGTTGTCAGATATAACCCATCAGTATGTTTATTGGGTTAATTTAGCAGTCTGTAATGATTTGGTAACACAAACGATAAAGCAAGTGCTAACGCTAGCTGATGCTAATTTGCAATCGTCATTTCCAGTAAGTGCACAACGGCCATGTTTGATTTGAGACAACTCTAACCTGTCGAAGTTGACACACTACACAAGTAGTAGTGTACACAGTATACTACATGGAAGTGCACTAAAGGAAGTATGTGATTTGAGACACAGCTTAGGATTTTGACTAAGTATGCCTGAATAAATCTAACCTAGAACACGAAGTGCTACTTCTACATCCTATCATGTTGGACTGAGGGGAGACTGGACACTACAGTGACTCACTATCGCCTCTTGAGGTACAATGGGTGTTATGCGACAGAACAGGCCGGAGCTAGCTGGTTAGCATGCTAACTTCAGTAGATATCTCTGCAACACAATACACAGACGTCTTTGACATGACATGAACTGTTATTTCTTCACATTCTGTTGATAATTTTAGTTAATTTTTGAATGTTGTACACTGAAATTCATATATAATTCTTACATATTGCACCTTTAAAGACTTAATAATGCCTTTTTTCCTCACACTGTTTTCCTAGATAACGAATGAACTAAGCATTCAATTTTTTCTTGGATTCAGTTGTGGTTACTGCATAAGCTTTATATTGTATTCATCATGTTTCTAATTTATGAAAATAAACTACATGTTTAAATCTTAACAATAATGAATATGGCATTACAGTTGCTGCCCAGAATTGGATCTAAACTTTTTTTTCTTACACAGCTGATAAATTGCATCTTCTAATCTGAGCATGCTGCATGTTCAGAAGCGTAGTCTAAGTTATGTTTTACAGCTGTAATGTCTAAGGAGCAGGAGTGTGTTCATATTTGGTTTGACACAGTATGTTTTGAAGGTGGAGGTGTATTGGGCAGGTAGAATACACCTCAAGCAAATAAAAGATCTGAAACAAGATGATGAGGACAAACTGAAGGATCTGACACAGCAGCTTGATAACAATATAACAAGACTAAATCAGGACCATGATGAAAAAATAACAACTCTCAACCAAGAACATTAAGATATAATAAAGGATATGAAGCAAAACACGACAAGGAAACTGAAACAAGAGGACGTATTGCAATGGATAATAATGTTGTTCTGTTTATTATTATTGTTGTAATTGATCCAATGCTTCATTTTCTAACTAATTAGAAATACAGTAATATAGTCTGAGCTGTAAATGGATAAGTAGGGACAGTAACAATTAACAGTAACAAATCTCTTTCAGTGCTGAACAAACACATTCTCTATGTTAACAGTTATTTACACTGTTGTTTGATTTATTAAGTTTACGTGACATTATAAACTCTGTTCTTTGGTTTAGTGTGTAATGTGTAGAGTTCTGTGTGTCATTGAAAACACACAGGTTAATCAAGTATGGCCACAACAGATAGACGTTGTGTTTGATGAATCACATTTACTATTTTTGCATCAGAGGTCTTAACAAAGTATGTAGAAAAAACATGTACAGGAAATCTTTCTAGTATTTTTATGGTTAATCAATTGTTTGAAAATGAATGAATAGTATAATCATGTTAATGTTATTAATGTTATTAATCAAATACAAATACACAATTCAACTGAATAGTCATTATAATTTTAAATATCCTGTATTTGTTTTTGTTGTCTGTTTTATTACTTTTATTTTTCGTGGGGCGTTCTAATGAACATATGTTCATTATGATTAAATGATTATTATATTAAAAGTGACTCACTGTTTAGTCAGCTTTATGAGTTTTTTCATTTAATTTTATGTAAGGAGGATGCATCTATTTGCCATTTAGAATATTTCTCAACTGCTCACTCTGGAAATGTGTCTCTTCAAATAAACTAAACTACATTAAAACTGAACACAGATTAATTCCTACTTGGCTGATTTTTGTCTTTTTTCATATAAAAAATCTAATGTAAGACAACTGATGAGAACTTTATATTGTGGGTATGTAGTATTGTATATGTTTAAATGTATGTGCATAGAAAGAATTTATTAATTTGGGCCTACAAAATGTGCCAACAAACCAGTCTGTATAAAGTCACATTTCATTGTTACTTCTAGCATTTCTGTATTCTTTATAATCATGTTTTTTTTTTCTTTTAAAAGATTGATTGAAGTAGCAAAGATACTGTTACCGGCTAATGGTAGCCAGTTTGCAGATGCCAATATGCTCTTGTGTGTAAAAGGTTTATGTAATTATAGCATCATTCAAATTATTCTGATGGCGTAGTGTTTGTAGGAAAAAAAACAACCCTAAGGAAAACTGGTTTAGTTCAGGTGTCATTCAGTCCATTTATTTGTTGGGGGGGGGGTGACAGTGCTTTAATGTCTGCAATGTTTGTCACAGAGTCTTTTTTGATTTTACCACTAAGGTTGTTTTTTCATTTTCCTGGGTTGGTCTGTTTCAACCACGCTGTGTCAAACTTCATTGTGATAACATGTGTTTCCACTACAGCCTCACAGCGGGGGACAGCCGTGCCGAGCCGCGCTGCTGTGGTCCTGCTTGGTAACGCGGCTGACTGCGGCCAACCTGTTACAATCTCCCTCCTCAAACAAGCTGTGTCTTGTGCGACTCAACGCATGTGTCTTTGCTGGGGACCAGACAGAGAGCTGTTCTTTAAAAACCTCTCTGTGTTCTGCTCTCAGTACTTTTGTAGCTGAACCGAATCTCTGTGGGTTGGACTTGCATATCAGATATCAGCCTTAAAGTAATCCTCATCATTTTGAGCTGTTTGAGAGCAGTTACTGCAGATGAAAAATCAAAATGTCCTGCTGTTGCTGCTTCACATGAGAAGCTTTCCACAAACGAACCAGTGGGAGGATTTTATTATGAAGATATTAGTTAATGTGCTATTCTTCAATAATAACATGTCTCCACAACAAGATATGGAGATATTTGGCACTATTTGGTAGGTGGATCAGTTTTAAAAATTGCTGGGAGGAACAGTACAAGCAGTACATGTATTTTTATACACTCCTGGTACCATAAAGGACACTTTAGGAAACTACCACATATCAGTCAGAGAAGTAAACTTATTCTTACCTGTACTGTACAACCATCATGTTCTGCTCTCCACAGTGTCTGGCACAGCGGATATACCTCATCCAGCTGGACTTACTGGGATCATTACCATCGATAAAGTGCTGTAACGTCCCCTCTGCATCGTAGATCTGGAACACACAAATATACAGGGTTAGATTTGAAGGTGGTACATATACAGACAGGACTGCTCTGCTCGTCATGATTAATTACTGTCATAACTTCTATGCCCTACATTAAAAAAAACAGGGTTATAGTTAGAAGTAATACATATAGTGATGATATTTCTAGATACTTTCTCATCTATAAAAGGTCATAACATCAAAATGTCAATCACAGTTTCCTAATGCCCAAGTGACATCTTTAAATTCCTTGTTTTATCTGACTAACAAAAAGATATTTCATGTAACGTCAAGTCTTTACAATTGAGAAGCTAAACCAGCAAATGTTTGATGTTTTTGATTGAAAAATGAGTGAAAAAATTAGTTCATTAACGAAATAGATGAGACAGCTGTACTTGTTACAACATGAATATTTATATTTATATTTGATTTTTTTTAAAATTAATACCTTCTTACAAAAAAAAATTCTCAGGTCTCATCTCTCAAGACATTGTGAGAAATGAGCTCTGTCAATTATTCATCCTATAAACCACCCTGACGCCTTATGATTCTTTCAAATATGGAACGTGCACCTGCAGAAAAAACATCAGTTTTTGTCGTCAGCCATTTAAAACTGTTGCAACTAACAATTCTTTCCTTTATCGATTTATCTGTTGATTATTTTCTGGAATAATCAAGTAGTTGTTTGGTCCACAAATGTCAGAAAAATTTCCATCACAGTTTCCCAAAGTCCAAGATGACGTCTTCAAATGTCTTGTTTTGTCCCGAACAACAGGACAGTTGATGCTAACCGATTATGAGCAGTATGAAGGAACCATTACATACAAAGAAAGCTGGACAACATTCATTTTGATGGAGCTAAAGTTGATCTAGTTAGCAGTGGTAGAAAGTAACTAAGTACATTTAACTAAACTACTGTACAGTGGTTGAGTGCAGTTTTGAGGTACTTGTACTTTACTTGAGTATTTCCATGTGATGCTACTTTATACTTCCACTCCACTACATTTCAGAGGGAAATATTGTACTTTCTACTCCACTACATTTATTTGACAGCTTTAGTTACTTTTCAGATGAAGATTTGACACAATGGATAATATAACAAGCTTTTAAAATACAACACATTGTTAAAGATGAAACCAGTTGTTTCCAACCTTTTTGGCTTTTGACGTCACTTTTGACAAAAAGCAGTGTGTAGTCGGGGTCATATTTCACATGTCTATGAGTTGTTAACAGCTCCACCAAATAGTGATTTTTCCCTCTAAACTTCTCACATGCTTTCATTTCAATAAATGTTCAAATGATCCAATATTTCACCAAAAATCAAAGATTAGAGAAAAAGTCCAAAAACTGAAAACAGATATGTGTATCAGAACTTTGTTTTTCCTTCTTTCCTCTCCCATTAATCATCTCACGACCCCTCAGATTTATCTGCTGACCCTTTGGAGGGGCCCGACCCCTAGGTTGGGAACCATTGGACTAAACTAGCTAACCGTTTATAAAGTAGTGTAAACTAGCTCCACCTCCAGCAGCTACAACAGTAACATGCTGCTCTAACACTGATGCTTCACTATTAATAATCTAATGATGTCATATATAATAATATATCAGTCAGAGGGACCAAACCACTACTTTTAATGCAATACTTTAACTACATCAAGCTGATAATACTTATGTACTTTTAATGCAATACTTTAACTACATCAAGCTCATAATACTTACGTACTTTTACAGTAGTAGGATTTTTCATGCAGGACTTTTTCTTGTAATGTGGTATTTTTACATTGCTGTATTGGTACTTTTACTGCAGTAAAGGATCTGAATACTTCTTCCACCAATGCTAACGTTAGTTAGCTAACACAAACTTTAGTAGCGTCAGTAACGTTACTAGACACACGTAAAACACGTCTATCTGAGAGGAAAACAGGACAGCACCTCCCTTAACATTGAACTGTAATCATTTTGACCACAAATAGGCTCTTTTGATGGATACTAATCTTTAGAAAACAGGGTGAAACTAGCTAACCTGTGTTCCTGTCATCTAGCAGTCGTTTGGCGCCATTACACGACGACCGCTTCACTCAGGGAAGCACCGCCATCTTGTGGTAAAAACTGGAGCACATATTTAACCACTAATGTTCCAAAAATATAGACAATATAAACACACTGAATAATATTTAACAGGTAACTACGTATACATTACAATTAATTTCGAGTTGTGGGTAAAGATAATGAAGTCCAACCTTTAAGATGTCCGCCTCAAACCTGAACAGAAAACCGTTATACGACACGTCGTCACTGCCGTATCACTCCGCCATCACTCTGCTAAACACTCACGATGTTACAACTATAGGTAATGTGCGCAGCGTTAAGTAGTTCCTCCTATCAACTCGTAAAATAAAAACATTTTAATTTAAACTATGCAATATATATATAATTACCATGTTGTATTTATGAAATTTATAAGGTTTGTCCTTTCATTTAATTTCTATGGTCAAATATGGCCATAAAAAATTAAATTAAATTAAAAAAAAAAATGTCTTCCTTGTTTATTAGTCATTACTTTTATTATTTATTTAATTGATTCTTTTCTGTCTCAATATTTATTCTTTCTGTCATATAAACCAATAAAATAAAATCATTCCCACCAGTAACATTTTTCAATTGTTTTTACACCAATGAAGAACTGGGCATACAGAACTGGGGCAAAGGCGGTGGGGTATGGGATTTAACAACTAAATATAAAAAATGTATTTAAAAAATAAGTGGAAAGTGTATCCATGTAGTTAAAAGACAGTTAAGTGACTACTGACTGCATTAAAATGTAAGTGCGATAGATGAACATAATGTCATAGTTAATGTCCTACTGTCATAATATATTTTTTGAAGGACATGGGATTCTTGTATCCAAACTTATGTTGATATATTTTCTACTGCATGTAACTTACAGAGTGAGAAAAAAGTTATCTTTATTCCAAATTCAGGGGACAAAAAAACTATTAAAATTACTATCAAGCAGACTTTTTATGTAAATTAACATTTGCAATAAAAGGAAATCCCACAGAGTGAAAAGAATTGGTTTGTTCATAGTTCATTAACTTCCTGAATAGGATTCCCCAACACTTTTAAGTACAATCTTAAGTTAATGTATGGACACAGTACTGTCTGGGCCATTGATGAATTTTTTGGCTTTGCTTTTATAGCAATTTTTATATATATCTTTTCTTTTGAATAAAAATTTAACTGGAAAAAAGTTATGAGTGTGAATGAGAAGTCTCTTATCAAGAATGTTATTAAGAGAAGATATTGTCAAACAGTTTTATGTCATTGAGCTGAAAGTAAACAACCTTCCTTTTAATAAGAGTTTTCATATCCAAACATAAGGTTAAGTGTTGAACTGTAAAACTACAGGTCGTAACAGGATATTTATGGTAAAACAAAGTCAAAAAATCTGTATATATTTGGAGATTTATCACTTAATTGTGTGATCATGTTTAAGTTCAAGAATTTAGAATAAACCTTTGCGACTGAAAATGATTATGAGTCCTGCACTTGCAGCTGAGACAAAGAGAAATAATTCCAGTTGATTTAAAATGTTTTAAACAAAACGCAGTAACAAATCATTAGCCTCTTATATGCAGTCTTGCCAGAGCTGATTATTACAGGCCTGCTGGGTGTTAAACTTTATACAAACCTGATTTACACCTGCTTAAAAGCCTCGCTGCTCCGTCTGCCAACGTCTCAGCCATAAAAACAAGTTCTGATGTCTAAAAATACTTTTTCAGTGTGACATTGGAGGATAATGCATGAAACAAGATGCATGAACGTGGAACATAAACTAAACAAGTCTCCATTTAGTGAGAGAAGGAAGAAGCTTTTTCCCGACTCTTGTGGCCATCTGTCCAGAGCAAAATATTTCAACAGGCACTGACCAGACTACAGAACAAGTTTATGTGAATTTTCATGGACCTCATATGATGAATCTCAATGATTTTGGCCTTTCCTCTAGCAAGGCCATAAGTTGCTTTTGTACACATGAAAAATTAAAATCTAATGGTCAGACTGCCATAAAATTTACTGATCACATTCTCCAGAGAATGAACACTTTTTATTTTAATGACCATACCTTTCCTCTAGTGCCACCAGGAGAAACTTTACATTTTAGCCGTAGTATTGGTAATGCACTAACCCAGAATTCCAGTAAGTCCTCCAAATTAAATGACCAAATACATTGTTTGATCATGTGACTCCTGAATGACACCGGAGCATTTTCTAATCTGGCACCTCTATCAGCAGTAATCAGCAGGACAACATCATTTGTCTGTACTTAAAAAAAAACTGTTACACATCACTGTTAAACAATAATGATGTTTTATGCTGTGACAACGCTGTGGTTAAGGTCTGGTAGGGTTTAGGCATAAAAATCACTTGGTTAGATTTAGATCATGGTCTGGGTTAAAATGATCACTTTGTTAAGGTTAGTATTGTGGGTTAAAGTTACTGCTTCCTTAAAGTTAGGCCACCTTTGTCGCCATGGCTACAATAATAAGGTTAGGGGATGATCATAGTTAGGGTTTTTAAAAACTGTCTCGTCTCACAGTTGGAAATGTGACACTTGTGGTTGGAAACAGGAAATGAACAGCTGTTTCCTGTGTGGATGTACCCTTGCCGCCATTTTTTCCCAGTGGTCATTCGCAGAATTGCAGTGAAAAAAATCCAACCCAAAAAGCATTTCCCCGTAGACCACCACTATAAAAAAAAAAGACATTTATAAAACTGTTGACAGGACACCTCCAACTGCAAATAGGGTCAATTATTACTCTTTGCATTATGTATTGTTAATCCATGAAGGTTTTGTATTTGTTAAACTTTCCTAGAGCCTAGAAAGGCACAACACGGAAGCAAAACTGGAAGCTAGAAAACATTTTGGCTAATGCACCAGGCGAGCAATTCTCATTCGATTGAATAGGTGCCATCTTTGAGTCCAGTATCCAGTTCTTATAATCTATCCATGGTTATACCATCTACCCAGCCCACCACCTCTGACTGAGGAAATTTGTCAACTTATATATCTACGTCATCTGAGCTGCACCACTGTTACAAGTCATAATTACTACGGCCACCAGATGGCGTCTGTTATTCAAACGTCACTATATGTTGTTACATTACGACGTATTGTGTTGTTTTTCTTCCTCAGTGGAATGAAACCTCATCCAGCTGGATGTAATCCACACTGACAACAACCAGTCTAACTGATATCAGAAATAAAATACAAAAAATTATACTTTGTTTTTATTTATTGTGTAATTTATTTCCCCAATCACAGTTCAGCTATAGTCAAATTTTAAATTTTAAACTGAAATTGGGTAAATCATTATAAATATAGTTAACATGTTCACAGCAGCAGGTGATTGGATCGGTTTCAGACACTTTTTCAGTCATCGTATGTAATCAATGCAGTTGTCTACACAAACTTATTATCTCGCATTTTCACACTTGAAGACTATTTTCTTCCATTTTACATGCGTAATTACATTAATAGAATAAAAAATTGAATTAAAACACAATCTTTGTTTTGTACCATCCAACACTCTGGCAGCCTGTAGGGGAACCAGAGGGCTTTAAGTTTGTAGTCTATTAGTCAATTTATTCAGAGGAAAACTAAAGAGTGTGAAGTAGTAAATCATACAGTATACAGTAGAGTATATGATCCTGGTCCCAGTTACAGTGTCCCTTGAAACAGTAGTTCTTTGTCTTTTTCTAGATAAAATCAAGTAATGCTGCCCTGTAGACAAAATAAATAGATGAAGTATTTAAATAAATTGCATAATCCATGCTCCTAGAGAACGTTGGCAAGAGATTGAGAGTGTACACCTGATAGTAGTAATAATTCTTCTACTGGACTTTGGAAAAATCGGACTTTGGAATCTGAATTTTCAGGGTAAAATCACCATAAAAATGAAAGAATTAAAAATGAGTAAATAAATCAACAGATATCTGAAGACAATAAGCAGTTAAAAACAGTCGATCTCCTTCAGCCTCCGTCTCTGTGTGTGTGTGTGTGTGTTCATTATTAATCCATCCCTCCATCCATCCGTGGTGATGCAGTGTGACTGTATTGAGGAGGCGTTCAGTGTGTTTATAAGGTGATGACCTGAGCCAATAGCGGCCCTCTCTGCTGTCCATACAGCCAACAAACAATCAATGCTGTAAATGACTGCGAGAATCAAAGGAAACAGCCTCATTTATTATTCTCTGCATGTAAGCACTTTAATGTCTGTCGCCGTCTGTTTGTCTGCAGCTCTTCTGCTTTTATCTGAATCGTTAGCGTGTTCGTTTTATACATGTATGTTGTATTGATTGGCATGACTTTCTACTATTTACTTTCTAAATTGAGATTTTTTTATCATTTAAACATACAAAATAGTTTCTGTTTGTCTCTGAATCAGAAAAGATTAAATTAAAATTTGTTTAAAATGTAAACCAGCATTAAAATACTTTATGCCAAATCACATATATGCATATAAATGAATGAATATATTCCTCTTTCACTTTTAACCAGCTCTTGAATCTCCTTTTGCTGCTCTAAACCCTAAAAATAATAAAGCAGTTGTTCCTTAACGTAAAGGAAATAATGTATTTTAAATTTCCTGTTTGTTTGGAATGAACATAAGACAGATTTTCACTCTAAACACAATAATTATTATTTTCTATGTCAAATTTCTGCCTTTTTTAAAAAAAATCCAATGTCTCTTTCACTCTTTAAGACAAATGAAGAACCGTTATTGTCTTGATGCCCATAATTAACTAATGTAAATCCTTAATAAGTCTGTTTCTCTTCACGCTTTTTAATTTTTAATATATTTATTTTATGAATGTGTCCTATAAACTTTATTTTCTCTTGTTGTTTCCATCAACATAAGTTTCCATCCAAATGTATCTCATATTTTAACTGAATTTCCAGAAAATCTGCAAAAGAAAATGTGAATCACTGATCCAGTTTCCATCCTGTTGTGTGAATATCTGGAGATAAACAGTCGGTGGCGCTAATTTTCCCATTGGTGCCATTAAACTGATGCAGAAGAAGAGGACACAACGAGATGACGTCATTAAGAGAGCGGCAGTCAAAGCTCAAACGATGGAAAACATGATGGAACGTTACGTTTGTTTGTTTTTTTTGGTTTTTCAACTTTTCAACTTTTTTTGTTAAATTTCCACTCAAGTTTGTTTTTGTTTTTTTGGGGGTTTTTTTTAGCACAAATTGCAATTTCACATTAAAAGAAGTGGATGGTTTTGATTCCTGGTTGTGTGTAATGTCAAGCTCTTGTATGTTGTGTTCAATATTCTGCAATAATGAAACTTGCTTAAACCACAGATGGAAGAAAATGTAACAGTCCCAACCGCACCGTTTGACTAACAGGTAAAGAGTGTCAATAAAGAGCACTAAACAACAAAGATGGAGGAAGGTGCTGTTATTTTAGAACAAACAGAGTTTAAGACTTCAGTGTTTACATTGATGTCAGAAAGAAAAAAGAAAGGAAACACTGTCTCACTAATTCTATCAGGTTCTGAGTCTGTAGTGTGTTTACACTGAATAAATGACAAAAGAAGAAGTACTCAAACCAGACAGAAGACATTATAAATAGGGTTGATGTTTGAGGGTGCGTTGGGTGGATGTTATTGTCCCACAATGCAACACGCAGCAGAAACAAACTGCAACAAGTTACTCAAACTCAGCTGTTTATAACTGCTTTTAATTTCATGTCCTGTGCTACTTTTTTAGTTTCTCAGGATGTTTTTTGTTGTGTAAAGCGTCTTTGAATATCTTGAAAAACGCTCTATAAATAAAATATATTATTATTATTATTATTATTATTATTATATGTAGAATAAACTGGCAGAAGACGAGGCAGCGGTTGCAGATGATACGACATCCGTCAGGGGAGGTTTTGTGTTATTTCTGTTGAGTAAAAGACGTATAGTTGGCTTCATTTGTTGTATACAAGCTGCACAAACAGTAAACTGTGATGGGAAGTCGTAGTATTTAGGACACATTTAACGACTGATGGTAAAAATCTTTTTTCTCCTCGTGTAAAGTGAGCAGACAGGGAGAAACGGGGCTGATGAGAAATGCTGTCTTACATTTGAGGACATCAGTGCGTCCAATATGCTTCCTTTGTTTACAATAATCTTACCAATGAGGCAATAAGTCTTTAATTTATTCTTTTGTCTCCAGTGCTTCCCTTCATCCTCGTTTTGTTTGAGTGCTCTGTTTACATAAAGTTGGGAATGATGTGAGTGTTCTTGTATCTCTGTGAGGACCAGTAATAAAGCACCAGTGTCTGATTGTGAGGGTTGAGACGTGGTTTTAGGGTTAAGGTTAGAATAAGGTTTAGGTTAAAGCCTTATGTCACTGACTGTCCTCACAAGTATAGCAGTATGTGTGTGTGTGTTGTGTTCCCTGCAGCCTCTAATGAAACTCCTGCACTCTGCTGTTGTTTAAAGCTTTTGTTACTCTCAGCCATTTGTCACTGACGTCTATTTAAACAAATCACAGCACGTTTAACAGCCTCCCGCGTAGTCCTGCTCCACTTTACTCCGCATAACTGTGGTTTCCCCTTTCCAAAAAAAGCAGGGCGGGAAGCACCCCGAAGGTGGCCTGCCAGATCCAAAAAAAAAAAAAAAACCACACAATGAGTTGTCAGATGTTTTAAGGAGTGAAACGCTTCCTCACTGCTATCAGTGATGTTCAGATTGTCGTTGTTGCTGCTTTTAAACAGCTGCAGACCTGTTTCACTTCTAATTTAGTGTTAATGTCGGTATTATTCTTCGGTTATTATCTGTTTAATACTGGCTGAGCAGTCTTATTATATCTGACACCTGTGTGAGGCTCTGCTGTCCGTCTGTACAGTGAAACATCTGAAGCAGAGCAGTGAACTGGAGCTTCTCCGGACCAGCAGCTGGTTTCTAGCTTGATGCTGTTCTGTCAAAGACGTTTTTGCTGCCTGTGTTTATCGAATCCATCGCTACAAAATTCCATCTGCAAGACAAACGGCCAAATATAACATGTTGTTTAGTTCAACAGCTAGAAAATGTTGCAAACACTGCCAGGCTGCAGGCCTTCACTCCCCCCCCTCCCCTCCCCCCCCCGCCCCCACCCACCCGGCTCCGGCTGTCATTTTTCCATCTGAGCACAACAATCGTGACAAAACTGGATTTTTTTTTTTTTCCACCACAGCTTCAGTTTCTTAAAGCTCAATAAATGATTCTTGTTTGAGCTTCGGTTTGTCGGGGACAGACATCACACTGAGACCGCCGCTCATCACACTGGACGCTGCTGTTCAGCTCTTTGCTCAAAGGAACATCGGCACTGATTTCCACTCGGGCTGCAACAAAGGATTTTTTTCATTATTGATTTATCAGGCGATTATTTTCTTGAGAATTGTTTGATCCAACGTAACATCAAACAGTCGAAAAAATCCAAAGATATTCAGTTGAGTGTCATACCAGACAGAGAGAAGCAGTAAATTTACTGAAATGATAATATTATCAACTGTCAAAATAGTTGCAGATTATTATTTATAGCAGAGCTGCAACTAACGGCTATGTTTGTTATTGATTCATCTGCCAATTATTTTCTTCATGTCTATAAATGGTCAGAAAACGCAAAGAATAATATAATTTCGCTCAGTCAAAGGTCGTCACATATTTTGTTTTGTTTGACCAAAAGTCTTAAATCCTCAAATATTCACTTTACTGTCATTTATGACAAAGAAACGTATTAAATCATCACATTTAATGAACTGAAACCAGATAAGTTTTTGGCATTTTTGCTTAAAACGAACGACTAAAATGATTAATAGATTATTCAAGTCACGTATAATCAGACTGCAAGTAATAAATCTGATTATTTTCTGGATTCGATGAATCATTTTGTGTCAGAAAATAGTGAAAAATTACTGTTAAAATTTTCTCAGCGTCAAAGGTCTTCAGATACATTTTTGTTTTTTTTTAAAAATTACTAAAATAATTGATCAATTATCAAAATAGTTGCTGATTAAATTTCTGTCGACTAATCTTTTAATTGATTAATTCTTGCAGTTCTAATTTCCACCTAAATATATTTAATTTTGAGCCGATATTTCTGCTCATAAGCAACATTTTCTAACATCGTGGAGCTGAATTTAACAGACTTATTGATCAGTATCAGAAACTCAAGAATAACTTTACTAGTGTCTAATATAGAGAATCAAATCTACAAAATATCATCAATTATTACCGTCATCTGTGTCTTTAACTTCTTAAACTTTTAAGACGTAGATCAACCGCTGCAGAACAAACTTTGTTCAAACTCAGAACTTTGTGTTGTCTTAGTTATATATTTGTTATAAATAGTGTCAGACAGAGTGAAAAGTGATTTTTCTAAAACTTTACGGGACATTTAAGAGGAAGGTCTTAACTTAATTAAAACAGACACTGATGAAGAGGTTGCTAGGTTACAGAAAGAGAATAAATATGATTATTTACTTGAACTTTTTACTGACACTGACGTAGAAGACGGAGTCTAATCTGTCTGTCTCTGCCTCTTTACATTTACAAGAACCAGAAGACCTGAGGTAAGAGGAGAGGATTAACTCTCTCTCACACACACACACACACACACACACACACACACACACACACACACACACACACACACACACACACACACACACACACACACACACACACACACACACACACACACAGAGTGACGGCCTGTGTGTGTGTTTTAGAGGGTGGATTACTCTCTCTTACATTCATTGATCTCAGCTGTCAGTACTTACTGCTCTGTCACTGTCCACACACACACACACACACACACACACACACACACACACACACACACACACACACACACTCTCACAAGAACACAGTTTCATGCATCAGGGAGGCATGGAGGAGGAACTGTTTGCTTCATTCAGACTTTGCAAATATTTTTTTTTTCATTATATCAAACTTTTTCACATTTCAGACGTTTCTGTCTTTAACCGTCCTGTTGTCATCGGGTCAGTTTTGACCCGCGAGGACAACAGGTGTCATTATGTGCTGTAATTAAAAAAATTGCAATGATTTCAAAACAGTATCCTGACTAAGAAATTATGAATTATTTTAACTATAGTTGAGATCAGGGGGGGTTTCTTCTAACCCCAACCCCCCAAAAAACTGAAATGGTTTTAAACCAGTATCCTGACTAAACTTTTACATATACCAGTCTGCCATAATCCTTATTTGTTAAGGATACCTGTTTACATAACACACTGTTTTTGGACTATATTATTATATTATGTGTTATAGATATTAACGCCTCACAAAGTGCAGATAGGAGCTTTTGCACTTGGTGCAAGTTGGAAGAGATTCTACGAAACGATGCTCTAAATTCAGTTAATAATTTAAACTAAATTAAAAATAAAAATTAAGTTTGTTTCCAGGTAAAAAAGACGTAGTAAATGTAATAGTTACTACATTGTAGTATACTAGGGTCAGAATTCCTTAAATTCAGTGTTTTTGCTTCCTCGTCCACTGGAGATGAATGTTCAGTGATTGTGTAACTCACTCGTGCTGCAGCCTCTCTACACACTCAGGGACTCTGTGTTGTGTTTTTGTTTTGTTGTGTGACTTTTCTGTCACAACGAAGGGCGAGATTATCTGTCTATCATCAGACTGAATATGAGCAAAACCTTCCTTGTTCACATCATCCAAAGTAAAATCCACCAATCAGAAAATTCTGCAGATAGGAGGTTTTGCACTTTGGCCATCGATATACATCATAATAAGGTCAGTATTGGCACTGATATGTATCGGATTGATGCATTCATACTTTAAATTTTTGGGCATCCACACTTGAGGATTACAAACTGGATTCAGGTCCTGATGGTGACCTCTCTCTGGGGGTTTGAGTCATCTGAGCTTCAGTCTCACAAGTCTGTGGAACGCTAAAATGAGAATATTTTTGTTGTTTTGTAGTGAAAACACTCTGTTTCTGAGTGACAGCTGTCAGTGATCGGCCTGCACAACGTCAACCAACAGCTGAGAGTGTGTGTGTGTGTGTGTGTCTGTGTGTGTGTGTGTGTGTGTGTGTGTGTGAGACAGAAAGTGCGTCTGAGGTATACTAACAGTGTTTTCACCTTTTGACCTTATTACAGAGAGTAAATCTTCTCGTCGTCTGCAAGCCGAGCAGACGCTAGAGATACCCTGTGTGTGTGTGTGTGTGTGTGTGTGTGTGCGTGTGTGTGTGCGTGTGTGTGTGTGTGTGTGTGTGTGTGCGTGTGTGTGTGTGTGTGTGTGTGTGTTTCCAGACAGGAATGTGCTTCATTTATCAGTTAAAAACACTTAACCGCCGCTCCGTACCAACACTGGCATGTAAATGGCTGCGTCGCCATCAGAGGACGATGTGTGTGTGACAAGCGTGTGTGTGTTAAATGTGTTTATCGCGGGGTGTGTGACGTGCGCGCGTGTCAATAAGTCACTAATGCAGCCGCCGGTTATCTCCTCCGAAGGTGTTACGACACTTTCTCACACACGGAAACATACAAGAGTGTATCTGAAGCTTTTTAAAACCAAAACATCTGAAATCCTCCGTCAGCAGAGGTCAGCAGAGGTCAGCAGAGGTCAGCAGAGGTCAGTCTGCAGGTTTTCAGGCTAACAAAGTTTTTATTTTTGGATTAAAACTACTGAGAGATGATTCAATATTTTTATATTAAAGTGATTTCCATCAACTACAAATACTGATAAGATGTGACATTAGTGGATGTTTACTGTATTAATCTGTATTAATTCTGTTGTGTACCATGAATTTTATAATTTTATGTCATTTTATTCTAATTTTAGGTTGTTGTCTATTAGGGTAACTCATTCACAGTTCTTTTTTTCTGTCATATGAACACTGTCCCTGTCAAATAAATACAATAAAATAAAGAAATATTTCCCCCTGAAGTATTTAAGCTATTTACTGTTTGTGCAGTAGGAGTGTGACTGTCAGTCCTGTCGACCAAAACATCATAAAGCAACAAAAATTTCATTGAGACATAACGGTGTGCAAGAACTTTTCTTTTTTTTTTTTTAAATCTCTGTTTCAAAGTAACTGTTTCAAATGTGGTCATTAAGATAGAAAATAGTAATTAAATGTATTAATATCACTGAGCACTTCTCTATTCAATTTACAGATTTGCAAATTTGGGGGCACCTCGGGTCACTGCTGGTGGGAGACCATACACGTATATTCTGGGACTGTCCGAAGCTGTCAGGTTACTGGCATGACACACAAAATGAGATTAAAAATGCTTAAAAATAGAGGTGCTGTTAGAACCGTCTTACTTTCTTGTCGGAATTATTGACAAAATGTAGAAAACAATAGTCAGATATCATTACTGAGAATTCTCATGGCTGAAAGCTCAGGAGAGAGAAGATAAAGGACGTCTATTATATGGAAAACATAACAGCAAAGTTACAACTAAAGACAGACGTGTTCTTGACCAAATGGTTTCTTTCCCTCTGAGGAGAATGATGTTCCCATTCATCTTTTTTTTTTTTTTTTTTGGTGTATATGTACGTATGTATGTATTTGTAACTTTTTTTGTTTTGCTTTGTTTGGGTTTTTTTTTAAAAATTTGTTTATTTATTTATTTTATTTCTTTTTTTATTTACCTTTTATTATTATTATAATTCATTTTATTTACTTATGCACTGATAATGGCTGTATGGATGATGGACACATGATGGAAGGTCAAAAATCATGAACAGACTCTTAACATTGCTTCATTTACACCTGTATGAATGTAAATATTTGAAAAGCTGATTGTACTGTATGACTGCACTTTAGAAAAGGAAATAAAATAAGTTCAAAAAATTTTTTTTTTTACAGATTTGCTAAAAATTGTAATGTGCAAAATTTGCTAAAAGACAGTTAAAATTGCTCCAGGTGAACACATATATGTTCGCAGCTATCTCTGAGTTGTGACTTGTGTCAAAAAGTTAAAAAAAAATATTCTAAATTTCACACTTTAAATTATCCAAATGTTGTGAAATATCTCCCAAAATGAACAAGTTTGTGTCACTGACTTCATCTGGTCATAATTTCAGGTCTGCTTTGACCTTTGACACCCAACAGTGATGTCAGAGAAAAAGACTCCTGCTGTGGTGCAATTACAAGCTACTGGAAATTTAAATCTACAAGACAAACTACAGATAAATGATGATGATGATGTTAAGAAGAGAAAAAGTTTGTTTCACTACTCATTTTCAGGTGTCAGATTCCCAAAAACAAATTAACTTCTGCAAAACTGCATAAATAAATGCTTGATAGTGATGTAAAGTCCCTCTAATACATAATTAATGCTCTAAAATATAGAATATACTGCAGGCACAAGCTTCTACATGAGTAAATATATTAGATGGTGTGTTTTTGGTCATTATCTTGATCATATAGAGCAACAAGTCATAACACATTAAAGTTCTCGTCGCTTGTTCTTCCTCTTCTGTCTGATTCACAGACTGTCAGCTGTACAAAGACACAATATCAACGTCAGAAAAAGTCCGACTGTCAGTCTACTTCTTCTTCTTCTTCTTTCTCCACAGAACACACTAGTGTCTTCTTCTTCTTCTTCTTCTTTTTCAGTCCAAATCCTGTAAAACTGTTCCTGAGAGCCGATCAATGCTTGCACGCTTCTGTTCTACAGCTAATCAATGAAACTCTACTAATTCTACTGTTATCTGCTCTCTTCATCGGCCTCGTCCTCCTCCTCCTTATCTCGCCACGTCTCCTCCTCCTTCCTCCTCCTCCTCTCCCTCCTCCTTCACCTCTTCCTCCTTTACCCTAATCTTACTTTGTCCCTTCCTCCTGCTGCAGGTGATAGACAAAATAATGTAAACACCTCATGAAAAAGGCAAATGATCTGTTCCCTAAACTGCAAGATCATCAGTTGAAGAAAAAAAAGCTAAATAATTGACAGTTAAAGATCTACCAAAATCAATTAATGTGGCTTTAATAACAACTGTGAACATCATGTCAGACTCACAGTATCGTAACACTGTTTGCATTGTGTAATTGCAAAGGAAAGAATTTTTTGTATTTCTTAAGGTAGTCAAAATCATCAAAGGGGGCCTAAACTTCACTAATATTTCTGGCGCTGCTGCAAAATCGTGCCAGAAAGATGTTATTAAGGAAAAGTTTACACATGACAAATTCATTTTTTTCTTTACCACTCAGCGAACATGTAGGAAACATACCTTTTAGGTAGCAAATTGTCTAAATGTGTTCTTTACCACTGTACGATCTGTGTGTAATGTGTGATGACCCTACAGTGACTCTGCAGCTCCTCTCGGCTTTACGGAGCTTCATAGTGAGTTTCAGCTCATTGTTTATCTGTCCGGCTGCAACTTTGCTGTTTTATTTCACTCTCAGTGCTCTCATAGTGTCATTTTTGGGTCGCAGCAGGCAGCTGTTTTCAGAGAAAAAGCTCTAAAAAGCCACTGTACACTACCTGCTCAGCACCAAACAGCAAACAGACACAGTTAGCTGTAGACTAGCTGGTGAACATAGTGGAGCATTTAGCAGCTAAAGAGCCAGATATTTCCCTCAGGAGTTGGTAGAGAGCAGAAACAGAGCTAAAAGAGAGTGAATATTGGACTTATGTTGACCAGTCGGGCAGAAACACGACTCCAGATGAATGATAATGTTGCTCCGTAACTGCTGGATGTGGAAATAAACTACTGTTTGCTAACAAGTTCAACATATCAACTTAAAAGTTGATGATATGTCAGTGTTGTGTTCATTACTTGTTTCTGCTGAAAAGGACAGAAGACAAAACATCAGTTAACGCAGCTTTAAATCCTCCACGCATTTGACACGTTTTCGTCTTCCTCTTCATCCTCTAAATCCTCTGTCCCTCCTCTTTTGTCTCAGTCTTCCTTCACTCCTCCGCTTCAATCTTTCCTTATGATTCTTACCTGATTATTCCTATCTGAGACAAAACATACTGTTACTCACTCTCCACATCCAGCTGATTCTACTCATTGTTGTCATTCTGGATGTTAAATCTTCTGTAACCACAGAATGCGTTCATACTTGGCTTGCCAGGTGAAAATGAAATGAAGGTTAAATAAAACCAAAATAAAGCCATAGTCTCGCTCATTCATCCTGTCCATGACACACTGGTATTCAGTCACCACATCTTTCAGTGTTCTTAAACACAACCTGTCGTTTAGGAGTCCATTTTTCAGCTGTAGGCCTCATAAACTCTGCTGCCATCACTGCCTTCACCACCACCACCGCCGCCGTCATGCCCTAGAGCAACATTCTGGGCCTCCACACATCCATTGAGAGCCGCTTCACCATCTGAAACTGTGTTTTCAGCGAGCAGTGAGCCGACTCATAAATCAGAGGGGTAATAATGGTTCAGAGAAACAGATAATATTTGGATAACCGACTCTGATTCACCTCAGCGTCACCAGCAGCCAGATCCAGTCTGCAGGCAGAGCTCGCTGCTTTCTCACACAACATGGAGGGCGAGGGAGGAGCAGCAGAGCGTGACGCACCAACACCACCACATGAAGCACCACCACCCACACCAAGGTACCACCACCCAGACCAACGCACCACCACCTGCAAGACTGAGGTACAATGGCTCAGCCTGAGGTACCACCACCTACAGGTACCACTGACCACCTGACCAACATACCACCACCCACAGGACTGATGTACCACCACCTACAGGACTGAAGACTGATGTACCACCACCTACAGGACTGATGTACCACCACCTACAAGACTGAAGACTGAGGTACCACCACCCACAGGACTGAGGTATCACCACCTGCATGACTGTGGAACCATCACCCAAAGGGTTGAGGTACCACGGCCTAGAGGCCTGAGGTAAAACCACCTACAGGATTGAGGACTGAGGTATCACCACCTATAGGACAGAGGTACAACCACCCAAGGTCTGAGGAGCCACCACCTAAAGGACTGAGGACTGAGGTACCACCACCTAGAGGCCTGAGGTACAACCACCCAAGGTCTGAGGAGCCACCACCCACAGGACTAATAAACCACTGGCCACAGAACTGATGTATCACAACCACCAGACCAATGCACTACCATCTACAGGACTGAGGTACCACCACCTAGACAGGACACCAAGACATCAGAAACTTTGACATGTGAGCAGAAGAAGTGGTGGATCAACATCACCAACACTGCAATCGGTGGATGACCTGCTCTGCCTGTTGAGCCACAGCCAGTCAACCTTAAGGGACCAGTATACTCCACCAGAACTGCTTTTTGGATGGTGGAACAGCATCTGAAACCTCCTCTCCCCTCACCTTTCCAACGCTGGCACTGGGGAGGCTGTGTCCAACCATTACTGTAACTTTCCGAACACAAATATATCAATATTTTACACCCACCTCATGCTATGATTTGGCAGCTTGCAGAGGTTCACTCTGCATCTCTCTTTTTTCATTCATTATACAACTATTTCTGTCACTTTAACATGTAGCCGTTTGGAATAACTATAAACACGTTTGCCTCCCGATGCGGTCAGACAACGCATCGTACAAACTAGTTATTTTTTAGCATAACTCGACCCTTACTCTCAAGGTCTAAAACTCTTGTCTTGAGACGGGGACGGTAAAATAGAGATTAAAGAACAATACATGCAGAACGTGCAGGACAGAAAAACACAAGAAGAAGATTGAGAAAATAAGAGAAGAGAAACTCATTTTCAATGTTTGTCTGGTCAACTATGATGACAGTACCTTTATTGACAAACAGTCGCGCTAATAGGCTGAAGAAGAGAACTGTGGGTACCATGATGAACATGAAGAGAACATGATAACTGTTTGTACTGGAGCTAATCACAGCATGTAAAGCCTCTACAGGCACCAACACAGGAGAGGAAACAACCAGCGGCTCTATCGCTGTGAAAAAACACACTGATCAAACACACGACTGGATTATAAAGAGACTGCGCACACATGTACACACACTCTCTGTGTTATTCTAACATGAAGGTCCTGATGGAAAACCCCAGTCTTTGTTCTTGAACCCCTGCGGTTACCATGCCTACAGGGTGATGTCACACAGAGCGGAGAAATGAACCCGAGTCACCGAGTGGGTTTAACCAAACAGCACCGAACTGTGGGCTGGTTTCTAGTGCGGCCGACAGTTTGACCTGCAGATCATCTGGATCGCTTTTTAACAAACAACCTACAAATATCGACAACAGGTCACAACAGGAGCAGAGAGGATCTAAGAAAAGCCTGGTAACATGAACAATGCATGCTGCGTCTGTAGCCAAGAAAAACGCCTCACATCAGTGACTTGAATGTGTCTCTTCATCATATTAGAGACTGAAGAACATTCAGGAGTATTTTGGCGAGGAGGACGCTGTGTTGACTACAGAGTTTTCCCTCGAGTCAGTTTCAATATTCACTGTTTTCACACAGATTTGATTACTCTATACCAAACATACTCAATATGCAGACTCCAGTCTGGATCTGGACTGAAGAACAATTTAATTCAGACCAGGAACAAACTTTAACCGCAACCTGAACCAGACCGCTTTTGAATGACACATCACTGTCACCTCAGCTGTCATCTTTATTCAGCCGCCTGCTAATCGCCACAGTTAGCGAGGTTGTTGTCGGATGTCGGAGCTCCGGTTGATGAAGTAAAATGTGTTGTTCAAAACTAGCTGATACAAAAAAAAAGAAAGACTGACAGAGAAAAACATGTGTTTAAGGACTGGACTGAGAATCAGGCATTCATTTTGCCCGAGGGACGTATGAGACCATTGTGTTTGATTTGCATATGAAACAGTGTCCATAGCGAAGAGCGATAACATAAGACGCCACTCCAACACCAAACATGGCCGTTTTAAACTAAACTATCCCAAAAGATCTTACAAAGAGGTAAGAACCACAAAACTGAGTTGAAGTTGTTATTTCAAACCTCCAGCTGCAGCATTTTCAACAGTGAATAGAGTGAAAAACTCACTAATAAACACTTACAGCAGTGTTTCTGTCTGGCCATCAAACCTTTTTATGCTCAAGTTTAAGGACTTGGTTCCACAATAAAGGAGTCCTGTCCACCATTAATAGAGAAATATCATTCATGTTCAGAGTTCTGGAGTTTTTGTACTGAAATATCATTTAATGCCCTCACTGGACCTTTGATGTGGTGGAAAATTTATTAAGTGGACCTCTGAGACTTGTATTTTAGTATTCCTGCTCGACAACTTTATGGCTGCCACAGAAATACAGATAAAATCATAAAACAAAAATATTATAAACCCCCCCCTCCCCGGAGTCCGAGGTGGACCATGGCGCAGAGATGGTGGTTTGCTCCTATGAGTGTCCTGCCTTGACACCTTCTCCTCCTATTATTGTTATTATTATTACTAGTCATATCTTTATTATTATTATTATCATTTTTATTGTTATTATTATGCTTCTCTGTGTCTCTCTCCCCCCTCCCTCCTTCTTTCTCTCTGAACCCGAACAGTCAAGGCCATTGGCTGCCCACCTAGATCCCGGTTCTGCTTGATGTTTCTTCCCGTTAAAGGGGAGTTTTTCCTTGCTGCTGTCGCCAAGTGCTGCTCATGGGGGAATGTTGGGGTTTGTAAATTAAAGAGTAGAGTACAGTCTAGACCTGCTCTATATGAAAAGTGACCCGAGTTAACTTTTCTTATGATTTGGTGCTCTATAAATAAAACTGAACTGAATTGAATATTAGATTGTTATTATTGTTGAAGTGAACCCAGGTGATAGAAGTCATGAACAGGCCGATTACGAATCATTAAAGTGGATCTGAGCTGGATAAAGTGGGAAAGCACTTCATGTTGCTTCAAACAAACTAAAATCTGAGTGCTTTTAAAAGTCAACGCTTTCTAGACTCGCGTCCGTTCATGGTTCAACTTTTTAACTCTCAAGATAAACAACAGCATCAGCAAATGTCCAAAAAGGAAACGCTGTCTCCTAGAAATGATGTTTATGTACGAATAAATTGCAACAGCTAATAAGTTTTGAAGGAAATATAATGCAGCCTTTCAACTAGGCTGCAGGTTAGGTATGCAATCTGAATCCAGCACAGGAACGGCGGCCTCCGCCACTACAAATAAAAGCTACTATATTGAGAGCTAATTACTGAACATAAATACTGAATGGGCAAAAATTTGATTAAAATCTTAAGGATTGTAACTTTAAAAGGGACTTGAAAACTTTTTGCGTCCATCAGCTGTAAATTGACTATCGAGTGTTCCATTTTCATGACCTTTAAAGGTATCGCTGGCGTCTTGCACCTCTGACATCACAGTGTTGTCAAGACTCCCTCAATTGCTGCTTTGCATCAGTGTGGTCATTCCCGCTTCTTTTATTCATAAATTCCGTCGATAAAAGCTCACAACGCCTCACTGAAATCCAAGCAAGAGAAGCACAACATGTAATTTGACATTGAAAACCATTTACGATTATGTAATCGCGCTGATGATGTCAATGGCGATCAGAGCCTTTAATAAAAGCCAGAATTCAGACAGTTACACAAACATTAGATAATGACATCACTCAGGAAAACATTACGGGGCCTTTACTGGACGCTCAGACCACAAACCACTAAAAACATAAAGTCAATAAGGAGTGTGTGGAGAACACAGCATCAGATACGCTGACGGACGGACGGACGTGAACAGATCAACAGATGAATTCAGCTGCAAGAACCAGATTAAGAAAATAGTTTTATCTGTTTTATGATGCAAAAAAGCCGAGATGCCAACAGGCGTTTTGGAATTTCTCTGAATCCTCATGTGTCCCATCAACGTCCCACACTAGCAAAATATTTTGCCTCAAACTGTGCAGCTGAAGTTTTCCTTTCTTTGCTGCTCTGAAGTTACGATGTTCGAGGCTGTTTTCACTGACTCTGTGCTGACAGCTCGTCCAGTCGGAGATCTGTCCAAAAGAAAACTCCTGTAAAAACCCCGGAGGACGAGGTCAGAGCCGTGACATCGGGAACCCTCTCTCCTGTTTTTACTGCAAATTCTTTTCAATCAAGAAGGCCTCAGTGTTCGGACCGGGAGGTCAACGGTTCGAATACTCGGGAAAATCCAGGATGAGAGAGAATGAGAAACTGTCTTCTTTCTCTTCCTTCAACATGTCATTTCCTCCAGTACTGAACTACAGCACCGTAGAGAGAGAGAGTTCTGGCACTTTCTAGTTTGTTCTCATCGTTCCAGTTATCTGATGGCAGATTGTTCACATTCAACATGACATGAACTTACAAATTATCACTGATAATTCATCTTTCTCCCCCTTTGTGTCAGGCTTTACTCATGTCTTTCCTTTCTCAACCAACCAATCTGAAGGCTAAAATGTATTAAATTTACTTAAAGCTGCACTAACTAAAGCCCAATCTGATTTGAGAAATAATTTGTTGCTGATGTGGTTTTTCCACAACAACAAGTTCAGTCACCCAGTAGGACATTATAAAAAATGACATCTCCTCCTTCACTGTAAAGTTCATTCTCAGTGTTTGCATACTGGATCACGATTGGCTCCGAACTAGCTGTGATGTCATGAATCCTGCTCGTAGGTTCACGTGTTAAACTGAGATTTAAAGTGAACTCAGAGAACCTTTTCCTCCTCCAGCAGATGAATGTGAACATACATCATTCTGCACAGAGAAGAAGAACAAACATCCAACTGAAGGAACAAGAAGAAAAACATGTTTTTGAGCGGAGGAGGACGTTAAGTAAAAGAAACAATGACACAGTAGAGGAGAGTGAATGTTTGACTGATAGGATGTCAGTGTTTAGTTTGGTGATTTTTTCCCCCAGGTGACCTAAAGAAATAAATAATAGATAGATGATTTGCAGATAAATGATCCACCTCTCTTCTCTCCTTTCCTCTGATGTTTGTTTGCTTCCCTTTCTTCCTCTTCTCGTCTTTATGCTTCTTTCTATCCTTCCCTTCTTTCCTTCTTTTTACTTTTCATCTTTCCTTCCTTCCTTTTTGTTGTTTATTTCCTTTTTTGACAGATCTGAAACTGTAAATGTATGAAAATGGTCTTTACCTCACTTTAAACACTTGAGTACATTTTACTGTTAATTCTTGTTTTTACTAAAGTATAAAACACTAATACAGGACAGTAAAGTAAGTAAATAACTAAATCTCGGCTTCAACTATCGATTATTTTCATTATTATAAATATAGTTTATTTTCCCAATAAAATCGATTAATGATTCACACAGTAACAGCATCAACAATTATCAGACTTCAAGGAAACATCCTTTAAAACTCAACGATATTCAGTTTATTATGATAAAAAACAGAGAAAAGCAACAGATACTCATATATTTGAGAAGCTACCAGAGAATAGTTGCTGTTTTTGCTTGAAAAATTAATTAAATGATTATTCAATTATCAAAATTGTTCATGAATTTTTCTGCTGAATTGATTAATTGTACTTTTTTTAAAACGATGCTTTAAAGGATTTACTTCCTTCCACTGTTGTCAAAGACGTTCCTACATCAGAATCTGAAATCAGAATAAATAACACTCATATTAAAGTAATGTTTGTGTTAAAAGCTCTTTCTCGTGACTCTTTAACACAGAGTGATAAAGCTGCAGGTCCGACAGCTGCAGATTTATTCCTCCATAAAACTGAGACTCAAACAGCGACTTCTGCCTGGAAGAGGATCAATTTGTCGAGCCGTAAAATACTGCAGCACCAGAAAATCCTCTACCGGTCCACCCGCGTGTAACGGCAAGTGTCTTAATTAAAACTGGCCCTTCCTGGACACCATAGACAACATGACACAAGCTCCCCTGATTGGCTATAGGACACACATCTCTTCCTGTTTTGGGGAGCATCAATAAGTGAGTTTAACAACCGGTGAGTTTTAATGGGATCTGTGTGTAAAGCTTCTTCATCAATAGGACTAATGACCGGTTTAAGCCCGGCAGCCGATAAACTGCCGATGGTTAGAGCCGGGTGATCGGATCAGCATCTCTCCAGGGCGGAAGGCTTCAAAGGCCGGTTCAAGACCCCACAGAGGGACGCGGCTCGACTCTGCTGGGTCCAAATACAACAAAGATGTTTCAGTCAGACTCAGGCAGAGCCGGAAAACATCTTCACGTAGAGAAAGTTTCTCGTCTGCTTGTCCATACATTTATCTAGTGGTGTCGTTCAGTCTTAAAACCAAACCAGAGCTAAAAGAACTATCAATACTGGACTAATGGATTAATAATTTAGTTTATTAAATGACAGTAACATGTAGATTTTATGTCACACAACCTGCAGAAAAGAGCAAGAGCTGCAGGAGTGTAGTGAGTAGAAGAAGAAAAGGAAAAAGGCTCTTCATCACCATCATCGTCTTAGTGATGAGACATTATAATATGCAGATTAATAAGGCAGACGTCATGTTACAGGTGAAGAGAGGCAATGATATTTATGTGGATGTTAAGAAGAAAACTGTACAGATGCATTTTCAATCTATGCTCAAAAAAAAACGTGTGGAGTGGAAAAAAAATCTCGAAATATTGCAAAAAAAATTGTCTACGCTTGGCTGAGGCAGAGACGTCGGCACGTCGATGAAAGCAAAATGTGACAAAGTTCAATGTGAACAGACGTAGTGAATAAATGACGTAGGTGAAGCGTGTTGACTTAAACATCAAACTTCCACTGAAGAAACATCACATCTGTAACGTTCCTCAAATTAACACATGACACTAACAGAAATGTCATATTTCCATCACGGTTTTTTTTTTACATCTGATCTAATCTGATCTGTCAAAAGTCGTATAAAAGCCTTTCGTGTCTCCAGAGGAAGCTGTGAGAAATGATGTCACTTGTGTCGGCGTCGGTTTGAAAAGTAAAACAATCTGTTAATGTGAAGTTAGAGAGAAGTGGAGCTCCTCATCTCTGCTAGCAGCTCCAGGCTACGTTAGCCGCTACTAGCATAACACACACAAATGTCTGGCTGAACTGCCTGTGGTCGAGTTGCATTGTGGGTAATGTAGGCACCAGAGAGAAAGGATATCACCGCTTCTGCTGCTTCATGATGATGATTTAGGAGTGAAATGATAAATCTGTGGAGTAGCCCTTTAATATCTGGAAGTGATTGACAGGTGAGATCTCTTTACTGGACATCTGAACTGATGAAAAAAATATTTCCAAAGTTCTCCGTTTTAAGCACAAATCCTGACATGATGAGCTCCCTGCTCCTGCTGGACTTGGCCTATAATGTCTCAGATGCCCCCCCCTTTTCCCGACCTCTGACCCCCAGACCCTCAAACCACCACCTCCCCTCCCCCCTCAGCTTCACCTCCACCCTCCTCCCTCCTCCTCCTCCTGACGTCCTGCTGCGGTCAACAGCAGAGAGACTGATGTCCGGTCAACCGACGTCTGACTGACCTTTACCAGCTCGGCCACGAGGGACTCATCTATCTCTCCGCCCTCCCAGCATCCTTCACTCTCTCTCTGTCTACCGGCATATCCCTCGCTCTCTCTCTCATGCTAATGCAGCTGTTTATAACTGCCACATTGACTTTCTCCTGCCACTGTATGTAAATACAATCTGCTCTGATCAATGGACTGAGAGGTGACATGAAGCTGACCACAACCGCACACGCATACAAAAACAACACCGTAACGCCAGAAACACGCCACCACGAAGCAACAACACGTAAACAACATGAATAGGGACGGTAGAGCGTGTGCATGTGTACGCCGTTATTTCACTCATCGCTCTGGACGGAGGGAAGTGACAGGAAATGGTTTGTAATAAACACTCAGCAGGAGAGTTGAAGGTGAAGCAAAAGACGCTGCGTGAGGTGAATTTGAGTCGAAAATCCGTCTCAGAGTCGTAACTCAGTCAAATCTGAACACGCAGACATGAAATCAGTCTGACTTAAACATCTCTAATAATAATAATAATAAACCTCCATAAATCCACTTAGAAACCAGAGAAAAAGAAGCTTCACATTTATACGTGTTCTTCAGTATCACAGTAATCCAGTGATGGTCGTCTGTAAACAGGCTGATTTAGCAGTTTTAATGGTGCCGATTTGTTAAAATCTAAACAAATATCTGGGCTGAGAAGAGGACGTCAGTACCTACCCGTAGCTGACATCACAGCAGCACATTTGATGAGCTTTAATGTTGCTTTTGTTTTATTTTCTATGGTTATACTGGTTCCCATACAGGCCTGTATGTTGGTGTTTCAGTGTTTCCAACCATCAGATTAGCAAAAACATTTTTGACTTCCTTAATTTTTGCACAAAAGTCAAATTTCACACTGAGATGATCCAAAAAAAAAGTAACAAAGCAATGTTCAGGACGGGATTTAAATGACAGGAAATCACTGAACAGTTATAGTAATAAACATAAAATCACCTCCTGCACTGACATAAATCCAGTCTGAACGCACATCAGAACGCAAACTGACAACATCTCTCGGCTCTGCCGCTCGTCCGTCCACTCACCTCCCACAGGTGTCGCGTGTTCCTGACGGCTCCGGACTGATGTTTGTCCACCAGCAGAGGGACTCCCTGAAACGGACCGATCCAGGTTCCCTGAGGGATCCTCTGAGCTGCACAGATCCCATAACCCAGACCAGGAACTGTACTGGTGCACAGACACACCTGCACACACACACACACACACACAACAGGGACATCAGGGTTGAGTTTCAGAAGGTGAGAAAACACAGAACATGTCACCAGGAAGGAGGTCGAACGTCCCGGTGTGCAACAGCCAGTTAACAAACTGATGTTCTGTTCACGTGTAACACACACGGGTCCACGCTTTGCATCAGCAGTGAACAGCTGGAGGTTAAAGGTGAGCATAAGTTGCATCATTCAGCTGATAATTATCCTCATTATGAATTAATCTGCAGATTATTTTCTTGACCATCGTTCGGCCAATAAAAATGAAGCAAACTGTCCGTCCTGTTTTTCTTTGTTTTGTCAGTTTAACAGTCCAAAACCTCAAAATATTCAATTTACGGTGAGAAAAAGCAGCAAATCCTCACAGAGGAGAAGCTGCAACCAGAGAAAGATTGTTACAGTTTTACTTGGAAATGAATTTTAAGATGAATTAATTTTCTGTCTTTCTTCTTCTTTTTTCTGCAAACCTGCTAAACATGTTTTTATTTGAAGAATTTGAAGCTTTCCTGTGTCTCTGTGTGACAGTAAACTGAATCTCTTTGATCAGACAAGAACAAGACATTTGAAGGACTAAACATGGACTCTAAGAAATTAATAACAGACATTTTTTTTTATTATTTTCTGACATTTCATAAACAAAACAATCCACAAATTAATCAAGAAAATAATCAGCAGATTAATCCATAATGAAAATAATTGTTAGTTGCAGCCTTGAACTGATTATTGGTGATTGAAAAACGCACATGATGTCATCAAAACTGTATCAAATTATTAGATTTTGTGCACGTTGTCAGACAATAAATCAATAAGTTCATTTCACACGACATCAAATAAAAAACTTTGTAAAGCTTCATGTTTTTCAGTAGTTGAATCAACAGATTAAAAAAAAAAAAAGCTGTAATTGATACTGATGTGATGAAAATGATGCTGAATATCAAATACAGATATTTGTTGAGTTATTACACTTATTTAAACTTTATTAAACTTTATTTAAAAAACGTCACCAAACTCATAACATTTGATCGGAAAATCATATATTTTTATTACATGTTTTTATTCTAATTTTTTAAAATTGCTTTATGAGAAAGGAAATGCTGTAAAAATATAGAAACATTTATTTCTATTATTTACTTTTTTACTTGGTGGGCTTCACAGTCTCGACGTCTCCTTCTTATAAAATATGATCTGTATAATAAGTTCATGCTTATAAATGTGGAGGAAACGTGTTTTTTTTGTGTGAAATACATAATGTAGACTTGCTTTTAACTGCGTGACAAAAGACAAAACAGACAGGAAGTTCTCACCTCTCTGGGCAGGTCTCTCAGCCAATCAGGGACGTCCGGCAGGGTGACGGGTGCCGGCGTGCTGCTGGTGCCGACGAGCCGCCGCAGAGAGTGAAGGGGACCGTGCATCGGACACTCGCCGTTCCTGTTGTCTGCACACATGTCGCAACCTGCAGAGAGAAGAAGAGAAGAAGAGATTTCACTGACTTTTACCTTTTATAACAAAAAAAAAAACCCAACAAAACATTTTTAGAAAACTAAACTCCTCTAAAACTAAACTCCTCCTGTAAAACGCTGCTGCTGAACTCAGATTTTATAAATAGTTTGACTCCTTATGTTGTTTCAGCTGAGTTTCTCTTTCCTGAGACAAGAAAAGTATTTTAACATTTAGACACATTTTTAAAACATCAGTTTAACACATTTCATGAAACAGCAGAGTAGTTAATAATGTGAGATTATAAACATATAACATTACTTCAATTCATACAACAGTTTATGTATATTTCAAAGTACTACAGCTGGTTTTTGCTAAGGTTGTGTACAGCCTGTACTGCACTACCTGCACTCTCACTACTAACTGTGTTTTGCTCTGTATATTTAACAGTATACTCCTTCTATATACAATAAGCTTTTTCCTTTGTTTTATTTCTTCCGTTGCTGCTACTTTTATATACTTATAAAGGCTTTAACAATGTGTTGTATTTTAAAAGCTTGTTATATTATCCATTGTGTCAAATCTTCATCTGAAAAGTAACTAAAGCTGTTAAATAAATGTAGTGGAGAGGAAGTATAAAGTAGCATCACATGGAAATACTCAAATAAAATACAAGTAGCTCAAAGTTGTACTAAAGTACTTGAGTAAATGTACTTATTTTCTATATATGTCCTCAAAATAAAGCCTCAGTCAGTGTTTCTGCGCCTCTGGTGGACGTGTGAGTACACAAGACGACAGGAAGCAGGATTACGGAGTCGATGTGGTCGAATCTGTCCTGACGAAGCCCAAATGAGGGAAAAAAATCCTCTCTGCAGTGTTTTTCCAGGTTAAATGTGGCGAGCAGCGTATTGCTGAGAATTAGCGAGTGTCAACATTTACTCAGAGATGCAGTCTGACAGTAATGGATGTTAATTGACTGTAGCAACATAATGAGAGATTATTATCTGAACACAAAACTCCCACAGAGCCAAACAGAGCACAGAGAGGCTGAGAGGAACAGGATGTCAAGGAGGAGGGTTTTTTTTTTTTGCTTCTCTTTTTCCCAAAATTAAATATCCGCCATTTAAGAGTGTGACAGCTACTTTTACACCATGATTGATAGAAGTAAATTAAACTGTATTATGCTCATTTATAAACCTCAGCATGTAACGCAGGTTCACGGTCGAGTAAATGGGAAAAATTTTTTACAGGCTGAATTCTCCACGATCCACTTTATTAAAACTGATATAAACAAGGACGTCGTTTTGATTTCAGCTTTCAGTCAGACGTCTGATGTGAACTTTTCAAAACCACCAGAAGTCTTCACCAATAAGAAACGCAAAGGGGGGGGGGGGCTGCAAAATAACATATCTGAGCAGTTAAAAGCTGTAAATGTGTCGTCTTTCCTGCCGTGGATCTATTTTCTCTTCCTCTCTTTCAGACTGATGAACTGGCTGTGAACTTGTTATGGTGTGCTCTCCTCGCTGCCCATCATTCAAACTCAGTATTCTGTTACATCCATCGCCCAGTGTTTAGACAGCTCCGCTCTGCCTCTGATCTCCGAGCGACCGGATGACGTTTCCAGTGAAAACGTCTGCCGGCACTTTGGCTTCTTCTGCTTTTGTGAAGCGTTTTGTTCCCACAAGCTGACGACCGAAAAAAAACCCTCGACCTCAAACATTTTTATCTCCTAAAAACTGATTTTAAAGTCTTAATGCCCCTTAAATTTCACGTGTTGAGACTTTTTTTTTTTTTTTTTAAATGGGCAGGAGTTTGATTTGACACTTTTTATTTATACATTAAACTCTTCACTGACTCTAATCCGGAGCAATAACTCTAACAGTAAAAAAAAAAAACTGTAATTTCCTGAGCTGCCGTCAAACAGCGAGAAGGTCGAGGTTCAGTAACAAACTTCTGGACAACAAAACCATCACACTTCATAAAGACCATCGCTGTTCCGCGTTTGTTTCCAACACAGCTGTGAGTCCAGATGAGGACGGACCACACAGAGAGGTTATAAACCCACACTGAACAAAGCTGAGAGTTATCATCAATTTTCTTGCCTCTTTTGGGTCCTAATTCTGGTTTTCTGCTACATTAACTGTGCTGTTTTTCATCAAACAAACTCTGATAAACCCACTGAACACTACCTGCCCGGCAGCAAACAGCAACATTAGAGACTAGCTGGTGAATAAAGTGGAACATCTAGCAGTGAAAGAGTCGTTTCTCAAAAACACCTTAAGGCTGAGATTATGCTAAAATCCATTTTACAAACCTTTCTAAACAAAAAGGATAAGGCTCATGTGCAGAGCCAAACAATGAATCGATCTACATACAAGTACTGTGTGTGTATCAAAGCCTGATATATCTTATTCCTCTTTGCCGTAGATCGCCGTTATTGTCCAAAAACTATTAAAAACATGTCAACGAGCCGCACTGTTACACTGGGTGACATGTTTGGTCACGTTTTCAGTCTCAGGAGAGCAGTTCTGTGTAAGGCAGACACCACTGAGCATGTGCGGGAACACGGTTCTGTTTACAGAGCTTTATTCACAACCTCTGGAATCTGTACTGAAGTAAATTTACGATGTAGCCGTGCACTTTTCCCCAGTGAATGTTTGTTTGGTGGCTCGTTCAACAAGCTAAGCTGCAGGACAAGACGTGTGTTCGTGTTTGTGAGTTAGATACGAAGGAGACTTTAGCGGGAAAGCTAATGTAGGTTGTGTTGCGGAGCAGGATGCAATCAGGCTCAGTGTGACCGTCTGCTTTGACTGTGATAAAATGACACGTTATCGCTTTATGTAAAGATTTGATTTGCTGTATTGAAATAAAGGCTGCAGCTACATTAACAGATGATGAAACTGTATTTAATCAAAATAGTGTAGAACTAGGGGGCGCCATCATGAAATCAAAGAATTTATAAATTTCTCCTTTTTTGGTTTCTGATTTTTTTTTTCTCAAAGGAGAAAACAGGGCGAGTGATTTATTGAGCAGATATGCTGCTGTAGCAGACAAAAAAAACAATTTAATTTCAGATGGATAAGGAATTTAAAAGTGTCTTAGAAAACTCTCAACTTCTGAGATTGATTGTTATAAAGAAATGAGGCACTTATATTTTTCCTCAGGAAAACAAATCTAAAAGAGACATTGTTGGACCTACATTCAGCAGGTGAAGACAAACTCGACTCCAGAATGAATTATGTCTGTCTGCTGGATGTGGAAATAAGCAACAGTTTGAAAAGCTGATAATATATCAGGTCTTTTTTTTGCCCCTAGAGGACAAAAAAATGTATTCAGATTTATAAAATGTTAAAAAATTAATTGGAAAACAGCAGCGAACGAGTCAAATGTGGAAGTTTTATGTGTAAGAAGCTGTTTTACTAACAATCAGAGACTGAAAACCAACCAACAGATGATCACACCTCTGTATGTGTGTGTGTGTGTGTGTGTGTGTGTGTGTGTGTGTGTGTGTGTGTGTGTGTGTGTGTGTGTGTGTGTGTGTGTGTTCGTCCAACTTTATTAAATCACAATAAAACTATCAGCTGACATTAAATCCAGATGTAAATCGTAAGAATTGATCTTTTTCTAAACCAGAACACATCCCAGCTGTGCAGCAACTTCTACTCATAAGTTTTATTTCTCTACAAGATCAAAACACATCTAAATTTATTGAATATAAAACTTCACTAGACTGTATGTTTTTTCCTTATTTCTGAACTCTCCATTCCCTTGAAAATAAAATAGACAAAACTATGATATTTGATTAAATTTGGGTCGATTTAGTTTTATTTTTTTAGGTTATTTCACTTTATAATTGTGGAAAAAAATAACACGTCTCCTTTTATATTTGTCATAATTCGAAGGTTTATTCTCATGAACAAAAGTTTCCAGTTTTTTGTTTTTTTTTATAGGTTTTTTATTATCACTCATGTCAGTTTTATTCCAAGGCTGTAATGGGTTGAGTTATTCTTACAGGCTGCGGATGAAAAATATCAGTTTAAATAAGGTGGAATTGATTATGTGAGAATCTGAATTTGTGATCCAGATGTAAACAAAAATGAGCTCCATTCAAACCACAAGATCTGAAGCTGCGATCGCTTCCAAACTGATTGACAACTCTGTTAATACTCAGATTAAAACTGGACAAAACTGCGGTTTTATTCAGAGCTGTATGTGTTTACCGAGGTCATGAGGTTCAAATCCCCTCAGCGACTCCACCCACCTGCCTCGTCTCCCAACAAACTCCTCAGTTTATAAGCTCTGTTTAGTACGATGTATGTACGGCTGTATGATGGATCAGCTTTGTCAAGTGTGAGAAAACAACCCTGATGATGTCGCAGTGATGTCATCGGGGTTATCTTGGTTTTTATTGGACAAGTACAGACGGATTTATAACAGAAAACACTGGAGGTGTGTAGTTAAAATATAACTATGTGGATGTTTCTACAGTATCAAGCTGCATTATGGGAAATGTAGGACTCAGTGTGTTTTTTTGGGGAGTTTGACTCATTCCAGACAATAAAAGGATATCTCAGCCTCGTCCAACTTTATGGAAACGCAACATTAAATCACTGGAGGAGCCTTTTGAAAAATAAAATTCATGAAAAAAGACGTTTTTATTTATTCATCTAACTGTTTTAAATGTAAGTTAAATTGTATCTCCCAGCAACATGATCCACAGTGTTGTTTTAAAACCTTCTCTAGTCTGAAAGTCAAGTTCATTTTATTTATATACACATTTCCTTTAAATGGCTTTAAAATCCAAGTAAAATGAGTTCCTAACTGCTTTTTAAATAAATGAGTCACATTTGAAGATTTTTAGTCTAAGAAATATCAAAATGATGTGTTTTCTGTGTGACTGTGGTGTTAATCCCTCTTTATGTCATGAATACGACCACAAAGACACAATTATATCAAGACAACAGCATCTACAGAAAAATGTATTTTCTGAAATGTATAAGCTGAAACTCTTTTAGTGGCTCTTATGTTGTTAAACATGAAAGAGTAAAGAAATGACAGTGATGATAATTATAATAAATATGGTAAAACTGTACTTTCAGTACATAAACAGTAAATGAAGTGTTTATAAGACACGTGAATATAAGCAGATATAAGTGTTTATTCATATATTTGTTGCTATAATTAATAACAACATATAGTAAAATAATAATAATATAAAATATGTCTTCATAGGAGATTTATAGCTGATGACAAACATTATACATTTATCTGCTTATAGCTTCATCATAGTCTGTTATAAAACATTTCAATGTTTATATTCTGCTTATAAATATGGAGATTTTTAAAGTAAAAGATTAAAAAGACAAAAATTATGACAAACATTCTTTATAAAAGTGACAAACTTGACTTTTTCGACCTATTTCATATTTTCAAATGAACAATTTTATTATTAAGATGTATTATTATTATTATCATTATTATTATCATTACTATTATTATTATTAGTGTAATTAATAATCGAGGTCGGACAGTGACACATGAGGTGTGTGTGTGTGTGTGACTGCTCTATCTACACCCACACACACACATATACACACACATATACACACACATTCACCCCCCAGAGACCTCAATACGGCCGTGTTGGGATGATAAATAGCGGGCCGGTGGCTGGTGGATCGATCCCCTCCCCTCCTCCCTCTCTCCCTCACTTTCTCTCTTCCTTTTCCTCTCTCTCTCTCTCTCTCTCTCTCTCTCTCTCTCTCTCTCTCTCTCTCTCTCTCTCTCTCTCTCTCTCTCTCTCTCTCTCTCTCTCTCTCTCTCTCTCTCTCCACAAACACAAAACTATATACGGCAATTAATTCCTGCTTGTCCCTCCATCCCTCATCGGCCCTGCCGGCGCGTATCGACGCAGATTACTGCTGATGGTCCGTTTTATCACCGCGGAATATACAGCGAGGACACACACACACACACACACACACACACACACACACACACACGCGCGCGCGCGCGCTGCTGTAACGCGTGAAAACCAGAAGAAACTGGAAGTCAGAATCACAACTCGACGACCTGATGTTACAGAAGCAGCTTATTATAAACCCGCTGATGAATTAAATATTATTAATATGTTACCGGCCTGTTGATGCAAAATTTAAAAAAAATAAACCCGAATTTCATTATAAACCAAAATCACCGTAAAAGTCCAGAATGACAGAATAATCGTACATATATTAAAGGAAATCAACACTTTTATCTACAGTAGTAGCTCCACGTGAAACATGTTTATCTTCTTATAATTATAAAGAAATGACATCAACAGTAGATAGATTTTTATATGAAAAAACGCCATGTTAATTTAAAACTATTGAACCGCAAATTATTTTAAAAACATGAAAAGAAAAAGGTGTTTAAAGTCATTACAGAACAATTAAAGTAATATCCCAAATACATTATTGATATAATCTGCTTTTAAAACAATTAATACACACGTGATGACTGCTGAACCCTGCATGTGTGCTAAATGAATAACGATCATGGATATTATTAGATTATTGTTTCATCAGGATGAAAATCTTTTTCAGGAGGATTTTATGATCCGGATTCTTTACGGAGATTAAAAAGAGTTTTTTTTAAAAAAGTTTTATAAAATGTGATTCGATGAAAGTAAATAAAAAATATTCATATTATAAAGATGTTTCCCTGCAGCTGAAACTTAAACTTAAACAGGCGCGAGACTTCACTTTGATCTGCACGGAGCGGTTAGTGTGTGTGTGTGTGTGTGTGTATGGATATTGACAGTGCGCCGTCATGCGTAGAAGACACACACACACACACACACACACACACACACACACACACACACACACACACACACACACACACACACACTCTCCGCTATCTTCTTTAAAATCTCCTCAATCTGACGCAGAGGTTGCGTAAAAACACCGACTCTCTCACACACACACACGCGCGCGCGCGCACGGAGTCACAGCAGATATGAAATAATGAAGGAAATTCATCCGGTTCACAGTTAAATTATCGCGCGTTTTATGGTTTGTTTTGCGGATGAAGTTGTTTACTGGAGACAAACAGTGAAAAGGCGCGAGCGGTGCAGCTGATAAAACATTTGTTTGAAATCAATTTAATTTGATTAAAAAAGAAAAACGAACAGAAAAAGAACAAATCTGTGTTCTGTTCTTTTTCTGTTAAATTTAGGAAAAAAACTCCACTGAAATCAAACTAATATCCAATCAATCGATCGGTTTGATTGGAGTTTAAGTGAGATTAATCATTAGAGAACGCGCGCGCACACGCACACACACACACACACACACACACACACACACACACACACACACACACACACACTACAGTGAGCGTGTTGTATTTCCATCCTCTCTCTGGTTAATATTAAATCGGAGCTGCAGACCTGCTGCTGCTGTTTGAGGGTTTGAACCCCGGCCAGGCTGTTGACCTTTGACCTCTGACCTCCACCCCCCTCCATCTCCTCCAGCTACTGTCCAACACAGCAGCTGTCAAACCAACTGTAACATCTCATCTGTCTAAATGAAGCTCAATAAAATCCAACATTAGACTCATTTAATAAAAAAAACTTTTAAATGTTCATAAACTGAATAAATTGAAAAAAAATGATTAACCAAATTAAACTTTGATTAAGTTCCTGTTAAAGACGGTTTCACACTTTAAACTGATGCAAAATGACTTTAAAAGTGTGAATCATTTATTTAAATCATCATTAACTCTCCTACTTTATTTTATAATCATTGATTTAAATAAACGTTGACGCTGATTCTGTGATTATAAATATATTATAGAAATATATTTTTAAATACACTGTAAATTCTTGATGAAACATTTAGAAATGCAGTGAGAAAAATATACATAAAAGTCTTTATAAATGAAGGCTACTGTGAATCCCTTTGGGAATATTAGAATAAAATACTAGAAATAATGAGGAATTTTCTCATGATATTTAATAAATAAACTAATGATGCAACAACAGATTAATTATAGTTCAATAAATCACAAAAAAAAAACAGTCAGTATAAACTCACGACTCAGCAGCAGCGCTCAGAGTTCCTGCAGAAATATTTTATAAACACGAAGCAGCGACGATGAAGTGAACTTATTAAACTATTGATTATCACTGCTGGGAACTATTGTAAGAATATTAAAGCAATATTATAATATTATAGAAATAAATAAAATAAAATAAAAGTGTCTCAAGGTCAGAAGTCACCACAGACACAATCTATGACCCTTTGAACTTTGACCCTTTGGGAATATTATAAGAACATCACATGTGAACACGAGCTGTGACTGACCTGAGTGTGTGTGTGAGTGTGTGTGTGTGTGTGTGTGTGTGTGTGTGTGTACGTACGGTTGTTGAGTTCTCCTGTGTGGTTGCTCAGCGGGATGATCTCCATCCTCTGCTGTCCATACAGGTAGTAGTCCAGCTCCTCCGACGTCAGCTTGAACCTCGCCGTCGCTCCTTTGCCTCCCTCCTCGCCGCCTCCGCCGCCGCTCTTCACGCTGGACGACACCACCCCCACCCCCCCACAGCTCTGCTCTTTGGCCTGATGGAGGAGTCCCGCCGCTGGGTTGTGACTCTGCTGGTTCTCCGGTGGGACCACCACCACCAGATCTCCTCCTCCTCCTCCCGGTCCTCCTCCTCCTCCTGGTCCTCCAGGCCCGGCGCACACGGGGGCCAACGCCTGCCCGAAGAGAGCGATCTGCTGGGGCACGGGCAGCTGCGAGAGCCCTGCGGAGGTGGAGATGGAGATGGAGGAGGACGGGGTGAGAGCTGCTGCCGCCGCCGCTGCTGCAGCCGCCGCAGCCGCCGCTGCCGAAGAGGACGCTGAGGACGAGGATGTAGAAGAAGAAGAGGAGGTGCAGTGCGTGGAGGCCAGGAGGTGGCTGTGCAGGCGAGACGGGCGCAGGCTGTCCACGGGGATGGAGAGGCGGTCAGGTGGAGGCGGCGGGGCCAGAGGAGCCTTCAGCTGCGCCTGAGGGAAGAGCTGCTGCCAGTGCTGCAGGTAGGACGGGTCCACCTTCAGGAAGGCCGAGCCGCTCGGGTCGCCCGGCTTCAGCATGGCTGCGGCCCGCCGGCTGCTGGAGGGAAACATCAGAGAGGACGAGGTGTCAATCATCAGCATCACAACACACACACACACACACACACACACACACACACACACACACGGAGCCTCAAATCTGTTCAATATGTGTTTGAGCTCCAAACACAGAACACACTTCAAACACATGTGGCACGACGTGGGTTTACGTTTGAGACGCCAAGTCCCATTAAAAAGATGTTCACTACTTCAGGTTCACATGAGACATTTATCACATTTAAAAAAAGACACAAACACACTGAAACGCTTCACATGAATCACAGGATTCACACATTAAACTCACATTTCAGGTGTTTAAATGAGACTAATCGGAAGTTTTGCCTTTAAGTGACTCTTTAAAAGTGTGAAACTGATCCTCATCAGTCCAGCAGATCCTCATTTATTTTATTTTCACACTTCAGGTGTTTAAACTTGATCACGTAAAACCTCGTCGCTTCATATTCGATCACATGACGTTTCTGTTAAATTCACATCAACACCAGACGAGACGCAGATATTTTTACCTGAAGTCTGATCTGATTTCTACTCGAAATTTTCTATTTTTTTAACTTTAAATTCATGATATAAAAATCTAAACACAGAGATATGATGAATATGTTCAATATTTCAAACTGTAAATTATATTTAAATCGAGTGTAAAGTGTAAAGTGGAGCCACAGAGTTCACATTTAAATCCAGTGTTTCTTATTTAAAGTGACACTCTGACTGTAAGTTGATCCTTTTTTTTTTATTTCTTCTTCTTCTTCGCTGGATTTAGATTTGAAGTGTTTATCTGAGTCTGATTCCACCTGGTTTCCTTTCTTTCACGTCTTCGGTTTCATCAGAGTTCATGAGGATAAAAGCAGACGCAGACTTTATATTCTAAATGTATATTTGTGGTTTTAATTACAAAATAAAAGGACTCAGACGCTCACAGACGAGGTCTTTCTTCATCTTATTCTGATAACTTCACTGTTTTAAGAGAAAATACACATTTCACTCTTCCGGAGAGAAAGTTGAACATTATCTTTCATGAAGATGAATTTAATTTAAACAGTTCTCTCTCTATCCATCTCTGTTTGAGATGTATATGAAGGTGGTTTTCTATTCTTTCATCTCTCTTTTTGGTAGAATTTGATAAATAAATATCCAGTTACATCCTGTTATTCCTTTAAATGTCAGAAAAATAAAGCAAATATTACAGGAATGAAGGCATCAAAGTCACCAAAAAAAGCAGAAATTTAAGATATTTGCAGTTTAATCTAATGATCTTTTAACCTGCATGAGTCTCTTTGCTGCTCTCACATGCAAAACTATTTTTTTTATTTTAAATGTTCTGCTCATTCTTTATTTTTTTTAGAAAAAACAACGAGGATTATAAAGTCTGTCGGTGCAAATAAAAAAGTGTTAAACGCCTTTTCTGAGACATAAATGTGTGTAAAGTGTACAGCCAGTAAAAGGCAGGATAAACTGACTTCAGCCTGGTTGACCCTCTGCTTCAGCGCTGCTCTGCTCCGCTGTCTCGGTCTCGGATGGTTGTTTAGCGCGGATTTTACGCACGCCAAGCGCAAAAAAAACCCCCAACAAAACGCACCAAACGGAGCCAATAAAAGAGTGCACGCACACACACGCTTTGGATAAGTTTACAAAAGGTAAATCAGGAGGAGAATAAAAGTTTCAACTGAAGAGATAAATAGATGGTCCTGGTTAGTCCAACTCAATCAGCGGTCCGGCGTGCGGTCCGTGGCCGAGCAGAGGCAGCGGTCGGCGGGTAGAGACGCGGGGACGCTCCGCTGGGTTTTTTTTTTTCCTCCTCCCCCCCCGGAGTTTCCCGGGATGTTGTGCCTGTTTTCTGTTTTTTTAAAAGTGAAAGCTGATGAAGAGCAGATAAAGCTTACTGCTGTCAGAGTGTGTGCGGCTCCTGGGCGCTGATTTCCGGGCAGCGGTGGAAGGTTTGTCCCTCCTCCGGGCTGCGGTGAACCATCGAGGGGAGCCGGGACAGTTTCGCTGCGTCCTGCGCGTCTCCGGAGCCAAAACTACCAGAGCAGCTGCTACGTGAGCCTCTCTCTCTCTCTCTCCCTCTCTCTCTCTCCCTCTCTCTCTCTCTCCTCTTCCATTCACTTTCCCTCTTCCCTCCTCTCTCACTTATCTCCTGTAGTCTCTCCCCCTCTTCTTATCCACACGTACTATTTCCCCTCTTTCTCTCCTTCCCTCTCTCATCCTTTGGCTTTTCTGTTTTTCTCTCCTTCATCTCTCTCATCTTTACTATCTTTTTTTCTCTCCAGATTCAACTCAGTTTAATTCAATTGTGATGATCTTTATTGACATGAAGTACAAATGTTCTTAGATTAAAATCTTTCTCTTTTAATAGTCTCTCTATCTAGAACTGCAGAGAATATAAAATTGTCCAGATTGTAATGTGTACTGAATGTGATTTTAATGGTTTGCATACAAAATTACTGCAGTGACTGTAAGTCATATTTATTCATGGAGTCCTGTCTCACACTAGTGAATAAACGTTTAATTGTTTTGTCTATAAAATATCAGACAAATGAGAGTTGAAGGTGATGTCATCAAATGTCATGTTTAATCTGATCTAAAAGATATTTAGTTTTCTATCATGTGTGACGTAGAAAAGCTTCAAATCCTCAAATTCCAGAAGCTGCAATCAGCAAGTTTTTAGTATTTTTGCTTAAAAACGATTATTCGATTATCGAGATGGTTGCCAGTTCTGTCGATCGATCGTTGCACCTCAACAATTCATCTGAGTTAAATGTCAAAGTATAAGCTTTTCCTGATGATAGGACCCAACAAAATAGTTTTGGCTGCTTTCTGATCTGCCACCTCCGTCTTTATGGTTTGGTTGCTGAAACTCGCCTGGTTTAAGGTAAGAGGAAAGATGGCGGTCCTGATCTAAGAAACCAGCGCAGCAGACAAGACGAGAACAACCGTCTCTGGTGTCAAAGTCAGACAATTTATACGTCCAACCGCATCCGTTCGCTATCCTCCTCCTCTCTATAACGCTGAGATCAGATTACGTGATATTTTTGTTTTTTCCAGATGGTCGCTGGGACAGATTCTTCTGGTTCTACTGGACAACAGCGTCAACAGTATATTATATCAGTTGAAGATCATATTCTATAGTTTTCTGTCAGTATGTTGTGAAACGTCCCAGATGCTGCGTCTGTTGTCTTTCACTATGACACGCTGTAGTGGACAAAATGAGAATTTATCACAGGATACTCATCTTTCATCCCGCTGTCTGTTAGGTTGGACTGTTATTGGGCTGATTTCACATCAGGCGATGTTGCCAGACCAGACTGACAAGAAGTAGAAGCCTAATCAAAGCTTAAAACCCGCCCAGTTGTCATTAAACTCATAAAGGACAGATGGTGGAGATGGAAAGATTCTCATGTTGGCAACTTGTGAGCGTTCACGTCTTCAAACAACATGAGACGGTTGTACGAGTTCAGAGTCGGTCGTGTAAAGATTAAAACACTGTAGTGAAAATAAAGCAGCATATCAGTGACACTTGGGTTTAATTACATTGAACGCCTTTGGCTGACATGGCATCCATATTTATTTGGTTTTCAGGCACATCTGGATTTATTAAGCACCAAGTCAAACATTTTGGATATATTGGAGTTCTTCAATTTAAACGGGCAGATACGTGGTTCGACCATGTGACTCCAGAGCTACAGTGGATTGATAGATCCTTACTTGCATGAAGTGGACTGCAGGAGACCACTGTTCACTTCCTGCTTCCAATCAAACCTACCAAACGTTTCAAACGATCATTTCAACCCCAAACCAGGATCTTTCATTAACCCTAACTGAGTGTTTTTGGTGCCTAAACCCAACCAGACCTCAACCACGGCGTCGCCACACCGTAAAACATCATTATTATTTAACAGTTATTTAAATGTGCTGCAGGAACGAAAGATACTTCCAGTTGAAATGCATCAGTTTGAAAGTCGTGTTGAATGTCACGAAACAAACATGGAAAATTCGTGTCCATGTAGACGAATCGACTGGTTCAACTGGTTCATCTTTGCGTCACCTTGTATTCATCTTATATTCTCATGTGATTCTGGTTGCTCTTCGCTGCTCCTCATCAAATTCAGACTCCAATTCAAAGTTCTTGTGATCACCTGTAGAGCTCTGCAGGGTCAGACAGCTGCAGGTCTCTACGGTCCTCTGATCAGGGTCTAGACTTGGATCTACAGGAGACTGAACTCTCTCCCTTTGGACTTAAAAGTAGTTCAAGACCCATTTGTTCAGACTAACCGCTGTGTGATGTTTCTATTTTTATTGTGTTTTATGTCTGTATGTATGTTTATTTCCTGTGTGAAACACTTTGTGACGTCTCTGCTCTCCAAAGGTGCGTCATAAATAAAGATACTTCATCTGACTAACTGACTGTAAACCTCATTTGGGAACATTTGGGAATTTTTTCACTTGGTTTATGGCAGAAATGTTGCAGATTTGTCCATCTTCCACCTGAAAGCGCTGCGATGACGTAAGTTACCAAAAGACAAAGAGCCACAGTTGGTCCAAGTGGTTTGTTGATTTGGACATTTCATGCAGAAAACTTGATGTAATTCAGCACAATAACAAGCTCTCGCAAACATTGTGGAGATTTCTTGAATTTGTGTTGTAGGGACTGGTTTACATGAACGCCATTTTTCATAACTCGTAAATTATGATAACTCAATAAATAACATGATAATTAATGGAATATCGCCAAACTTTTTGTTGGTGGAAACTGTCCAGTTGGTACAAAACGTAGTCCAAATTATCACATTTGACTGAAAACTGCCGACTTAAATAAAAAGTAGCCCAATTGGAAAACCAGCCAATCTGACATCAGGTTGAAATAAACTGAAATTTTCCAAAATGCAAATGTGTTGTTGAGTCTTGCAGTTTCATATTTATTTTATTTTACTGTTGAGTTTTATGTATTTTAAAAGGCCATCAAGGGACGCGTGTTATAAACTAGCTTAGGCTATAAACGCTGTGGCGTAAATTCATGTTACTGTATATACATGTCCCCAAACAAATAAACATTAAATAAAGTAAATAAAACCGGATGATGACACACAGCTAATTAACTACGATAACTACGCACAAACTGGCATCTCAAAGTTCCAGTAAATCCAGTGACTTCAGTAATTCTATTGAAATAAACTGATTTAGATACTAAACGTCACTACTGAGGAAACAGATCATCACTTCACGACCACAAGAGGGCGTCTGTCAGGAGACGTAAAGACCTGAAGGTTGTTTTAAATTGTTTGTATTCGTTGTCGGAGTCTCTTCTTATTTCTCTTCATTCATTCATGTTGGAAATAAGTTTTTACTTTGACATGTTATCCCTTAGATTTTTGTTTTTGTGACTGTAATCCATAAATAAATCACATCCTATCATATATAAATTCATCTCCTGCGTGAACTTTGCACCAGTTTGTCTGTGTTACAATAAAAGTTATCATTCTTACAACATTTATTATTATTACTGGTCTTGTAGGTGGTCGCCCTGCTGTCAGCTCACCTCAACCTCCCGACCAACCTGTGTGTGTGTGTGTGTGTGTGTGTGTGTGTGTGTGTGTGTGTGTGTGTGTGTGTGTGTGTGTAGATAAGACAGATTACAGCCGAGCTCATTGTGTTTTCTGGGTCTGACTTGTTATCCCCGACCCCAAGCTTTCCCACCCGTCTGCTGCACACACACACACACACACACACACACACACACACACACACACACACACATACACACACAGAGCGTCAGGCATGTGAAGCATAAAACACATGTGTGTGTACATCAGTCATTGTAAGCTGCTGTGGATAAGAACATCAGCTAAATGGCTGAAAACTGTGTGTGTGTGTGTGTGTGTGTGTGTGTATGTGTGTGTGTGTGTGTGTGTTGTTATGACTGGCGTCGCTCTGACAGGCCCCATTTGTCATCCTCGGGACCTCTGGTGGATTGATAACGAACAAAAACACAAACATAAGCGTCTGAAAATGAACTCTCGTCGACTTAAAGAGACTTTTTCAGCGCAGAGGAATGTGGAGCAACAACAGGCCGTCTGATTGGCCGGAGCGCCCGTTCAGGGTCGTCGACAGCCAATGAGGGAATCACAGGGTTGGTAGTTTGAATCCCGGCTTCTCTAACAGGCTTTATTTGTCACTAATCAAACAGATTTTTAACGTAATCTCATAGGACATTCACATCAAAAAATGTCCTTTGATGTCTCAGGACAGCGTGGACGTAAAAAAAACGAGGACAGTTTTTGACATTTAAGGAAGTCGATTAAGGCCTCGGTCCACTTAAACATGTTTAGTTCCTTTTTTAGAAATCTTTATGGTCTTTTTCTGAGGAATGAGCTTTTAGTCGTTCCCGGAAAATAAGACTCACATCTCTGGCATCACAGTAAGTCACTTTAAATCACTTCACACCAGATTTAAAGAAATATTTCAACAAACCTGCACATAAAAGTCTCACAGAGAGTGTTATAGTTGGTGCTTTCTTTCCCATTTTCAGTCTTTTTTTTTTTTTTTTTTTTTACACAAAGATTGTTATTGTGTATATTTTTATAGTGAGTGTTAAATGTGTGCACACACTGCACTGCAGTTTCCCTCTGGGACTGTTAAAAAAAGGAATCTCAAACTCTCCGACTCACATTAAAACAGTTTTATAGAGTCACAGCGATGAGTGATGAGAGACTTTTTATCGTATCATTGTTTGTTTATTGTTTGTGTTTTGTGCTGTTTTATGTATTTTATTTATGGGTTTCGTGTATTTTTAAAAAGCACAGTTTAGGCTGTAAATGCTTTAGTGTGTGACATCATCTATACAAATAAACAGTAATTAAAATAAAGTCAAATCGAATCTTTTTCTTTTTATATACAAACTGCTGCCAGAATCAACTTTTAAATGTCTTTTTACTTCAGTCTCTCATTTGGATCTGATGTATTATAGTAAATAAAACAACTGTAATCTATGGAGAGTAATATATATATATCTATATATATCTATATATAAATACTGTATCTCATGTTTTGTTTCTGCTCTCGGCATTAAAGACATTTATTGAAAGATTCTCAATAAATTCTCCTTGTAATTAAAAGATATTGAGCTCATCTCCAGTGCAGCTTTGTGTCTTTCTAATCTCTTCTCTTTAAGATCATGAAGTCATTATTCTGTCATCATCAGAAAACAATGATGAACGGTTCTTTACACAAAGTGTTTATAGTGTTAAATGTCTTTACAGGATGTATAAAGTTCATATTAAACACCTAAAGATGTGAATTGTGATCATAGAGCTTCAGGAAGGTTTTTATTCTAAATGAAACTAAACATCATATTTACATGTTTTTATCCACGTTAGTTTTTCCTGCAGTTCACATAAATGTTTTTTAAAATATTTAAAGATTTTTAAGCCTCTGAGTGTTGAACAGTGACATCGTTCTCCTACATGATCAGAAAAACATTTAACATCCACTCAAGAGTCACATATTTGTCTTTTGTAACTATTTCCTTAAACCTCAATAAAAAAAAAACAAAAAAAACATCTGAAACCTGGTTGAAGGAAGAAAAATGAGATTAACTGAACTAGTTTGAATGATTTGTTTGTTAAAAAGACTTTATTTGATAAAAGAATAAAACTTTCAGTAGGAAACAGTTCAACAGAAATATGATTCCCCCAAAAATAACGAAAAAAAAAATCGCAGCTTTATTCAGAATCAAAGCAGCGTTTACACCTTAGCAAATGTATCTACAACATACATGTGGAATAATGACTTCAGTCTGACAACATGTATCAGCTGGAGATGAACAGAACCAGAGAGTCAGATTACTCATCAGCTGTGACACAGGATGAGTCCACGTTTGAGGAAATATGCGCTCAAAATGTCAAGTGGAGGTTTTTCCTCGCTGTAATCATTCCTCCTGTTCATACTGGATATGAAAAGATCCTTCAAATGTGCTTTCAGTGTAAGTTGAACCCACAGTGTGTCCACACAGTCATTTAAAAGTCTCTGTGAAGCTTCTATTCAGCTTCATCAGTCTGAGTTAGTCATATCAAGTGGATATCTGACACATTTACAGTCTTTTTAGCATCAAATTCCCTCTTTGTGTTTCCTCAGACAGTGTTTCCCTGTTGAGCTGCAGGTGGAAGTATAGTAACAAAAAGAGGGACTTTGGCACTAAAAAGACTGTAACGTTGAAAGATATCTACTTGATTTGAAGCTTCATATACTTTTAAATACATTTTTGCACAGAAGGAGGACTGTGGTTTCCATTGTAAGGTCATTATGAAGGGATCTTCTAATGGTCAGTATGAACAGGAGGAATGATTACAGCAAGAAAAAACAGCTTTAATGTTCATTTGGGCTCCTGACTGTTGATTTAAAGTCATCTTGACGTCACACTTTTTAAACTATTATAATATGAACTGATACAATTGAGCTCTTTAATTCAGTTTTTTCTCCTAAACTGATGAAAAATAAATTCTCTACATGTTCTAAATGTGCATAAACTCATATTTTTCTATTTCATCTTCATCATTATTAGTTCATAATCAGTTCTTCTCTGTGGTCTGGTCAGGGATCGTGTGTTCGAGACAGAAAGCGTAAAGAAAGAAAAAAGAAAAACAAACAGCAGAGCAGGAGGAGTATTAGGTGTTTTCATCCATTGATTAATGGCTTTCTAAAGCAAAGCACATCGGAGAAGCTGGCCGATCAATAAATTAACTGCCCAAATTCATCATTTTCTACAACAAAAGCTAATTATTTAGACGGCTGCAGGAAAAGAAAAAAAAAACAACACAATATTAACAAGGGTTCATTTAGCAAAGCCGTGTATTCCTGCATGTGAGAACGCTGCTGTTCACACCGAGAGGAGAGGAGGAGCGTTCAAAATACTGACAACAGATTTAAACAATCCAAAGCTAGTAGTAGTTTAAAGATTAATATCAGTGCATATATATAAGGAGTAAGTGGAGCAGTTAAGATGTGCTGAACTGTGGACGTTTGTGCCAAAATGTCTTTTCCAGTGTGTTGATGTGTGTCGATACTGGGAAATAGACGGCAGTGTTTTAACGAACATCACACCTGTAATGAGTGGATAATGTTTTTATTCCATTTCTAAAGCTTAAAACCAACCTAGTTAAATGTCAAGAGCTGAATTAAAGGATCATTCTGGTGATTTTCTGTATTTTTCTTATAGTGAACAGTAAAGTATTGTGTGTGTATCAAAGCCTGATATATCTTATTCCTCTGTTATTGTCTAAAAACACGTCAGTGAGTCACATCGCTGCGCTGGGCGACATGTTGCTTCATCATGAAGAGTTTGGTCACGTTAGTTTGTTCAGAAACGGCTCCAAACACTAATAACAGCATCACATTTTCATTCTCTGGTGAGTAGTTCTGTGTACGGCAGATGCTACTGAGCATGTGCAGGAACACGGTTCTATTATCAGCTTCGTTAGCTTGTTGCGCTACGTACCACAACCTCTTTATTTTGTGCTACTAAGGCGTCCGTCTTACACAGAACTACTCTCTGAGGACACAACCAAACTCTTCATGATGAAGGAACATGTCGCCCAGCGCAGCGATGTGACTCACTGACGTGTTTTTAATAGTTTTTGGACGATGACGGAGGAATAAGTAGAGTAGTAGTAGGTCAGGTCATTGTTGGTTTGGATCCAAACATGAGATTTGTTCACAATAAGAAAACTACGGACACATCCTTTACCTCACCAACCTTTTCTAACATTTATAAATATGATCAGATGAGAAACACAAACAACTGCTGATTTAATGCTCGTACTTTATAATTATACAATATATTTGAATACACTTGTACTTCATAAACCACTGATGGGGCCTTTCAGGGGAGATTTAAGGAGGTTTAAAGGGTCAATTTCCACACTGGGATAAATGAGACCTTATTGGTTTAAATCCACAAGGGTTAGTTAGCACACAACTGACGGTAATTCAATTAAAAACGCTTGCACACACACACACACACACACACACACACACACACACACACACACATACACATACATAAATACATGAACAGCCCTGTAACCTTGGTGCCTCTTGTATATGTGTGTGTGTGTATGTATATATATATATACACACACACACACACACATATATATAGGTTTAAAGAGGTGTCACTTTCATTTACATAGGAGCATGTTGTTAAGGTCCTGCTTTGACATTCAATTAAAACGTTTACATTTCTGCTTAATTAATTCGGCGGATGTCGTGAAGAAAAGACAAATGGATGGGCTGCTTTGACAGGAGACCGATAACTGTGTGTGTGTGTGTGTGTGTGTGTGTGTGTGTGTGTGTGTGTGTGTGTGTCGGCCGTGGTGTTAAGGTCACGGCAGGCTGACTATTATAATTCATCTCTATAGACGTGTATTCAGCAGGGACTTATATTCTCTTTTTCAGCTTTATTTCCTGCAGCTGAAGCTGAGCTGAGGCTGTTTTTTTTTAATGCAGTAAAGTGTTTTAAAAGCTGTAACACGCGGCTGTGTGGACTTCATTACGCCTCTGGTTTATTGTTAAAAACAAACTGCTGCAGCTGATTATTGATCTCCTGCATGCTGGAAAATGCATTTGTTTGTCAATCAGTGCAGAGCTGCAGGATCATTTTTTTTCCTCTTTTGAGCTTTGATTTATTGGACAAAAACACACGTTTGTGTATTTACATTTGAAATTCTTTATATTCTATATCTATATGATAAATAAACACCTTTATTATAATGATTTTAACAATTTATAATCAACCTTTAATGTATTTTTTTCCTTTGTTAAATGGATTGTTAAAATGGATTGTTTTGTTGGAGGTAATTGTTCTTCCCAGCAGACAGGAGGCGCTGTTGTTGATGCTCATGCAGATGCAGCAGGATTAAAACATCTGCTTTGTGTTCCAGGCTACTTATTAACTGCATACAATATACAGCAGTGGTAGTCAAACAGCGGCTCGTGGGCCAAATCAGGCCTCCAGCAGAAATGTTTTGCCCCTGATGCAAACTGGAGTTTTGACTTTTATATTTTAGATCAAAAAACTTTGACAATATTTTGTCACAAATCTACTGCAGATAATCAAATATAAAGTAAAAACCGCTGTGCTGTTTGAACGCTGCAGGACGCTGAGATTAAATCTAACACACTGAGCAGAAATGACATTTACATGTGTGAATTCCACACCTTGAACACATTTATTCCTCACAAACACAAACAGGTCACAGTCTGACAGAAATAATGTGCTGATGCTGGTTGTTTTTTGTAACAACATCTGAACTTTCAATCCACCATAAACGAAGCTGCTGCTGTTTAACATGTGTGGAGAACCAATAAAACATGTCTCTGCTCTCCAACACCGAACATATATTCACTTATTCAGAAATAAGCTGTAACTTACTAATGACAAATACCACATCTGTCTTCATAAATCACTTTTATTATTAAACAGAACATATGTCTGCGTTTCCATGGCGATGGTTAACGCCCCCCCCCCCCCAACCTCGGTGAAACATCAGGTGTGACGCTCTGCTTGTTGCTACAAATGATTAAACACGCTGCTGTTACTGTTTTCTATGAGGAGGTTAAAGGTCGACGCAAACACAGGTAGTGACCTTTATTTACCCGCAGACGCTTTCACTGACCCCCTCCGAGGGTCTCAAACCACAGGTTGGGCACCTCTGACTTCAGGTATTTTCAGTGGGGAGTTTGTTTTTTCTCCAGTGAGAAGTTTGGTGGTGAAGTCGCTGGTTTTAAAAGTTTTATATAGTTTTTTCTTAAGTGTGTTGTTTCATTTTAATTTTTTTAATGAGCTGCTTGAAGATGGATTAATAAAATAAAATGTTGAAATAAGATTTTATTTGTCTTTTTAAATAAAAACAGCTGTTAGTATCTTTTCTTTCTTTTCTTCTAGTGTCTCCTCTCATGTCTCCTTTCCTCTCGTTTCCTTTCGTCTCCTCTCTTGTGTCTCCTCTCTCGTGTCTCCTCTCTTGTGTCTCCTCTCTTGTGTCTCCTCTCTCGTGTCTCCTCTCTTGTGTCTCCTCTCTCGTGTCTCCTCTCCTCCCTTCTCCTCTCTTGTGTCTCCTCTCTTGTGTCTCCTCTCCTCCCTTCTCCTCTCTTGTGTCTCCTCTCTTGTGTCTCCTCTCCTCTCAGTGGGCGGGTCTTTGATCCAGACTCATCCCACAGAGGGGGAGTGGTTTTGTGATGTAGCCGTGTTTGGAGCGCTGTTTCCCGGTCAGCCTCCCAGCTGTGACTCGCCGTGATTTCTCCTTCCTCCTCTCCGTTACTCCCATCAGGGGCCTGTCGCCGCTCTCTCCGGTACAACATGGAGCTCAGGACGATCCTTCCCGCTCTCCTCCTCCTCTCCGCCGCTTCCCTGCAGCCGGTGTCCGGCGCGGCGTCACGGACGGGACCGAAAGTCACAGAGAAGGTGGGTGATGATGATGATGAGATCTGCCGCATTCATTTGCATTCATCTAAAACTGCGTCTTCTCTCTTTGAGCCGTCGGCATCTCTGCGTGGCGAGCAGCTGTGCGCGCGCCGGAGCGGATAATGAATAGCACGGGCACGCGCACATACACGCATACAAGAGACGACGTGTCCGGTCCCGGCGGGGCGGGGGGGGGGGACTGGACACACACACGGAAACACACACTTATCCCATATTTACGATTGACACGCACGCACACAGCTGTACACGTGTCCATCCAGATGTTACAGATGTTAATGCGCAGTGTGTTTGCCTGCAGGCCGTTCATGCACATGCACGCGCACACACACACACACACACACACACACAAGGTCTGACCTAAATGTATAACAAGACTTATTTATAATAAAACACACAGCCAGTTATGCACTGTAAGGTTGCAAACTCAGTTATTGAGTATTAAGTGTAAAAACAAATGATTTTAAACAGAGAATATGTTAATAAAAGTGTTAATGAAGAAGACAATGGTAACAGTCACTTATAATATTTTAAATATAATAAATTAACTTTTGGGTTGTCAGGAAACATGGGAAGAAATGTCCCCCGAAATGTTTTGTTTGCAGGAGTCGAACAGAGGAGTAATAATATGTAACTCTGTGGAAAACAGCAGTTTGATAAAAGGTCTACTTACTGGCTTATTATGAAGTTTTCAACTGAATCTCACAGTCTTCATCAGCAGATTCGGTTCAGTTTAGAGCTGCAGTGATTAGTCGATTCATCGATTAGTCGATTGACAGAAAATTAATTGCAACTATTATATCGTTGCAGCTTCTGTGTCTGATAGTAAACTGAATATCTTTGAACTGTTGATCAGACAAAATGAGACGTTTGTCAGCTTTAAGAAATGACAACAGGTGTTTTTCTCTATTTTCTAACGTTTTATAGATAAATTGATTAATCGATCAGTCAAGAAAGTAATCAGCAGATCAATCATTAATGAAAATAATCGTTAGTTGCAGCCTTAGTTCAGCTGTCGTCAGGTTCGTACTGTGAGTCGTGAACTTTGGTCACATGACAACAGCTGGATGTTCAGTATATCAGTTACACTTCATTCACTGATGAAGACCATTAGATATGGTTGAAAGCTGAAAAAGCTAGTAGACCTTGAGTTGCTTGGTTGGTTATTATTGAACCATCTGAATACTGGTATCTTATTTTATATATTATATTATAACGTTACAGAGTCAGTATTTCATAATCACACAGTAAAGTTTATATAAGTAGATATAAAAGAAGGATTCTGGATCTCTGCTGTGACGGATTGTGGTCACGTTTAAATTTGTGATTTATGTAGACATGAAAACTGTTACATTAAATATAATAATATATATATTAGCAGTAAAATGATGTTAAGTATCAAAAGTTGAAGACTGAAGCACAATTCCCTCTGACATGTAGTTTAAAGTCTCATGAAACAAGAAGAAGTAAAAAAAACTGATGACAGCCTGAGTGTGTGTGTGCGTGTGTGTGTGTGTGTGTGTGCGTGTGTGTGTGTGCGCATGTGTCTCCAGGTGTTTTTCGACATCACGGTGGCGGGTCACGAGGTGGGGCGGATCGTCATCGGCCTGTTTGGAGAGGTCGTCCCTCTCACTGTCAATAACTTTGTCGCCCTGGCAACCGGAGAGGTAGGATTATGGTGTATACAAACACACACACACACACACACACACACACACACACACGCACACACGCGCACACACAAACACACACACACACACACACATTCTGTCATTAACACACATTATTTAAGCTATTTAAGTTTGCTTTAATACATATAATCCTCACGTATGAATATTGATTATTTTCTTGAATATTCAGTCATTTGGTTCTAAAATGTCGATCACTGTTCTACAACAGTTCACAACCCAAAGATATTCAGTTTACTGTCATATAAAAATAAACAAACCAGCAAATATTCACATTTTAGAAGCTGGAACCAGATTAAAATGACTCAAAACGATTAACCAGTTATCAAAATAGTTGCCGAATATGTTTCTATAGTCTAATCGTTGCAGCTCTATTCTTCATATTCCTGTATTGTTGCAACTTTACACATATTTTATGCTGCAACTATATTTAATTCCTAAACTACATGAAGTAAAATCCATTAGGGGAATAATTTCCAGCTTGAAATTGATCAGAAAGTGTTTAAAATATTTGCATTAACCCTTTCTGTCCTCTAAAAAAGGATGAATTTCACAAAGGAAATGTGATCAGATTACTAAAACAACACTAGATAATAATGTGCTTCACTAATACGTGTAATCAATATGGCAGAATAGCTGGGATTATGTATATTAAATGTTGGATAATTTATTTGAAAATGATTGCTGTCATTATTTTGTAAGCATAAGGCTGACAGCACATGCGGCTGCAAGGTAATATGTTGTCAAGATATTGTTGTCATAGAAACAAACCCCATGCACCGCGCTTCATCCAGAAAGCGTTGTGATGAAGTTCTCCCCAGGATGCTGCCACGGCTACATGGACACACGTTTTATAATCACTGTCGTCAGCGTTCACTGGTCTCGTGTTCGTTTTCATGTGTTCATGCAGACGTATGAAAGGTTTCCTGTGTGTGTGTGTCTCTACAGAAAGGTTACGGCTACAAAGGCACCAAGTTCCACAGAGTCATCAAAGACTTCATGATCCAGGGAGGAGACTTCACCGCTGGAGACGGGACTGGAGGTAGGAACCAGGAATTTTATTTATTTATTTTTTTAATTCCTGTAGGTGTAATGTGGTTTCATGGCTGAAAAAAGCACCGAAACTCATCCAACCACTTCCTGTTCCTGTTCTGAAGCACATTCCTTCAAACTTTTTTCCACTCTTGACTGATAAACCTTTGGTAGCTTCTGTTTTCAGTTGTCTTTATAATAATTTATGGTTTGTATCACAACTTTCTTGTTAACTTCACATAGACCAGTTGTAGGCAAATAGCGGCTCGTGGGCCAAATCTGGCCCTCCAACAAAAATATTTGGCCCCCCATGATTGAATGTAAATGACCTCTGACACAGACGAAGGAAATAAAGATCTGTTACACTAAATACAGCGATGGAATGTAAGACAGACGGTATTTTAGAGGTTTTAGATTTTTTGTCATCGCGTGAAAGTCACCAAATTCTTTTTCCATGCAGGTCACAGCATCTACGGAACGACCTTTACAGATGAAAACTTCAAACTGAAGCACCTGGGAGCAGGCTGGGTGAGAACACACACTAGAGCTGCAACTAACTAGTTATTTTCATCATTGATTAACCTGTAGATTATTTTCTTGATACATTGGTTAATCATTCGGTCTGTATAATCAGTCAGATGACGGTGAAAACCTGAAAACCTGAAGTAACATCTGAGCAACAGTCTCACACTCAAAGATTTTACTTCCATGTGTGACAAAGAAAAGCAGCAAAACTTCATAATTAAGAAGCTGGAAACAATGAATGTTTAATGTTAAACAATTAATCAATGATCAAAGTAGTTGCAGATTAATTTTCTGTTGATTGACTAATCAAGTAATTGATTAATTATGTCAACTCTGACAAACATACATGCTTGTTTTTATTTGTAAGAACCTTCATTAACATATTATATTCCCTCGCCTGTAAATCTAAACTTTTAATAAAGAATAATGAGCCAAAATGTTTTGCACCTCTATGTTTCTCTACTTTTTACTAGGCGTCTAAAATGTAAACATAACCTGTCAAATAGATTTTATGATGTATAACATGTAGACTATGTGTGTGTGTGTGTGTGTGTGTGTGTGTGTGTGTGTGTGTGTGTGTGTGTGTGTGTACCAGGTGAGTATGGCGAACGCCGGTCCAGACACCAACGGGTCGCAGTTCTTCATCCTGGCTGCCAAAGCGCCGTGGCTGGACGGGAAACACGTGGTTTTCGGCAAAGTCCTTGACGGGATGGTGAGTCGAGCTGTCAGTTGACTGATAAAGTTTGTTGTGACATAAACAAATATGAGAACTGAAGCTGTAGATTATTATTGCCAGAATACTTAAAGTTTCTAAATAGATACATTTATTCTTAAGCTATCAAACAAACTAAAATTATAGTTCATTCACACAGCCTAAACTATCACAAGGGAAAAGTACATCCACATGAGTCCTGCTTCTTTGTTCAGAAAGTTTTACCACAGGTGAACTGGCTTCCTGTATAGATTCAGGAGCTCCACCCACACAGGAAGTAGTCCAGGACAGGTAGAGGAAGGTGGGAATGGGATAAGTCCCACCTCCTTTTAACCTTTTGTTTTACTGAGTTTACTCTGCTGATAGCCAGCAGTCTTTCAGAAAAGCTTAAATGTGTTTTTGAGATTTTTTTTTTTTTAACACAAATCAGTATTAACTGCTGTGTTGGGCAGTAAAAATGAATACCTAATTTAAACAAAGATAAAGCAATATTAATGTATTTTGAACATGAAGCTTCATAACTGATGGTTGATGTAGCAACAAGCAACGAAGCGTGATTAACAGGAGAGGAAAGAAGAAAAAACAAAGTTCTGATACACAAATCTGTTTTCAGTTTTTGGACTTTTTCTCTAATCTTTGATTTTTGCTGAAATATTGGATCATTTGAACATTTATTGAAATGAAAGCATGTAAGAAGTTTAGAGGGAAAAATCACTATTTGGTGGAGCTGTTAACAACTCATAGACATGTGAAATGTGACCCCGACTACACACTGCTTTCTGTAAGACGTCAAAAGACAAAAAGGTTGGAAACCACTGGTTTCATCTTTAACAATGTGTTGTATTTTAAAAGCTTGTTATATTATCCATTGTGTCAAATCTTCATCTGAAAAGTAACTAAAGCTGTCAAATAAATGTAGTGGAGTAGAAAGTACAATATTTCCCTCTGAAATGTAGAAGTAGCATCACATGGAAATACTCAAGTAAAGTACAAGTACCTCAAAGTTGTTCTAAAGACAGTACTTGAGTAAATGTACTTACTGTGTGTTGAGTATTTCTGACTCTCCTCCGTCCATCTCCTCCGGCAGGCTGTGGTTCACACCATCGAGCTTCAGGACACCAACGACAGGAACCTGCCGTACACCGAGTGTGTCATCGTCAACAGCGGCCGGATCCCCGTCAAAGAGCCCTTCGTGGTGGAGGTGGAGGGCTGGTAGATTAAAACATGGAGGGTAAAACCACTGTTAGAAGGATGAAGACAGTCTGTGATTATTGATGTAAACACTGGTGGTCAATCAGAAGTCCCATTTGCAGTTTGCCATCTTAAAATTTTCAATGCATTATGTTACTAACATGCTAACGTTAGCTTGCTAGCAAGGGTTGGGTGTCATTTGAAAATTTTCAATACCAAGGTTGATATAACTGAGTTTTGGTACTAATACAAAATTAATACATTTTTCAATACCATACTTTCAGGAATATAAACATGTTTTCTTCAAAATCATATTTGAATATAATAATATAGTATTTTATTTAAGTTCTCAAATTCATCACTGCTTAACTTTCTCCCTAACACAAAACAACTGTACTTTACTTTGTACAAAAGAAAATAAGACAAAAATTGCCTTATGATTTAAATCAATAAATATCTGATGAAATAATAAGTAAACAAGACTAAAAATCTGCGAGATTTGCTATATTTCTAGTACTTGTTTTTGATACTACAGACCCATTTCAGTCACTACCAAAACAGTATTGAGGTTCGATACCCAGCGCTAATAGCAAGCTAACGCAATAAGCAACACATACCAAACATTAACATGTCTACATGCTAACTGTGACATGTTAGAAAGGCTAAATGCTACATGCTAAACGTGAGCATGTTAACAGCTAGTTGCAACATGCTAACAAACACTTTATTTTCCTCATGACTCAACAACTGTGGTTTTACTTAGCTGCTAAAGGTGAAGGTGACTTCTGATTGATCTCTACTGTGTGCAGAGATATTTATTTATTATAAATTAATAACAGAACACATCAGTCACTGATTAACGGACATCTGTGGATTTTTATCAACTACAGGTCAAAGAAACTAAATCTGTGGTAAATTAGACCCCATTTACATTTAACCAAACAGCCTCAGGAGCATTATTACCACTGTCTGGACCGGAGTAGAGCTGACCCTAATGTTCATGCAGCCGGGGGAAAACAAGACGGATTGTAATCAGATTTGTGATCTGGCCAACGGAGATCAAATGAAAGCATTAGCTCTAATCTGGATTTTATCCGGACACAAGATACTTGTGATGATAAGTGTAAATGGGGCCTTAGAGACGTGTTACCTAAACCTACAATGCTAACTGGTTTTGGAAAACAGACAAAAATTCAGACACAATTCATTATAGATAGTAAAGAAGTTCTTTTGGCACATAATCTCTGCTCAGGTGAAAACCTTATATCACCAAAATGGCCACTTTTTCAGGATTGTAGCCAAAAATTGTCATGTTTATACCTACAACATTGTCCTAAAATTTTGGTGTTTAGTGGCCATTTTAACCAAAAAGTTTTACACAGAGTATGATTTTTATTGTGATCAATTTGCATGTCATTTAAAGAACATATCAAAAAAAAAAAATACACATACTGGCGAGAATTTCGTTCCTCTGAAACATGGCTTTTATTTTATCTGCTACAACTTTGCTGGTAATATTTTTGCCTGCATGTAAAAGGACCTCTCATAGATGAGCATGTTATATTTAAAATCACTTGGAGATATAAGGTTTTCAATATTTATCAGGTTCACTGTGGTTTATGCTAATCATTTTAAACGTTAGCATACTTATACGTTTAGTGGATGGAGCCAGTTAGCATTATCCCTAAATATCAAATTTAATATTAACAGAGGATTGGTGCTGTGACTCAAACATGACTGATGACATGGAAACTTGCACTTACAGAATAATGTAGCTCCTCATTTTCTTATATTGCCAAATCGTTCTTCATTTGCCAAATTTCTTGCACTTTCTATGCATTTAATCAATACTTAAATATATTCATTTCAATAGTAGCAAAATGCCTGTTAACAAACATATGCAAAACAAACTCAAACTGTAGCAAGTGTCAAATGCCGTAGTAGCAAAAATAAATATATATATATGTTTTTATCATTCCATTACATCTTTTCATGATGTTTTGATTAAATGAAGGTAAAGTATCTTTTCTTCCTGCTGCATTATGCACCATATCATGTTTGCAAAAACAACAGCACAAGCTGCACAGGATGAAAATGTTCAAAAAAAATGTGAAAATGAGTGTTAATACTGTACTGAAACTGTCCAGTCTGTAATGATATGAAATATTGTACTTTGTGTCAGAGGTATATTGTTGGTCGGTGAACTCATACTGTTAATCCTGTGATTTCTGTTACCATGGTAACGTTTCCTATAATCTCTAAACTATGACTGATGCAGCATTCAAAACCTCATTAACAAACATATCAGAAGTTCTGCTTTCATTAATTTCAACAGTAGAAGAAAGTGCCAACAGGTATGTTTTCTACAATAAACGCTGTTAGAAAACAAACTGAGACAAAGTCTTCTGTCTTATCTGTTGATTGTGGGCAGTTTAATGTGTGATCCTTGTCAACATATTCACCACTACTCACACAAAAACATATCTACCAGCTCCACATATTAATGCTCTTGCTCAAAGTATGAGTGAAATTTAAATTTATTAGTAAGTTTCATCTAAAGATGTTTGGCTAGCTACGGTTTTATAATCTTCTTCCTTTTTGTTTAACCCAGAAGAAGAATGTCACCATGTCCTCACCAGGAGTAAACAGCATCAGGTTGTTTCTTGAAATGCTTAAAAATAGTTGTATTATTTCAAAAAATATAATTATTTTCTGGTAAGTGACTTCTTCTTGTTGTGCAATAATAATTGTTATCTGTCTGAAGCAAAGGAGGACGTAGCATAAAGAAGTTATAGCGCCATTAAAGGTCGGGATGAATGGTTGAACGTTCAACGTCTTTGACACCAGAGACGGTGGTTTGTCTCCTACAAAACAATCATTTCTGGTTTCTTTTAACTGTAACCATGACCTTTCTCTAACCTTAGTCGCCTAAAACGCACCAAACCTTATAACAGAACAGAAAACAATCATATGAATCATGTTTGTTATGGTTTAATGGTTGTTTTTGTAATGACTGACAAACTATTTGACTTTTAGATACGAGAACTTTATGTTTGAAATCTGGTAACATTTTTTCCGTCACGGTGACAAGCTTCCTGGGTGTGAAAACACTCTTTATACATTCAGACTGTAACTTTGTCCTGAATAATGCAGAGACCTATTTTTGTCTCTTAGTTGAACCAGTTGTAGGTCTCCAGGCCGCCGTTTGAGAAGCGTTGGCGTTAAACGGTGTAATTATCGTCGGTAAAAGGTGAAGCTGCAGAGGAAGGCGCGAGAGCTGACAGCTGATCTCTCAGCGCTGACACAAAACTGCTGCTAATGAGAACTACAGCGGGTGATTTGTTTTCCCCTGTTCTACAACACACACACACACACACACACACACCTTCACACACACACACACACACACACCTTCACACACACACACACACGGGAGGAAAACATCTCCGAACACAAAGGTCAGAGCGGAGCAGAAATCTCTGGAGGAAGACAGGAAGTCGACAGAAAACAGTGAAATATATCAGCGCCGTCCGCTCTGAAAAGTCAGATCTCCCAACAAATTAAGAAAATATTCCTGATTTTCAGTATTGACACCTGATTGGTTCAAAACAGCTCAAGGTGACGAGCAGCCCGACGCTGTGGACGGGTCTCAGCTCTGATCATCAGGAAGGCTTTCATGTAGTCAAATCTCTGTCTTTCCTCTTGTATTTTTCACATTTATACTGTTGGAAAACAGATTTTATTCGTCTTATATATTGCATTCAGTCATTCGGGTTCAACACGACTTTTAAAAAAGCTGATACTCACTGATACTTTTAAAGGAAACTGCTGATATTTGGCGCTTGCCAGGGTTTAAAGCCCACACACTGTCTAAACATAATCATAAAACATTGCTGTAGTTACTACAAGCAGATATTGTAGTGCAAGAAAACAAAAACAAACATTTGACTCACATGTTCAGTATTGTGCAACTTGTCAGATGCGTTAACACACCTTCTCAATATGTTGACAGAAAACTGCTGCAGTTTAATAGCATATAAATATAATCTCTATGAGACACAGTTACAGCCAAATCACCCATCTGAAGACATCTAGATTTAAACTTTGTTGAACTTGGTTGAAAGGTTGAAGTTTTATAGATGTCTGTGTGACATTTAAGCATTGTTTCATCAACTTCACGTTTAAACATAGATGTTTAAATGTTATTATTATACACTCACCACTATAGGAACACCTGTACAGTTTAATGCGATCCAACACAACAGCTCGGACATAAATTCTACATTTATGAAACTTAAACATTTTCAGTTTTTGTTGACATTGTCAGAAAGGTGATAATTCTACTTTATGTTTATTATTGAGGTGGTGGTGGAGCGCATTATATCACCTATCAACATACATGAGAGGAAACATAAAGTAGAATTATCACCTGCTATACAATAGTTATACTGTATGTAACCCAGAAATCTGCAAAACGTTCATTTTTTTAACCAGATTTATCCCGTTAGTTTATTAATGTGTTTGTCCAAAGAGATGTAGCATTGACGTAAATGTACAAGTCATATTTAATTCAAGATACAATTTAGCCTACACTGCTGTGGTATTAACGGGGTGATTATTTTTATTATCGATTAATCTGTGGGCTTATTTTCGCAATTAATTGATTAAAGGTTTTGTCTATGAAAATGTCAGATCATTATGAAAAATATCCATCTTCAAATGTCTTGTTTTGTCTGATAAACAGTCTAAAAATCTAAATATATTCTGTTTACAATCATGTCCGACACAGAAAAGCTTCAAATCCTCACATCTGTTTTTTTTGTTTAAAAAATGATTATGCAATTATTAACAGTCGCTGATTAATTTATCTGTTGACTGATGAATCACTGCAGCAATTAATAGTTTTAAAAGGGTCCAGATGTGATTTATAAATTCATATACAGACAAATATGTAAAATGTAAACAAAGACAGGTCGGATCTTTCACAAACGCTCAGAAACGTCATTTTCTGATCCTGTTCCTCTCTGAAACATCTCAGCTGAGTCTGTGTTTTCTGGCTGCTGTTGTTTTATTTTTCCGGCGGACCACCAGGTGAGATGGACGGACGGACAGACGGACAAACTACCACCTTAAAACATCCACCACCTCCACTCAGCACGCCGCAGAGAAACCCCCTTCTCTGTTTGTCAGCTGTTATAACAAGACTGTCTGAACCCGGCGAACCAGCAGAGAGCCGGAGAGAGACGCAGGGCAGAGAGGGTTTAGGAGGACGAAAGAGAGAGAAATAGAAAGCGATAGAGAGACGCGGGGAGACAGAGAGAGAAAGTGGTGGTAGGTTTTTAAATGGTCCGGAGGGATGCGTGTCGAGGAGGAGGAGGAGGAGGAGGAGGAGGAGGAGGAAAGAGGGGAGGCTCCCACAGCGACTGCTAGTTGTTATATTGGGGATCTGTTAGTGGATCAATGAAAAAAGAAAGAAAGAAAGAGAAAGAGGGAGGGAGAGAGGCTGTGTGGAAGGATGACAGGCCTCATTACCACCAAACCTCAGACAGTGATGCCTCTGTGTGTGTGTGTGTGTGTGTGTGTGTGTGTGTGTGTGTGGAGCATGAGTGTGTGTGCACACTCTTACATGTATACTGTGTGTATTCCCACGCCAGCAAAAGCCTATTTACATGCATGAGTGTGTGTGTTTGCAAGATCCTTTCTCTCTGTGTGTGTGTGTGTGTGTGTGTGTGTGTGTGTGTGTGTGTGTGTGAGCTCCCTATGGGCTTCTGTAAGAGAAGCAGAGGATGATGGGACAGAGTTGTTTAAAGGTCAGCAGCAAACACATCATCAGAGAGAGAGAGAGAGCTGCCCTGAGAACTAACAGCTAACCTGCACACAACCCCAAACTCAGCTAACCACGATACAACCACTACACAACCACTACACAACCGTAGTACCAGATTCAGGCTGATATTAAAGGATAACTGTGGGTTTATTATAGTTTCAGTCTTACATTCGTAGTTTTATCCAGCAATTCCATCAGTGATCATATATTGTACTCATGAAGTTAAAGGTGACATATTCTGCACATTTTCAGGCGTATATTTATATTCTGAAATATCTTTGCATGATTTACAGTTAAAAACTCCTTATTTATCTTCTACTAGTCCTTTATGCAGCCCCTCAGTTCAGCCTCTGTCTGAAACAGGCCGTTTTAGCTCCTGTCTCTTTAAGGCCCCACCTCCTGATGAGCCCACTCTGTTCTGATTGGTCAGCTTCAGGAAGCTTCCTCTGGCTCCGGTAGCAGGATTTCACTTCTTTTTCTCCTTCTTTACATCAAATATCAACCTTTCAAATACATTTGTACGTGTTGGAGCCGAAATCTGACCCGAAATATGAGAATGGACAACGTGAACAACACTTGGAAAAACCTTAAAAACACCCTTAGCAACAACATTAGCAACCAAGGTCACAGAACGGATGGCCCTTTATGGGCATGTGTGATGAGCCGACGTCAGCTCGTCAACAAGGTAGAAATAAAATGTTGCAAATGAAGCATCCAGAGCAGGTTCATGCCCTGACTTTTGACTTGCAGGCAACATTTCTGCATACGTTCACCTCATAACAGGATATAATTAACAGAAAAGCAGAATATGTCCCCTTCAATACCTGAGAACTGGAAACATGGTGACATCACTAAAAAGAAGTCTGATGGTCCAAAAACTAGACATAATGTGAAAATAAATCATGAAAAAACGTTGGTAATGAACGTTAAACAAGACTAAGAGTATACAGCTATGCTAGTGCCTGGTTAGGCATAGCTGTGCTGAGAGCTAAATGCTGACATCAGCATGCTAATATGCTCACAAGGACAATGCTAACATGTTAGTGTTAAAAGAGTCCTCCACAGATTTAGCATTGCACTCCTATAAAACTATCAAGCTCATAATGGTCAGTTTCAGCCCAAACCAATGCTGACTAAAGTGACATCACTTCAATTTATCAGATTTCACACAGCTACCTGCAGGTTTTTTTTCACATATACAGTAGCACTCCAACACTACAAGCTTTAATGTTTCAAATCCGAGTTCCTGTTTAAGCAGGTATGTTTGCCAAATTCACAACTTAGTTTATCTTTAGTTTATTTGCTAGCATTTGTAAATTGGCACCAGTGGTGGAAGACTCATAAAAGTAGAAGTAAATGTAGAAATACTGTTGTCTAAAAATACTACATTACAAGTAAAAGTTCTGAATTAAAAATGTTACTTAAGTAAAAATACATAAGTATTATCACCAAAATGTATTTAAAGAATCAAAAGTAAAAGTACTCATCATGCAGACTGTTTTATGTATTAGCCTATATATGCATTATTATATTATGTTATATTGTTTATTTTTATCACTAACAAATACATGTAAAAGCATTTTAATCTCATAGTTTATCAATGTGGAGCCAATTTTTAGATACTTGGGGTAGATTATTTTATGTAAAATCTTCATCTGAAAAGTAACTAAAGCTGTCAAATAAATGTAGTGGAGTAGAAAGTACAATATTTCCCTCTGAACTGTAGTGGAGTGGAAGTATAAAGTAGCATCACATGGAAATACTCAAGTGAAGTACAAATACCTTAAATTTGTACTTAAGGACAGTACCTGAGTAAATGTTCTTAATTACTTTCCACCACTGATTGGCACTAAAAACAAAATACAGCTGAGGCTGATGGGAATGTTTTGCAGGTATTTGGTTAAAAACCAACGTTTTGAATAAATTTAAATTTTAATGTGATGGTGGCACTAGAAGAAAAGTCAGAGAAACACCAAAGTTATTACAATTCATCCCAGGCGGAACATGAATTTGTGAACCAAATTTCATGCCAATCCATCCAGTAATTGTTGAAACATTTCACTCAAAATAACAAATCTCACTATCATGGGAGCGCTAGAGAAGGTCAGAGGATCACCAAGGTTAGTAGGATTCTTCGTCTGGTAACCATGAATGTGGTGGACCAACTGACTGCCATCAAAACAGCCACCACTAGCATGGCTTTCATTCATGCTATACATGCACAACTATGACCCAAAGTGTCTTTCCAAGCTTCAAGTCTACTTTCTTTCTTTTGCATTACTCCAGTGATAGTGTGTTAGACTATGAGTGCTGCCAAAATGTTGGGTTACCACACAGCAGGACTGTGCCTAAACTGTCCCAGTGGGAGGACTGAAGCTGCTGCTGCTGATGTGCTTCTTTCAACATGCTGTTAGTTCACGCTATCTGTGCCTGGAAGGTTAGAAATCATTTCGAAAACTTTGGAAAATGGTCTGCAGTAAAACAATCTACTGTAGTTTGAACTCAGACCTCTCGGCCTTTTGAAGTTGTAATCCAACACTGTTCCTTTTTCTAAAAAGCAGCTTTATAACTTTTACAGAACACATAATTTGTTAGAGCTGTCTTCCCTCCAAGACACAAGGCTTCATGAGCTTTAGTCAGCCTGCAAGTCTGTCAGGTATAAATGCTGACTATTAAAATGATGACACTGATGAACAATTAATTTAACAGTTTTGAAAGCTGGTGATACATTTTTTTAAATAACCATGTTGACTCTGTCACTTTTCCCCTGAGGTTTGTGAAGCAGGTGAAGCAGCAGGTGCTGTGGTTTGCCTTCTGATAATGTTCACTATTGAGGAAATACAGATGCAAAAAGAGTTGCAGAAAGTAAAGAGCACAGTTGTTAAAACCAGTCAAGTATGAGCACAAAGTTTCTGAACAACATTGAGCATATTTGGCCCCATTTAAACTTCAGACATTTGTTTAAAATGTCTCTAATCTGGATAAAATCCAGATGAGATTTAAGACACTCTTATTTACACATACAGCATATGTATCTCCGTTAGCCAGATTACATATCCGACTGCTTGGTTGTCCATGCTAATGCAAACCAGTCTGCATGGTGGTGGTAATGCATCTGAAGCTGCATAGTAACTGCCAAAATGCTAGAAGAATAATTTCTGTACTTTAGCAGTGAAGTCAGTGTTAGAGTCATGGTGTTAGCTAGTGTACAACTATCGATAAACTAACACAAAAACATGGACGCATTGTATTACTGAAATACAAGTTAGACAAAGGTTTTAACATCTTCATGGGGAAGACGGTGTGTGATGCCTGCTCTTCCTCAGCCTCTGCATCACAGGCAGATCTTCCACATTCCCCATTAGCGACTAATAGGGTTTTTATGTATAATTGGCTAAGTAGTCACTGCAATTCCTTGTTGCGCACGACCTGAGCGAGGAGTGCCTATAACCGTATATAGTTCCATCCCGGCCCGTGATAGCGAGTTGGTGCTTTTTTTTCCTCCCCATGTCCCTGTTTCTGTATGTTAATTGGGTGGGTGGTCCTTACATCAGTCTGAAGACAGATTGGTCAGCTGGGCGAACCAGATAGAAGAAACCGATTCCTATCAAATCTACATGACACAAGCCAACTATGCTAACCTTCTCTTACCTACATGCACAGACTGTATATAAAGATGGACGACACATCTCCACTTCCTACCGTTATGCAAAGTGAAACCAATATATTGCATTTGCAGCATGAATGTAAATTGTGTTTATGTGTGTTTAGTCTCATCTACAGCCCTGTGTATTACTGTAAAAATAGTTCACTTGGTTTAACCATTACTCTACACTCTTTCAGATTAATGCAGGTCAGTAACGCTGTAGACTTGGAAGGTTGGGGTTGCTTACAATGTGAATTTGAATGTATATGTGAGGTGGGGACGTGTGTATGTGCTGGACACTTGACACTTGCTGTTGATAACCAGTGATATAACTGAACAATACTTAAGACCCAGTCCAGCTTTACTTAAGGATATTTTAGAATATATTTACTCATGAGCAACTACCCTACCTACATGAAATATGTAATATTTAAACTTTGAAACATGTTGTGTTATACTTCTGTCCATCAACAGGCCCACAGCCTGCAGCGAGCTGCATCACAGTGAGTGATGACGACTACAGCAGCAACACGGGGCGTCTGAAGAGAGTGAAGCTTGATGCAGGAATGAAGCAGAAGCTGCAGGACATCCAGCAACCGTTCCTTAGATGAACATCATCCTCTCAGTCTGCCCAGCCAGGAGAGACAGCGTGATGGCGCCCCGCGTCGGTGTGTTCACGGGAGCATCAGCTTGTTCAGTTGTTTTCAGACAGAAGCATCCAGGTGTTGGGATGTGGCTGCTGGATATTAGTTTAGTCCATCACATGCTCCTTTTGTAAAATAAAGTTTTGTTCTATACAATTCTGATGTGGTGTTTTTTCCTTCATATCATACACTACTAGTGTTGAATGTGACAGATACAACTTATGAGTACGTTTTTAGGTAAACATGGTTGCAGAGAACCTGAACATTAATTATTTGCAACCGTTTATTGAAAATTATCTAATGCTGTCCATATCAACTAACAATGTAATAATAATCCATGATGACAAGTCAACTGGCCTTGTATTACATTAGCTTTAATGTTGTTACTGTACATTACATTCAAACTATTAGACATGTAATATGGAGTTAACTTTTCACATTAATACTGAGACAAAGAAGAGAGGAATCACAGCCAGGTCTGCTCGTGTGACAAGTATATTCATAAAATATAAATGTTTATAATTTCTGTGAATGTTCAAACTTTTGCTCATCTCTACATTTCTTTCAAAGACTGTGACAGAGTGGACATAAACAGTAGAGGGTCTGCTGTCCAGGCTGGAGGTGTCTCTATCTTCTGCACTGTACTGTGGCAGAAGCAGCTTCTGTAAATACAGTACAAGCACATGTGTAAATGAATTAACTTGAACTGAAACGCAGAAGGGACGAAGTTGGTCTCACAGCTGTCACATCCAAGCCAGGTCTAAAGTCCTCAATTTTGACTTAACTCAAAGTCTCAAATCTGACCTCCATTAGATTAGTTTTACTTGAATTAAAATCAAATCTGTCAATAACAAGCAGGAACTACCACGACTTGATTCTGAAGTCAATGTGGAAATACCTTAAAGTGCCACCGACGGCTGCTAGATGCTCCTATTGACGGCCATTCAAAAGTCCTGAACTTCTCTCTAGAAATACAAAGTCAATCATTGTTTTCAACGAGTCACTATGGTCTCAGTCTATAAATTCAGGCCCTCTAATAAGGGTGATGGTGGACATTTTGGAAATTATTGATCCGTTAATAAGATTTGAAGACTTATTGTAGCTTCGATGTCTGCCATGCAGGCGTTGATTGACAGCTGTGATTGACAGTTGGCTGTCCTCAGCTCCAGGACTCACACTGAGTTGGACTATTGTTGCAATATTTCACTAAGTTTAATGTTACTTGATTGTTACGTTAGCTAAAGTAGCTAATGTTAGCCCCAGTGTGCACCGCTCGGTGTTCCCAGTAAGCTAGCGTTAGCTTGGGTCTGAGGTAGCGGGGCGTGTTTCCAGAGCGTGAAAGGTAACACCCCTGCACGCCTTATTTGGAAGGTCTTGGCTCCAAACAGAAAAGATGACGCCAACCATTAGCTGCAACTCTGAGCTTTAAACCATCCTGCGTCCACCTTTATATACAGCCTGGGGTCAAGAAACAGTACTTCTATCAAAGTAAAATTTGCTTTCCAACAGTAATGCTGGGCAGCTCTCAGTGGTTCACAGTACAGAACATGTAACGTCTCTGAAAGATCATCCTCTCTTTGTCTCCTCTCCTCCACCACATTAACGACACTCCCATTATGTGTAGCTCCGCTCTCCTTACCACCATCACCATGTCGGCCATATTGACCTGACAGTAACGACGGAGAGTCTCGCCCTCCTCTACAGTGACAATTATCACTTTCTCCTTCTTTTCCTCCACCTCGTTCCTTCCTCCTCCTCCTCCTCTGACTGCAATTAGGGAGAAGAATAATCATATTGACAGGGCTGACAGGTCGGGGGCAGGAGAGCGGGAACATGAATAGTCACATGTGTCAAGAGGAAGAGCGGGGAGGAGGAGGGGCCGTCAGATATATCAGTGTGTCTTATTGTAGCTTTGATATTATGACAATGACACACAGTCAATTCAAATTCAGAATCACTGAGGCCACCAGGTCCAATAAATGCCCAGGAATTAGTCTGCTGACATTTCTACACGGACATATTGACATCTGTAGAACAGTACAGACTGAGAATAACGCTGCACTAAATTATATATCGACATACATGGAAAAGAACCTCGAGATGTTACTGTATTTATATCACAGCCATGGAGGACACAGCTCATTTTTGACTGGCTGCCAGGTATCTACTAAAGTTGTCTGACGTTTTTTAAAACAAGCTTGTTTGTGATCTTATGAAAAGTCAGATGAGAGTCAAGGTGTTTTTAGCCTAGCTTACCACAAAGACTAGAAGTAGGGGGAAACTGCTAGCTTAGCACCATCAAAAGAGAAAAAACACACCTTCCACCAACTCCAAAGATGTCTGATTTACATGTTTTATGGTGTTAAAACAGCAATGTATGAAAGACTGAAAGACACCTGCTCATCATTACCTCATCAATTCAACAGTATATCTACCTCAGCTCAACTTCTAGTCTTTCCAGATCATGTCGTCACCCATAGTGGTAGTTAGATACTTAGGTCAACTTTCCAGTGTGTCTCCATGTGCTTCCAGATCTCCTCGTGTGCCAGCCAGCTCGCTCCGTTCAACAGTCATCTAACCTGCCTGCCAAGACTCCTCTTCAGCCACGCTCACTACCCCGTTCTCTGTCTACCTGTTCACCGCTCTGCTTCCCTCCAAGCACCTGACTGCCTGCCCACTCTCCATCGCCATCTCAAGCTCCACTCGTGCCTGCTCAGCCACAGGTTCACTCGCTCCCCGCTGCTCCGCTCTGCTCAGCTTGCCTTCAGCCCCCCCAGTGCTCTCCTGCCTCTCCCGCCCACCACCTCACCTTCGTTCATATCGATAGATCCAAGTTTTTGCAATAAATCCTCTTAAACTTCTTCTCTGTCTCAGTGTGTTGCATATGGGTCCACTTGTTGCTGTATTCTTAACAATATGTCATTTTAGGGCAACTGACATTATGAACTATTGTGTAATTTTTGTGTCGTTTTTGGACACAGCCATTGTGAAATTAATTGCAATACATTTCCTTCATATCGTTTAATGATAAAGGCACCATGAGCAGTGTTGCTGTCAAAATGGAGAAGTGAAAACATAATGGGTTGGGACTGTAATAGCTAGCTAACAAATGTTATGTCATGCACACTAGCCAGTCAGCTTTATTTCTTAGAAAAGTGGCGTTGAGGATTCGTCCCTCATGCTGGCTGAAAAATGTTAGCTGTTGGGCTCTAACTGGGACAAAATTTCAGAAAGTACACACTTTCATTGCTCAATAGTTTTGACAGTGATCTTTTTGTTAGCTGAAATAAAAATTTGTTCACAATCAGATTGAATTGCCATTTAATTTCACTTCATTATTCAGTCTACCAATGTGTTGCACCATGTTAGCGGATTCAAATCCATCCAATCTGTCATCAGTTGACATGAAAGTCACAGCAGCAGGTACCAGGAGCAGTTCATTTTTATGTTTGTCGTGACGATCAAAGCAATACGCCATTTTAACCATTGATAAATCTGTGAGTCAACTTAAAACAACCTGTCCATTTTCCTGTTGCTGCTTTTCACGGATGTAGCTAGCTAGCTAATACTGAACACGGTGAACAAACTGAAGATGTGGGTAATGATGCAGAGGTCTCAAAAAGAACAAAACTGCTTATTTGACGTGTTTTAAATACTGTAGTGATGTAAGGTAGCAAAGCGTGTACGTATATTTATGGTAACAGGTTTTAGCTGTTTAAGTAGAAACTGTAGTAGAATTAATTTTAATAGAGATAGCAAAGGGCTGTAATATTCAGTCATAGCAGTAGTAGCCATAAGTAGCACTGTTAGTGGCCCTTTATTACGTCTACCATTAATGGTAAGAATACAGCAATTACAGGCATTTGACACACTGTTGATATTATTACATATATCTTAAGTTTTTTCCCCCCAGTATCAGTGAGTGGTAGGTTCTACTTTTTACACAGTTCTATATGAAATCTAAGCTTTTAGCTTTATTTATGACCTTCACAACTTTACCTTTATTTTGAATTTCATTCTGTGTTTCATTTGAATGTAAAGTTTCTGTTTTTTTCTAAATTATGTTAGCATAAATCAATAACTAGCAACATATTTTTTTTATCATCTGTTTTACATTTCATTACTTATTATGCAAAGGTTGTTTTTTTTAACATGTATTAAAAGAAGAAATGCAAACTAATGTTCCCTTTTTTTACTGTGAAATTCACTGTTAAACTGTTTTGTGCCTGTGTGCAGTCATGCAATACTCTTACTATTATTTTCTTAATTATAGTGTATCTTACATTTGGGTTAATTATGGTAAAACCTATTTCTTCTTGCTTAACAATGCACATTCATTTTCCAGTAGCCTTTGACCCATTTATATACAGTCTTACACTAATTTTCTACTCTTTCCTTCTTATATACACTTTTACATTACACCTAAATTCCTCTCTCTGTATGCGTTTCACCATTAACACCTAATTGTCCAGTAATTTTGCTCCCGTCCTGCATTAAAACCCTTTTTTCCCCCTATAATTCTTCTCTCACTGCACACATATTTAAAGCCATTTTCCTCCTTTGTTTCTGTCTTAACTACATGCATTCCTCCATTAAAAGCTAATTTTCCGACAGCATCGCTCCCATCTATATGCATTGCTGCTCTGAAGCCTAATTTTTCTACTTTCTCTGCGCCTCCTCTCCTCTCGGGCTCCATCAGTCGGGAGGAGCTGGCCGGGGAAATCGTTAGTGCTCCTTCTCTTTAAATTGGGGAGGTGGACGGCAGGTGAACATCGCATTGATCGCCCTCTCAAGGCCTCTTTCTCCCCCCCCCCCTCTCCTTCCCTCTCTCGCATCCCTCACCACCAATTGTCTGGCCTTTACTCCCCCCCCCCCTCCTCCTCCTTCCTCACATCAGCACCAATTGCCAGCCATTTTTCCACCGCTATCTCTTCCTTCTTCTTTTCTTCGAATGGTAGCGGAGGTCACAAATTTACAAGAGAGAGAGTGGAGGGGCGGGTTAGCGGAGGGGGTGTTGCTGTCTATCTGTCTAACAACCACCATCATGGGGCGGAAAACAGAAATATGGGGGGGTTAGAGGGGGCTGGGGCAGCAGGGGGTTATGGGACAGAAATGGTGGGTGGCGTGGGAGGGGGGTCGGAGTAAACATAGTGATGATTTCCCCTGAGTTTCGTTCCTCCGGACCGATGAGGAGGGAGAGAGACAGAGAGAGAAAAAGGGGGAGACAGAGAGAGAGAGAGAGAACAGCTGCTGTCTTGTCACCGCCGGCAACCGTAACTGCGGTGACACCTCCTCCTCCTCCTCCTCCTCACAACAAGAGAGAAAAGAGAGAGGGATGCTGCGAGAAAATCGAAATGCTGACACACACACACACACACACATACACCAAACACCCTCGGCGGGCCTCTCGGACACCTCTCATCGTCCAATTAGAGTCCTCACTGAGAGCCGAGGAGAGGAGAGGAATTCCTGCCTCAGACATTAAAATTGTTTCACTGTTGAAACTGTTGTTTGTTTGTCTAAGTAGTGGTTGGTTTTTGTTCAGATTTTGGACTTCGTAAGATTTGAGTTTGTGACTACGGCTGTAGAGTAAAAACTACAGCATCTGTAGTTTCAGCAAATACCAGAAACGTTGCATGTCTACGTTCAAGTGGCAGTGCTTAGACTCTTGTCTAATGAGAAGATAGGGTGACGTTATATTCAGTAAGTCAGGTCGGTGGTGCTTATTCTCCTATTGAACGCAGTAAGACACAAAAAGAAGAAGGTGGCGCAATGTGATGATGCAAATAGTAGAGCGACAGTCAAAGCTGAAGCATCCTGGTGATGGAGAGAATGATGGAGAGAACAGCTAACATCACAGCCTCTTGCTTTTGGAAGCGTTTTGATAACAGCCCTACATACCGTAGACTGTAAACATGTATTGAATGCTGCTCAGAGATGAAGAAGAGAGCTTATGGAGCTTTGAGTCACATGCTTCTTGTACGTCATCATTTATTGGCTAAATCTGTTTCCATTGTGCATTTTGCTTTTGCATCAACTTTTCTACCTCATTCAAGTGTAAAAACTTTCTATGCAATTTTTACGACTTTTCTTTTTTCGAATTTCCAGGATTTCCGCTCACGTTTTTTTATGTGCAAATTGAAATAGCGCAAATAAAAGGATGGAATGGAAACCAACGTATAGAGAGCCGAAGTGAAACTGGAACTACCAGGTTCTGTTCCAGAAGAAGGAAAACCTCCAGTGACGTGTGAAACTATGTTAATAAGTAAAAATCCAGCCTTGGAACAGAAGCTTTCTCAACAGTGTGTTGTGTGGTTTCCTTCATATGTTTAGATAAGGGTGGGAGTTTTCTGAAAAACCATCTAATGGTTGGTTGTCTGTTCAATATTTATGTGCTTTAATGGCCTTCAACGAACATCGTTTCCCATAAGCACTAGACGTTTGTTTACGGCTCGACAGAGGAGACAAATCCAGGAGCAAGTGGAGGGTCGCCGTGAGTTCAGACACGTCTGTAATGACAGCAGGACAGAGAGGAGCGAACACTGTGAGTGACTACAGCTCAAGTCTCAAGAAGCATGAGAATGTATATAAATGCCTGACCAGTGCCGCCGCTACGTACATGTGCATCACGCGCTGTGCGTAGGGCATCAAACAGCACCTCCGTAAAGCTGGAAATATATCCACAGATTCAAACTTTCCAGATCAATAACTCATAAGTGAAACACAAACAATGCCTCTTTCCTACCGTAGTAAAGCAGACACCTAAACGAGCCGTCCTCCAAGCACCACAAGGTAATTATGCTTAGGGCAACCAAAAGGCCAGCAGCAGCCCTGAGCCTGACCAAAGCTTGAGGTGAGCGTATTTAAATTGCTCCCTGAACGTAAAAACCCAGGGCTTCAACCTGCTCTGAATGCTTCGTCTGCAAAGTTACCTCTACTTCCTCCTCATCCGTAGCCTTTGTTGCTAAGTTAAGGTTGTTGCTAACGTTTTTTTTTTTTAAGGTTTTTCCATGTGTTGTTTATTCTCATAATTCAGATCTGATTCAGCTCCAACATTTACGGATGAATTTGAGAAGTCGATTTGTAGTAAAGAAGGAGAAAAAGTAGTGAAATCTTACTACTATAGTTTGTTTAACGAAGCTGACCAATCAGAACAGAGTGGTCTCATCAGGAGGCGGGGCCTTAAAGAGACAGCAGCTAAAACGGCCTGTTTCAGACAGAGGCTGAACTGAGGGGCTGCATAAAGGACCAGTAGAAGATAAATAAGGAGTTTTTTGAACTTTAAATCATGTAAAGATATTCCAGTAGAGCCCCAGAATATAAATATACACCTGGAACTGTGCAGAATATGTCCCCTTTAAAGTACAGCCACAAAGCATCTAAACCAGCTGCAAATTTGAATTCAATATGCTGTAAAACAACTCTGAATTGAGCCAGAACAGGACATCACATATCTTCTGTACATAAGGAGTAATAATACATAGAAGAAGTAGATCTTAAATGGTAGAAGTCAGTATAATACTGGCAGCTGTGTTGTCACAATTGTAGTTGCATCAGTAGTAGAAAAAGAACAAGCAGTCATAGTAGTAATAGTAGTAGTGATCACAGTAGAAGTTAGTTTTACTGTTATTCTGTGCAGTAGTTTCAGCAGTAGTACTGTATCTGTAGTTATATTTGTAGCAACAGTAAGAATCATTTTTAGTTAACTCTCCATTTTCTTCTCTTTGCCCGACACTCTTTATTCTCTCTCTCCTCCTCATCTGTCCTTTTTCTCTCTCTCCTCTCTCTGTCTCTCCTCTCCCTCTGAAACTAATTAGCAGTGAAGTCCAGAACAGAAGGAGGAGCGAGGGAGGGAGACATGAAGAACGAGAGGAGGGCTGAGAAACCAGAGGAGGAGAAAAAAAAGATACTAAAAGTAGAAAAAAAAAAAAAGATCCATATTAGATGGTTTAACCCTGTGAGCTGTAAACATCCACAGCAGAGAGTAGAAACTATTTCTACTTGTTTTTCACTGCTGTTTTCTTCCTGACAACTGCGGCGCTAAAGAGGTGAACTTCACAACGTTTTAGCGTTTTAGACGTCACATGTTCATCCATCTCGTGATACAGATTCACTTTGATGTCTACAAATGTGTACGTGACCTTATTTGTTTTTGTTCTCTGGTGCACATGTGGTGGATGTGGACTACATTTACAATTATTGATGAAGGACCCCAGTCTTGTTGTGAGCTTTCTGGGTTATAAAGCGTCAGCAAAGAATCAATTTAAAAAAAAAACAGACAAAAAGGCAACTAATTAGCCAATTAACATAAAATAGATGTAGAGTAGTGAAGTGGGATGGACTGCTAGTTCAGGGTTATGAAAGTGAATTACCTCATTCTGTATCCCATTTCAAATATTACTGAACATAGAAACTCAGGACTGTCCTGGATAACATAACAATCCTGTAGGTTTATGTTCTGAGCACCAGTTTCAATTATTTCAACTTAATTTCTAAGAAATTAAATGGACAGGAGCATTGGAGTATACAGGAAGCTCCCACACACATATTAGGGGTGTGCCCGAATACAAATACATTATTCGGCAAAACACAAATAGTGTTTTTAGTGTTATTGTTTTTTTACGAATATTTGTTTCATACAAATATTTTTTAAATTATTTGCTTTTGGGAAGAAAAAAACAAAACATGTCAAATACCAGCAAGCAGGTCAGTTATAGTCGCTATCTCAACGTCTCTCCTCTGCTCTGCTGTGACGTCTATCAGCAGGTCTCAACGAGGGGAGTCACATCCACCTGCCACATGACGCACATTTCTTAATTTGGACACCACTTTAATTTTCATCTTTAATTTGCTAAAATTATAAGCGTAATAAAAAGAAAAACAGGATTTTTAAGCCTCTTTCCACTTTTATTCGAATACAAATACAAATACAAATACAAACACTGGGCTCTCCGCACATCCCTAACCAATACTTACTCTTTGACTCTCACCACCCTCTGGAGCATAAGCTAGGGGTTATGAGGACCCTGCACCACCAAGCTGATAAAGTGCCCAGGCCCAAGAGAAGGAGCACCAACACCTGAAGGATGCACTCAAAGCTTGTGGATACCCCAACCGGACCTTTGTGAAAACAGCCACAAGGTCCAGGGGGAACACCAACACTACAGGTGGTGAAGAAAAGAAGAAGAAATACAACAAAATCATCATTCCTTACATGTCTGGAGTAGGGATGTGCAGAGAGCTCAGTATTTGTATTTGTATCTGAATTTGTTGAGGCAGCAAATTTATTTGTATTTGTATTCGAATAAAAGTGGAAAGAGGCTTAAAAATCTTGTTTTTGTTTTTGTTTTTATTACGCTTTTAATTTTAGAAAATTGAAGTGTTACAATAAGTGTTCATGAAGTGTTCCCTTAGGAGCACTTCATTTGTGTCAGTTGCTCAGCTTTATCTTTTATTTATCTATTATTTAACACCCCCAACTCCGGGACTGATGTCCAAATTAGGAAATGTGCGTCATATAGCAGGTGGATGTGACTCCCCTCTTTGAGACCTGCTGATAGACGTCACAGCGGAGCAGAGGAGAGACGCTGAGATAGTGATGGAACTGACTTGCACGCTGGTATTTAACATGTTTTTTTTTCTTCCCGAAAACAAATAATTTTTGAAATATTTGTATGAAACAAATATTAGTTAAAAAAAAAAAAAACAGTGTTTGTGCTTTGCCGAATAATGTATTTGTATTCGGGCACACCCCTAGTCTGGAGTATCTGAGAACAAACAACGCATCCTTGTGTTTTTCAAACGCAGCAACACACTCAGACAGAAATTGGTTCAACCAAAAGGCCGCACACCCAAACACAAGAAAAACCATCTAGTAGTCCAACACGGTGAGGAATGCACAGACTAAATAAAAACTAAGAAAATAAACAACTATTAAACAAACACATGGCTCAACACAGGAGGGTTGACTCCTCAGGTGAAGACTCAGCAGTTTATGGACACCTTAAAGATAAGAGACACTCTTTGGAGGACAACATTATGTATATTTTAGACAGGAAGGACAGACGGTTTAAAAGAGGGGTGGAGTAAACCATCTACGTCAAAGTACTGAAACCATCTGTCCTTTCATCCTTTCCCAGGAGATTTAACAACCATTCACATTTGGCCTCATGTAACAACTCCAATGACACTTGGCCTCAGGTGACTCCAACGACTCTTAACGACCGTCATTACAACAGCCAGGAGCACTAACGAACCAAGTATCAATGACCTTGATAACGATCCCACAGAGGTTAAATGCCTGGGACTCCCCACCAGTCAGTTAGAGCTGAAGAAGCTCCTTAAATAAAAGGCAAAACATCTTCAAGTATCTACAACCAAGTCCAGTCGTCCTCGATTCAACTCTCCTTGGATAACTATGACCCGGATTACTGAGAATCCTCAGACTTCTGAGGAATCGAGTTTTTGGCAGAGCAGACAGCCAAAAATACTACAATACCCATGAGCTTCATCCCCCGCTGCTGTGAAGAAGAAGACAGTTAGAAGAAGTAATGAATTTAAAATGATTCATAGTTGCAGTTGTAGACAAAATGTGGCACCAAAGCTGCTGAATTCACTTTAAAGTGACCCAGAAATGAAAAGGCAACTGATTCACGCTGCAGATTGTAAAATCAGTTCTCTCAACACTGCAGTCCTTAACTTTCACCTACTGTTAGCTGCACATTCAACAGAGTTTTAATCTCAGATGTTTCTTGGGAGTTGTGGTTAACTTCAACCCTGAAGTTTTTATGTCCACAGGCTTGTACCTTTGACCTTTTATTAAAGAACCAGTTGCACTGGGACCAGGGACACTATTTCAGGCTCTTGTGGTTCTGGAAGTAAAAGTCTCATTCATTTTTCTCATAGAAAATGTTATGTGACTGACAGTTTGAGCTCTTCTACATCTTGGATTGACATGAAACTCTCTCTGGTTGAATCATCAGAACAAAAGATAAACAACTATGTTAGAAAATATCTGGTTCTTTGATAAAAAGGGGAAGGTACAAGACTGTAAATTGAAGTTAATTACAACTTCCAAGATACAATTTGACAGAAACATCCAATCATCAACATAGAAACTCAGGACTATCCTGGATAATATAACGATCCTACAGGTTTATATTATGACCACCAGTTTTAATGATTTCAACATTTCTGAGACATAACGTGAGTCAGAGGTGAGAATCAGAGCCGTAATGAATGTGAAACACTTTGATGTTGAAGTTGTAAACAAAACTCGGCGCCATAATGACCCAGAAATGAAAAGTGAACTGATTTAACTTGTAGATCGTAAAACCAGTTTCCTCAGTTGTACATTACAAGTCCAGTTAGCAGCATGACTCTAGAAAGATGTTTTATGTTTGACTGACTGAGTGTTTTATTTTGTAGGTGAATATGTGTTTCATGTGTAGCTTTTTTTTGTGACAGAATAAAACCAAGAGAAGCTTCGTTGTGTCTCCTCCTCTTCCTCCTCCTTGAAGCTTTTTTTTTTTGTTTTGTCTTTAAACAGCTGATCAGCCGCGCTGTGTGATGCTGCAGCCAATCGATGACATTATGCAAAACAAGAAAAAATATATAAAGAGGAATGTTGGCGAGGAGGAGGAGGAGGAGGAGGAGGAGGAGGAGGAGAGCAGGTGAGAGGAAATCGATGGACGGACTGCTTAAACTCTGACGCCTTTTCGTTTGTTGTGTTTGCAAGTCTAGTGTCAATAAACATGTAAATAAACCTCAAAACTCTCTCTGTTTCTTTCTCTTTTTCTCTGCCATGTGTTGTTACCTGATCTCCATATTCCAGCGAACAAGGAGGCACATTAGTTTGTTAAAATACTTAATATTACTGCAGTTGTCTCCATCAGCTGCAAGTTTTTCTTACAACAAACTCCATCAGCTACAACACGTTTCTGCACTATTAGTGATATTTTCTTTGTGTTGCATGCATCTTAAGGAATGTAAGAAACCTTTAGTTGAAGCATCGTGTTCATGTGTCTATAAGACAAACTGGAACATCTAGCGTGAGGCCCATAGGTGTAAATTCAGTAGCTTGATAGGAACGATGCCCAAGATGTCTGACATATCGACAGCTCCATATCATAACTCATCATACAAAGAAGAAGTCCACTGATAATGGAAAACATATGTTCAATCCAATCCACTTTATTTATATAGCATGATTTTAACAAACACAATAAATAGCACAACAGAACACGATAAAACGATGAAGGACACAATAGGATAAAAGTAATAAAATAAGATAAAATCAAATAAGATAAAATCAAATAAAATAAATTAAAAACAAATAAAATAAAATAAGATAAAATCAAATAAAATAAGTTAAAACAAATAAAATCAAATAAAATGAGATAAAAACAAATAAGATAAAATCAAATAAAATAAGATAAATAAAGTGCGCTGCTCATACAAGATGCAACACGCTACATGGTGTCAGAAGAGAGAAGAGGTGGGTTTTAAGAAGAGATTTAAAATGAGATGGTGAGGAGGCCTAATGTCTAATGTGCAGCAGCGATCCATTCCACAGTTTTGGAGCTGCAACAGCAAATGCTGGTTCACCTCTGAGCTTAAGCCGAGCTTTAGGCACCGTCAGGAGCAGCTGGTCAGCTGACCTGAGAGAGCAGCTGGTCAGCTGACCTGAGAGAGCGGCTAGGAGTGTAGGGGTGCAGCAGCTCAGAGAGGTAAGGTGGGGCTAGGCCATTCAAGGGTTTTAAAAGCAAATAAAATCATTTTAAAATGAATCCTAAAATGGACGCGCAGCCGATGGAGTGAAGCTAAAATAGGTGAAATGTGCTCATACTTGCTGTGTGCCAGTTAAAAGACGTGCAGCAGCATTTTGCACCAGTTGAAGACGAGCGATGGAGGACGCACTAAACCCCGTATAAAGTGCATTGCAGTAATCCAGCCGAGTGGTCACAAAGTCGTGGATTACTGTCTCAAAGTGCCGTCTCTGAAGGACTGGTTTCATTTTTGCCTCAACTATATGTAGAAGAAGTGGCGAGGTATAAAAGATCCCAGCTCAAGTTGGCTTGTTGTTCATTGTTTTTGCATGTGACAGAACCTCGTAAAGTCGTATTCAACTAATGCTGCTTTGTGTGTCTAATTGGCTCATCAGGAGTACATAGTTACAATTAGAGTAGTGACAGTGTTCACAGCAGCCCAAATTTACAATCAATGGAGTGTAAGCTGCTTAACACCACGTTCACATATACAGACTCAAACACTGGCGCTCCAACAGGACGCCTTCGTTGTGAACTGAACCTTGAAAAAAGCTTAAAAGATTCATGACGACCTAAGACATGAATATGGTTCACGTCTGTGTTTATCTGGTGTGTTTGTGAAAGAAACAAGCGATGAGTAAATTCATTCCAGAGATTTCACTGAAGAAAACTGATCAAGTGGCTTTATGGTGGATGAAGAAGCTATTGGAAGATGTTCATGAAGGAGATATTCTGTGTTTCTATGTTCAGTAACACTGAGGATGGTTTTATGAATAATTTTAGAGGTGATATAGAGCAGCCCTTCACTGCTCTCGTATCCTTTAATATCAAGATGTTGATTTGATGTTAGATGTTATTTTTTAAAGATGAACTCTTCACGTCGTCTCAGCTGTTTGTATCAGAGACCGACGCGCTTGTTAAAACTGAAACCACCTACAGAGAGAGAGGAGGGTTTTTTTTTTTAGGATGATGGAGCTCTCTCTCTCTCTCTCTCTCTCTCTCTCTCTCTCTCTCTCTCTCTCTCGCTCTCTGTGGGGATGGATGGATTTTTCGTCCTCCTCCATCTCTCTTATTGTTTTCACACACCAGTAGGACGAGATGCTCCAGTGAATGGCCTTAACACCCCGCGGACACGTGTGTGTGTGTGTGTGTGTCTGTGTGTGTGTGTGTGTCTGTGTGTGTGTGTGTGTGTGTGTGTGTGTGTGTGTGTGTTATCTGTACTCACACCAGGAGGTCTGAAGATCAAACACACACACACACACACACACTTTAATGTACTCACTTTACACTCACTCGCAGTTTATTGGCATGACTGTTAAACAGAAACAGAATATGTGAACACACACAGACACACACACACACACACACACACACAGTGATAAATGCAGTGCTGGCAGCAGATCAATGCTGCCAAACTTTGGTTGAGCAAACAGCAATCCATAAAGAAGACTAACACTCGTTTTTTTTCCCTCTATCACTCTGTCTCTCTCTTTCTTTTTGTCTTTTTCAATACTCAGATTGTCTTTCAATCACTCCATCTCTCTCCTCTTTCCTTTCTGTCCTCTTTTGTTATTTTTTAAATACTTTTATCTTTTACCTCTTTCCCACTCTCTCCTTCTCTTTCTCTTTTTAATTGCTTTTATTTATTTCCTTTTTCTCAGTGATTTTTTTACGTCTCTTTTTCTCTCCCAGTCCCTCCAGTCTCCTCATTCTGGCTTCAAACTCACAAATCTTCCACATTCACACTCACATGTTTCATGCGTCTTGGGTAGATATAAATGTGTAAATTCAGCATGATTAGAGATGTATTAAAAAATGGTGTTAACACATCTGTGTCTTTAAGACGTATACATAATCTTTACTGTCAGTAATCAATCTATATATGTAGACACTAGGGGTGTGCCCGAATACAAACACGTTATTCAGCAAAGCACAAATAGTGGGGTTTTTATACGAATATTTGTTTCATACAAATATTTTAAAAATTATTTGTTTTCAGAAAGAAAAAAAAAACATGTCAAATACCGGCGTGCAGGTCGGTTACATCACTATCTCAGTGTCACATCCACCTGCTACATGATGCACATTTCCTAATTTGGACATCACTCCTGGAGTTTCGGGGTGTTCCCCAGAGATAAAGCTGAACTACTGACACAAGCTTCATGAACACTTTAATTTTAAAATTAAAAGTGTAATAAAAACAAAAACAGGATTTTTAAGCCTCTTTTCACTTTTATTCAAATACAAATAATTTTGCTGCCTCAACAAATACAGATACAAATACAAATACTGGGCTCTCTGCACATCCCTACTAGACACTTTAATGATCATTCTGGTGATTTTCTATATTTTTCTTATTGTCAACAAATCTCATGTTTGGATCCAAACCAACAAATGAATTGATCTACTAACAAGTATCATGTGTGTGTGTATCAAAGCTTGATGTATTAAAAACACATTAATGAGTCACACAGTTGCACTGCTCATTGTGTGCTTTGGCTCTGCACATGAGATTTGTTGACACTAAGAAAAATATTATGGTATTATGCAAAAACAACGCTGCTAATGTTATTATAATGTTATAATAAAAACACAAAACCATCCAACAATAACTGCAACCAAACTGATTATCACTGCAAAATATAACAAAGAACTTCAATGTGAAATACAAAGAAATGTGTTTTGCATCCAAAATCTCAACTTCATTGTAACTGTGTTGCATGTTTTTCATTTACAGTTTGTGATTCTTTGTTTTTTTCTGAGCTTTGTCTTCACAGTTATTGGACAAATATTGCAGAGACGTTGATTCTGCTGCTCTTCTATTGCACGGATGTATTACAGGAACTCAAAGACGGCCCCCATTCACTCAGTTCAAAGTTACTTAGGATTGTGTAGCTTTTCATTCAAACACCATCGATTATGTTTGTCACCGCAGTGTAACTGATTTAGTGGTATATAAACGTTAATTCCGAGGAGACAGAGTGAAACATGACAAATCTCTCACATCTCTCTCTAAATTCCTCCATCACTTGCTTTTTAAATTGGTTTTATTCCTCTTCTGTCTCTCCATCTGTTTCATTCTCTCTCTGTTTTCTGCTCTGATGACTCCGTCCGTCCTCGGAGGTGAAACCAGCATGATGACGGAGCTTTAAAGGTGTCATAACCCGGCTCCAAGGCCATGACAAATACGACACAATGGACACAATGGATGACGGTAAATTAAAGGTATTTAAATTAAAGGAATAACTATAAATGTAAATGTGAGTGTGAGCGGTGAGGTTAAAGTCTGCAGCTGCTGTGATGAGTCCAGGTGAGAGAACCAGTACAACGCTGGGATTTGGTCTTTTGTCCTATGGGAGCTCTCCGTCCAGGTGCTCTGAATCTGATTGGCTGTCTGTGGTGCCTTTATGGACACACAGGAAAACACAGCGTCTCATAACCATGAGAGACGTCTCCATCCGCTCCCCTCCTCTTCTTCTTCTTCTCTTTCATCTCTTTTTCCCTCTTTTTTTATGGATTACGTGTCCTCAACAATCATCTTTTGTACTCATCTTCCTCCTTTTCTCGCTGCTCTTCTTCCTTTCTCTTTCTCTGTCCTTCCTCTTCTTTCCTTCAAGTCTCGTTCACGCTCCTTCTCTTCTTCTCCTCTTCTCTAATCTACACCTTTCATCTCTCATTACTCCTTTCTCATCCCTCTCTTCAGCTTCTTCCTTCGTCTCGTCCTCCTTTATTTTTCTTACGTCCTTTCCTCTTTCTTGCTTCCTCCTCTTCCTCCTTCATTTTTCCTCCTCTGGTTCTCCTGCTTCCCTTTCTCTTCTCTTCTTCCCATCTTTAGTATCTTCCCTCCTTCTTTTCCTCCTCCTTCCTCCTCTCTCCTCCCATCTTTTCACCTCTTCTTTCTTCTTTTTTCTTCTGTTCTATCCCTTTCTCTTCTTCCTCTTTCCTCATTTTTCACTTTTTCTTCTACTCATTTCCTCCATTTTCCTCCTTTTCTCCTCTTTTCATCCTTTCATCTTTTTCTTTTCCTCTTTTCTCCTCATGTCCTCACCTCCTCTTTTCCTTTAACAACTTTTCAAACTTCCTTCTCTCTTTCTCTCCTCCTCATCCCCCCTTTTTGTCCTCTGTCCCTCCCTTCTATCATGTTCTCACCTCCTTGTTTCCTCTTTGAACTGTCCCTCCTCTTCCTCCTCCTTTCCTTTTTTCCTCCTTCCTCCCATTTTCCCTCTCCAGCCCTCCCTCCATTTTCTCTTTTCTTTATTTTGTCTTCATGTTTCCTCCTCCTTCCTTCCTCCCATCTTACTCCTCTTCAGCTTCTTACTTCCTCCCTCATTTTTCCCTCCTCCTTTATTACTCTTTCATCTTCCTCCTTCCATCATTTCCTCTCTTTCTTCCATCCTCTTCTCCTCTTTTATCACCCTCTCTTCCTCCTCATCCTCTTTCATCCTTCTCACTCTCTCTTCTCCTCCACTCATCTGTTCTTTCCCTCTCCTAATTTTCTTCTTCATCTCTCCTCCTCATCCTCTCTTACTCCTCCTTCAGTCTTCTTTCACCTCTTTTCTCTCCTTCATCAGTCCTTCTCTCCGTTTACTCCCCGTGTTTCTCCGCTGCATCTTCCTTCCTCTCCTCTTCCTCCTGTTCCTTAATTTCTTTCCTCTCCTCCTCGTCCTTCTTTTTCTCTGCTTTCTCTTCTCTTCCTCCTCCTAATTTCCTCCTCTTCTACTTTTCACCCTCTTTCCATCTTTTCCTGTAATCTCCTACTTCTCCTTTCTTTCCTTTATGTCTCATGTTGTCTTCCATCCTTTCATCCCTTTCTCTCTTTTCTCCTATACTTCTCCTCTTCCTCCTCTATTTCTCCTTCCCATGTCCTCTCTTCTGTTTCATCTTTCTCTCCTTCAACTCCTTTTTTTCCTCTTTCCGTGTTTTCACATCATCTCCTTCTGGTCTTTTCTTTCCTTTATGTCTCATGTTGTCTTCCATCCATCCTTTTCATCCTTTTATTTCATTCAGTCTTCTTCCTCACAATTTTCTTCTCTACTTCTCTTTTCCTCTCCTTCTTTCATCTTCCTCTCCTCCTCCTCCTTTTCCCTCTCTTCCTCTCCTCTTCCCATCTTTTCGTATCATCTTCTCTTTTTCTTTTCATGTCTCATGTTTCTCTCTGTTTTGATCCTTTCCTCCACTTTCTCTTCTCTCTCCTCCTCTCATTTCCTTTCCTCTTCTTCTTTCATCACCTCCTTGTTTCCTCTTTCATCTCTCCCTCCCTCCTCCTCCTCCTCCTCTTCCTCCCTCCCTCCCTCCCCGCGTCAGTCAGATATTGTTTAAAAAGCGGAGCTGCAGTTTGATGGTTAAAACGCTGGCAAATCGATACCTTCACACATGACAGAACGGCGGTCGGACGACAGGACGGAGGGCGAGCGAGGCGGGGATGAACGGAGAGCGAGAGAGCGAGGGAGGAGGAGGAGGAGGGGAAAAAAAATAACAAGCGGGCGTCTCCTGACAACGAGGAGGCCCTTATTTCCACAAGCTGAGATGGATGGAGAGCAGGGGGAGGAGTGTGTCTGTGTGTGTCTATCTTTCTCTCCTCCATCCTTTTCCTCTCACTTTATCTTTATTCCTCTTTTTGTCGCCTCTTCATCTTTCTGTCTTTTTTTCTCTTCTACTGCGTTGCTCTGTTCTTCCTCTTCTTCGCTGTTATTCGCTCCTGATCGCCATTCCTCACTCCTTTTCTTTTTTCTTTTCTCATCCTCTCTTGATTTTCTTCCTATACCTCCATTTTTCTCTCCCATTTTTTTTCTTTTCTTAAATGTTCCTTTACTGATGAAGCAAACTGTCGGTTTAAAAAGCTGTTACTACAGTATGTTATCAGCTTATGTATTAAATATTAACATGATCTGTTAAGAAAAATACAGAAAGAAACCGGGCGTCAATAATTAAGATGGAAAAGCAGAAGAGATCAAGACAAACAGGAAGTAAAAAAGGTGTGAAAGAGAAGGATATAAAACTGGAATAAAGAGTAAAAGAAGAAGAAAATCAACAATTTCTGTCCTTTTTCCATCCTCTCCTGACTACATTTCTTCTTATTCCTCCCCTTTTCTTTTCTTTAATTGTTCCTTTCACTGAAACATTTTCAATTTAAAAAGCTATGATTTTACTACAGTATATTATTAGATTCTGTATGTTAAACCTTGACATGAACTTAATATGATCTGTTTAAAGAGAAACCAAAATCACAAAATACAGGAAAAGTCAAAACTGGTTGTTAAATATTCAGATGGAAGAGACAGAAGAGACAAAGACAAAGAAACTAAGACAGTCAGCCAAGTCAGGCTGATTGTGGCTGACTGGAGGCAGATTTTAGCTGATTTGGGCTGAAACTCAGTTCCAGTTTGAAGCTTTTGGGCCAAAAACACCACCTGGAAGATTCACTGACTCTCTATGAACTCTGAGTGCTGTGACCTTCTGCTCACATGTTACTTTGAGTTCATCCGAACACAAACATTTAACAGTATTTGCAAGTAGTCAAGTGGCTACTTGTGTCACAGAGGCCAAGTAGCTGATATGAGCTCCTATGATTCATTAACGTGAGAGTCGGTATAACAGTTACAATCAGATGACAGTAAAAAAAACATTCATTCAGGAGCTGAGAGGAGAAATATAAAGATATTACATCAAGTTATCTAGAAGCATGTAGGTTTACTGCAAGCAGCAACCTCCGGGGTTGTAAAATGAAGCCAAAAACTGCAGTTCCTTGAACGACCACTTGAGGCTCCAAAAGCGAGTCAATCCCCATAGACCCCCATGTTAAAATGCCCAACTTTACAGCAGAAATAAACATGTTTACAGTCTGGTACAAACAACGGTTTTGGTCTCTGTAGCTAATTTCCTCTTTCATGACAACTGTACGGGGGGTGAATTTTTTTATAACTCACCCGTTTAAATTTTATTAAGCCGTAAAGTTCTGCGTAATGAAGGACATGGCTGCTTTGAGTGACAGGTCCGCCAGCCGCTAGGTGGCTTGTTTCAGCCATTCGGCCCGCCTCTTTGCCCATTTTTGATTGGCTGGGAGTTAGGGCAGCACTGCCAAGATGGCGACGGCCGGAGCGGCTCGCTTTGAGCTTCAAAACTGCTCTTCAGAAACCAACGGGTGACGTCACGGTAACTACGTCCATATTTTTATACAGTCTACAATTTACTGAGACAAGATGAACGTTATGTTGAATGGTTTGGATCTGATGACGTTTTTTGAGAGTGAAACATATTTCTCAAAATCCTTGATAATAGATATATTTATGTTAACAGTGTCAGATATGCAATATTAGTCTGATCAATCCCATCAAGAAGAACCGATTAATTGTTAATATCATGTGATAAACATTTGTGGAGGTTTGATATGAATAATAATATTCACACTAAATCCAACTTATAAACTTCTTCTTGTCAGTTGATTATTGTCGGTCGTAAAACCAGCTTACAGACACACGACCGCCAACAACTGGACTGCTGCTGCACAACATTACTGTGGTGAACTGTGGGACACACTTGGCTCTGAATATCACTTCTAAGTGGTGTTAGAAGAAGTGTGCATCAAGTGTGTGTTAAGTGTGGTGCGTGTTGGTATATTTCAGACGTGAGAGAGTGTGAATATGCACTTAAGTGCTCAAGACTCAAGTGGTGGTTACTGAGACGCACCTGGAGTCATCTCGTTGTGTCTTCTTCTTCTGCGGTGTTTAAAGTTTAATGGCTCAGACTGGAGAATTAGTGCCGCCAACTGTTTATCTCCTAATATTCACATAACAGTCGTGGATGGAAACGTGCATTAAAGTGAATTTTCTTCTGATGATTTTTGGGAAATTTGGTTAAAATTTGTGTTACATTTGGAAACACAGCAGGCAAGAAGAAGAAGTCGAGACATTTGTTAATATTCTTCTAGAGCTGTAACAATTGTCAATTAGTCGATTGTCAAAACATTAATTGCCAACTATTTTGAGTCATTTTTTTAAGAAAAAATGCCCAAATTCTCTGATTCCAGCTTCTCAAATGTGAATATTTTCTGGTTTCTTGTGCCCTCTGTGACAGTAAACTGAATATCTTTGTGTTAAGGACTGTTGGTTGGGACAAAACAAGACATTTTAAGTTGTATCTTTGACAAAAACGTGGAAGCATAAAAATGTAAGTGAAACAGAAAAAAGGAGACATAAAAAGAGAAAAAGGAAAGATGGGAATGAAAATGGGAATTATTTATTTCATTATTATTATTTTAACCCCCCAAAATGGCAAAAGTGTCAAGTTGGTTCGGTCGGTAGGAGATATATATAATTCAATATATTTTGATTTGTTCATTTGTAAAAAAATCTTAATAAATCAGATTCTTAACTATTTAACTGCCATAAAATACGTAGTTTTTAGTGTGTAGCTTTGTGTGTAAAGTGATATATTAGCATATCAGGTTGTTTCTTAAAAACTATAACGAGCACATTTCCTGTATGATGTCAAATTACATAATCCTGCTAATAATTAAGTAACACAGCAGGTACTAATATATCATTTAATACACAAAACTACACACTGAAAATATTTTTTTTTGCAAATTAACAACTGCATATGAAACCAAATGAGTTTTTTTCCCCTGTAATAGAGAGACAGAGAGATGAAATATAGAAAAAGGAGAGAGAGAGAGAGAGCTTATTAACCCTTTCTCCAGCCGTTTGACAAATGAACAAAATCAACAGGAGCCACACTGCATCTATCACTGCTACACACACACACACACACACGGGGGGGGCGGGGGGGGGCAGAAATAACTAGTTTCTGCTAATAAACCCAACTAGCATGCCAGGACACATTACTCTGTCATAGGCCACACACACACACATCCATCTTCTGCAGAGAGAGAGAGAGGAGGGGGGGGCGAGGGAGTGGGGGGGGGGGGGAGGCAGGAGTGATGGGGACATTTGTTAAGGATGCGGTCCATTCAATAGCAGTCATAGACCACCGCCGTCACTTTAAAGCCTCATCCATCTCCACCGCTCCGCTCTTAATTTTTCACCCAAAAAAAAAAAAAAAAAAAAAGCTTTTGTGAGGAAATATGACTTCCTATTTTTATCGTTTCATCATTTGTAAAAAGGCTCGCCGGACCGAGTGAGCGAGCTAGCGAGTGGCTGGATGTTTCTCGGTATAAATCATAAAAGCCATGAGGCGTCGATAAACTGCCGCCGCCGCCGCCGCCGCTGCAGAGTGGATCTGTACAGAGCGAGGAGGCCGATCACAGGTCAGGACTACATCTGAAGAACAAATCCATCCTGCTTGTTAGCTGCAGGCCGACTTCACCGCCGCAAAACAGTTTATAAATCTGAATCAGTGTCAGACATCACATCTATACGATCTATTACTGATCACAAGTTAAATATAGATTATCACAAGTGATCGGATGTGTTGTTTTACCTTTAGTTTAGTCAGTAATCAAACTTTTATCCAACTAATAAGTTTCAATCTGGTTAAAATCATAAAAAATACTGATTATGTTCAGCATGTGTTCAAATCCTTTACTCATGTAGCAGTGCTTCAGCAAATCGTTATGTGTGAGTTACAATCTAAAGGAGAAGTTAAAAGGTGATTTTATGTTATTTATATACTGTTGTAATGTCGGATTTCTATGATAAACATGGTCAAAGTTCTAAAACTTGAGATGAACGTATGTAAAAATACTCCCTGCAAGTCAAAGTTCAGGTTTCAGCTGCTCCTGAAGCTGACCAATCAGAACAGAGTGGGCTCATCAGGAGGCGGGGCCTTAAAGAGACAGGAGCTAAAACGGCCTGTTGCAGACAGAGGCTGAACTGAGGGGCTGCATAAAGGACCAGTAGAAGATAAATAAGGAGTTTTAAACTGTTAATCATGCAAATATATTCCAGTAGAGCCTCAGAATATAAATATAGAGGCTGGAGATGTACAGAAGTAAAAGTACAGAAGACAGCAACATGTAGTTAAAGCTGCACTAATCAGTACTTTTATATTTACAATGGATGACGATGACGAACACGCAGAGACTCGTCACCAACGCTGCAGCTTTAACAAGCTTTTTAGTTTGTATGTGTGAAGATAATTTCACAGCAATCAGTGTAATATTTCAAATAGTCAACCTCATGGTGGCGCTAGAGGAAACGCCAGAGAATCACCACAGTCAGCAGGATTCATCCTCCGGGAAACATGAATGTGTGAAGCAAATTTGGTCAGTCTGGACCGAAGTGGTGGACATTGACAAAATGACAAAATGTTAAACTAAAACACCAGATTTTTCAATCTCTTTTAATTTTAAAGTGACCACCTGTGATGTTTTATCTGTATAATTACACATATATCTAAACTTAATGAACAGTAACAGTTTCAAAACACCATTTAATTCAATTTTAACCTGCATGTATTCAATCTGACCACAGCTTCAGTTCAATCAAACCAAATCTACACAGTTTGTTGGACAAAACATTTGATATTTGTAGAGTAAAAATTCTGTAGAACACAATTTTTTATTTTGAGAAAGGAAACCAGTTTTCTGACTGACATGATTTCCTAAAATGAAAATCAGATCTTTACAGCTGTGAGAAAACAGCAACCAGGAGCTAAACTGGTTCCCTAAAATACTGTGTGAAGCCGTAGATGAGCTGATTGGCTGTTTGCTCGGTGTTGTGACCCTGACAATCATTTATAAATAAGAACAAGTAAAATCCTGCAGGTTCACTTTGGTTCAGACGGTTTCTGTTGGTTTTTTTCTGTCGGTTTGTGTAGCGTGATCTCAAACACATCCATCACTGCTCACACTCACAGCTCGACTAACGCTAGCAATCTGCGGCTAACACGCCCTCACACCACAAGGTCAATTAGCCTGACCCGGCTAATTACACAGCCGGTCACACACACACACACACACACACACACACACACACACACACACACACTCGAAGTAACAAATTGTCCATACAAGCTCACACAATTTAACAAGCACAAACACATGCATGTATGTTGGGACACACACACACACACACACACACACACACACACAGGTCCATTAGCAGTGTGTGTGTTGGCCCAAATGAAGACCAATGGCCGGGCAGCTTTAATCTGCTGCTTCTAATGAGGAAACACAGGAAATAAAACAAGGCTAAATGATGATACAACTCTCCTTCAACTGGAGTATGTGTGTGTGTGTGTATGTGTGTGTGTGTGTGTGTGTGTGTGTGTGTGTGTGTTATCCTCAGGAAAAACACTCAGCAAATCTCACCAGTCCACTCTGATGTTCGGTTTTGTGTTACTGATGCTTAAAGAGCCCTGCAGGAATCAAGGGGCTGAGTTTTAAAAAAAATGTGCAAATTAAAATGTTTGAATTGTCTCGAATCGCTACATTGTTCCTTCAGACAGCAGAATTCTTTCTGTGGTAAATTACTGTTAAACAAAGGTTTTTGTTGTGTATCTTATGTATCAATGATGAGGCTTCAAATCTCAAGTTTAGAACCAAACCAACAATGAGTGAGTATGTGTATCCAAAGCCTGATATATCTTATTCCTCCGTTGTTGTCCAGAAATGATTAAAAACACATCAGTGAGTCACACCGCTGCACTGGGTCACATGTTCCTTCATTATGAAGAGTTTGGTCATGTTAGTTTGTTTAGAAACGGCTCCAAATACTAATAACAGCGATCAGGTTTTCAGTCTCTGGAGAGTAGTTCTGTGTAAGGCAGACGCCACTGAGCATGTGCGGATTTTGTACATAAGTTTTTTGAGAAATCGTGTACATAGTACAGAGGATGCGATATGTAGCACAACAAGCTAGCGAAGCTGTAAACAGATACACGTTCCCGTGCATGCTCAGTGGCGTCTGCTTTACACAGAACTACTCTCCAGAGACTGAAAACGTGATCTCAGGATACACACACAACACCTGTTGATCAGACTGTTTCCATGCATTTTTTTCATGCATGTGAGGATGACACGTGTAAATTGGAGAAGGAAGGAAGAGTTTAGATTTAATTTACCGTATAATCTGCACATGAATATTCCAGCCAGGTGAATGTCTCAAACCAAGATGAGCGTCATGTCAGATATCTACTACTATGATTACTAGGCCTACATGTTGGGAAATCCTCAAAACCCATAATTCAATAGCAATTTCATGAATGAGCTAAACTGAGCTAATGGTTTTCTTCCTGTAATTGTTGGATTACAGCTGCTGGTTGTCAGAGATCCAAGGCAGTGTCTTACATGCAATCATGTGTTATCCACTTGAGAGACTGCGTTGAGCTGGAGACTGCTGTAAGAAGACTATTGATTACTATAAGCAAATTATTTTGTCTCAAGCTTTTTGATCCATATAAGCAGCTGATCACTGTAACCGTGATCACTATCAACGGTTTCCACTATAGTTTGAGCACTTTTAGAGCTTAAATTGATATGAACTTCTCCTGATTGAATCATCAGACCAAAAAGATGAATAACTCTGTTGGAAAATATCTGGTTCTTTGATAAAAAAAAGTCAAAGACACAAGAAGACTGTGTACATAAAAACTGCACGGTGGAAGTTAACTACGAACGACAATAACCTTGAACCTGAAAACAGAAGGGAATAGAGAGGTATAGTTTAGTGTGTTTTCATTACTACACACACACACACACACACACACACACACACACACACACACAGCTTCCAGAAAGTGAAGGGAATCCAGAGAAGAAGGAAAGGAATTATTTTTCTTTATTAAGTGAGCTGCTTTCCTCCGGGACGACAAACACAACACACATTAATCTAACCTGCTACTGCTGCGTCTCTCTCTCTCTCTCTCTCTCTCTCTCTCTCTCTCTGTGTGTGTGTGTGTGTGTGTGTGTGTGTGTGACACGGTGAGTCTCAGGAGTTTCGGCTGCTGTAGAAACAGTGTATTGACTCTCTGCTCAGCCCAAAGACTAATTACTCAGAGTGACGTGGCGGCACACACACACACACACACACACACACACACACACACACACACACCAGTCAACAGGTGTGTCAGACAGCGAGGTGTGGAAACATTACAGCAGAGAAAAGTAGGCAGGAATTAATTAGAGCAAGTTATAAAACAGTGTGTGTGTGTATTTGTGCGTTTTCAGTACACACACACACGGTTACATGTGATTCTGAACATGTGATCTGTATGTTTGTGTGTTCTTTTGTACTTTACTGATGCTTGTGTGTGTGTGTGTGTGTGTGTCTCTATGAGTACAGTGCATGTTTGTTTCCTTCATTTTATACCTGTCTAACACTTGTCCTCCACAGAAAAATGACAATTGATTGTTTCAGCAAAAAACCCACAAAACATCATGTTTACGTTGAAGTGACAGAAACCTGTAGCAGCTGTAGTAATGTTGATGGGAGCAACAGTGGGAATTTGACTGTCGCTCTTTTAATGACATCATCTCTTTTAAATGACGTCATCATGTCGCTGTGTCCGCTTCTGCAGTGGTTCAATGGTACCCACTGGAGACTTTGCGTCACCGGGTGTTTATCTGGATGGAAATGTGCATTCATTTGAATTTTCTTTTGCAGATATTCTGGAAATTCAGTCAAAATTTTAGTTGAAAACCTGGCTACTGCTTTATAAAAACCATGACAGCGATTGTCCTGTATATTAACCATGTGATTATTATTATAACTAAACAAATGATCTTTCTTTAAACTCAACCAAGTGGTTTATGTGTCTAAACCTAACCAGATCAGTTATTTTCTATTATTTATATCCTGTCATGATGTTGGTTGTTAAACATGGTCAAAGTTCCAAAACTTGAGATGAATGTATGTAGAAATGCTTCCTGCTCTGAACGCTTCGTTCGTAATGGTTTTTTCTACCTTACTGATGACTGCATGCCCACAAAGGGCCGTCCGTTCTGTAGCCTTTGTTGCAAAGGTTGTTGCAAAGGTTTCTCCATGTGTTGTTCACATTGTCCACATTTTGGGTCAGATTCCTGGTCTCCAACCTGTACGGGTGTATTTTAGAAGTTTATATTTAGAGTAAGGAAAAAGAAGTGGAATCCTGCTTTAGTTTGTTTCAAGGTTTGTTTATGTAGACTCCGGTGTATATATGTATAAATGTGTGTATATATATATATATATATATATATGTATATATATATATAGGTCTGAGAATATGGAGAGTAAACTCCAGAAACACACTTCATTTTTTTCAGAAAGACAGATAAAAGAAACGCTGAATGAGTGATTGCAGTGAATTACAGCAGCAATTCTGTCTCCAAAAGAAAACAGCAAATCACGTTCCCGTAAAACTAAACTGTTCCCGATGACGTTGTGTTGACAAGCGTAATTGCTGCCTGGATGATGTTCACAGAATTTGTAGAATGAATGACGCTACATTTTGATATGGCTCTGAGGTCAGAGGTCAGGGTGGATAGCAGGTGCACAAACTGCAGGACCTGGATTCACATCCTGAATCCTGTCTGTGTTCAGGTTTAGACAACAAGGTTCAGGTTAGTGAAAGATGGTGGCCTTGTGGCTATGTAGTGTGTGACATGAGGTAAGGGGACATCGACTGACCACCGCTCAGTGTAGCGTGAACAGTAACGAAGAGCTGGTAGTTTCTGTGTGACACCTGTGTTGTAGCTGACCTGTTGTGTCTGCAGGGGAGTGTCAGTACGTAGCCTTTGGGGCATTAACATTTTAAAAAAAATATAAATTTCATGACGTTGATAAGTCCCAATCAGTCAACTCTATGTCTGCACTGGCCTCGCAAGGTTCAGGGCTGATTTAAAACAGCAGATGGCATGTTGAGCCATTTCTGACCCATAAAATGCTTATTTTTATAAACTTGGAGTCAATGTCAATATTAACACCAGCACTGATGTGAGGCTATACAGGAAGTGACGTCAAGACTTTGACTCTATTGGTTAAGAGGTGGCTCTCCAAACTGAGAGAGAGAGTTAAGAGAGAAAAAGAGAAAGGGGGGAAAGAGCAAAAAAATTAATTTTATAGTAGAAACAGAGAAAATGAAACAGAAGCAGAGAGAGAGAGAAAGGTAAAATAAACAAAAGTAGAGGAAGAACAGAACAAAAGAAGAAGAAAAGAGATGGTGGCGAATAAAATGAACCCGAGTAGATAAAGGGGAGGGAACAAGAGGACTAGAGAGAGGATGACACACACACACACACACACGCGCACACACACACACAGACCGGCCGGCCGAAACAGTGATGGATTTCAGTTATTAGCCAATCAGAAAGATGGATGGCGCCGCGCTCCGTCCAATCAACATCATCATCTAGATCCAGTTAGCAGATAGCGCCTCACCGCTAATCAACTTATTAAAGTTCCTGATAATATCGCAGCAGAATAATCTCTCACACACACACACACACACACACACACACACACACACACACTGACCAAGGAGTCGGGAGTCGATAAAATCACTTGAGGCGAGGCCGAGCGCAGAGGTAAGTAATGATGTTGGAGGTCATTAATATTATTTAACACCTGCAGGCACAAACACTAATGAAGAAGAAAAACTGGACCGCCCGCTTCCTGCTGCCTCGTCCTCCAGCCGGAGAGAGAGAGAGAGAGAGAGAGAGAGAGAGAGAGAGAGAGAGAGAGAGAGAGAGAGAGAGAGAGAAGTGTAGATGTTTAGATTTTTATTTTTTTTACATTTTATTGTGTGTTTGTGTGTGTTTTCAGCTGCAGACCGTCTGTGTGCTGTGGTCACTGAGGCTGCTGCTCCCTCTAACGTGTGTGAGGGCCCGTTCATCACTGCTGGCAGCTTTAATTTACAATCATTTTTAGATACTCAACACAACAAGCACAATTGTCCACATATTTAACTGAGGGACTCTTAGGTCCACAATCCAAATAATTTCTGCTTTGTAATCATCTATGCAAATATTTATTCAGATCTTCTTGTCTCAGCAGAGAAGAGCAATAGAATTATAAATTATGCTGACATGTTTATAAACAAAACTTATGCTTACTGTCTAATTTTTCCAGAATAGTCCATACAACAGCCATGTCCTGCTGTCTATCTTCTGTATTTTACTGTTTGTCTGTGGTGGTTCTGTGTCCTTTGGCACTCCAGCGATTAGCAACTGGTTACTCTCTGCTAGAAGTGCAACCTTGTTGGTTTTCTGGAGGTTTAGATTTGAACAACATACTCAACTTTGAAGAGCGGTTCACTGGGTGCATGAGGTGTTCACTATGGCGTCATGGAAACGGGATGCCATATTGGTTTGACACAAATAATAATCATAATAATACATTTTATTTATATAGCACTTTTCTTAACAATGTTACAAAGTGCTTTACAAAAGAAAATAAAACCAACAAGGCAGATAAAATAAGCAAAGAGGAACACAGAGGTAAAGGCAGAAGTACGGAGTAACAATAGAAGATGCACATTAATAGTAATAATAGGACAATAGAATGCACAGGAGTAAAATAATGATAAAAAAAATAAAATTAAAAATAACATCAATCAATAGGTGTAAAAACAGTAATTAAAACATATCAAACATTTCCAAAAGTTTTCACAAAGAAAAAAGTTTTAAGATGGGTTTTAAAAGAAGCTAGAGACCTAGTGTGTCTGAGTTCAGTGGGTAAGGAGTTCCAGAGAGTCGGAGGCTCTGACAGCAAAAGCCCGATCACCCTTTGTCACAAGCTGTGACCTGGGAGTGACCAACAGGGCTCCATCTGCGGATCTTAAGGGTCGAGGGGGCACATACCAGTTCAATAATGCAGATATGTAACTGGGAGCAAGGCCATTTAATGCCTTAAAGGTAGCCTGTGTAATGTTCTTTGACAGATCAGCAAGGTTTGCTCCAAAAGATCTGACAGAATTTGGGGGACCAAATAGAAATGACCTCGGATTTAAGTTTGACTGGGCTGCTAGGATCCAAGGGTTTTAATGGTAAGTATAACTGTTTGTCATCAGCATAAAAATGATACAGCACATCATGATTCTGAATAAGCTGGCCAAGGGGCAGCATGTATATGGAGAACAGAAGGGGGCCAAGAACTGAGCCTTGCGGGACCCCACAATTCAACTGCGCTATTGTGGAGGTGGAGTTACCCAGAGCAACAGAAAAAGTTCTATTGAGGACGTATGATCGTAATAAAGTAAGAGCCGGGCCCTTGATCCCACCCAGTTCTCTGGGCGATTTAGGAGTATGCTGTGGTCGACAGTGTCAAATGCGGCACCTAAGTCTAAAAGGGCTAAAATTGAGCAGAGCAAATGGCACCAATTGGCTGAGCATTGTATTGTAGCAACACTGTCACTCACAACAAATGAGGAGTGCATTCTTTGTTTTGGTAGTGGAATATAACATGACATGACAGGCTGATAACAGAACAGGAGGGTTTCCTTCTATCTCATACGGTACAAAGCGTATCCCATATCAGTTCAATATGGACTTTTTTTAACGCATTTTACGTGACAGGTGGCAACCCTAGGTCAGTTTGAACGGGAGGAATAATTACAGCAAGAAAAACCTGTTTCAATGTTCATATAAGCTCCTAACTATTGTTTTAAGACAGACTTGAAAAATTGTGAACTTGTCCTTTGACCATTTGGAGTCGGTTGCAGCAGCTGTTCATAAATTCAAACTTAGCCTCATTATAACATCAGTGTTTACTAAGTGCAGCTTCACACATCAATAAATTAAAACCAGTTGCACCACACAAACTAATTCTTATGTAGGGATGATTTGTTACTAAATATTTACAGCACTAACTGCAGTTGGAACTGTTAGCTAGCTGAATGGACCAACTGACAAAGCTAATGTTAGCATGCTAATATCTGAGCCATTTAGATTGAAGAATAATAGAGGTAATACGGAATATGGGCGACATATCTGACCTGACACTTTACATTTAATAGAAAGAAAACACAACATTCCTCAAACTACTAAACGATAGACTAAATGACAAATAATGTTGGTTAGCTTAGCATAATCTCACTGTAAACTGCATGAATACCACTAATTCTAAAACACACACGTTTCTCCAGATATGAAGATAGAATTAAAACAAACCTGCCAAACAAAGGATTAGCATTTTGGTTCATTTTTTAGATGTTACAGCTCGTATTGTTACAGTCACTTCCTGTTTACATAGTCGGTGGCTTCTTGGACGGCGACACAGATGTTTCTTATCAAACAATTTATATATTTCTTAAAAGACACATATTCTGCACATTTCCAGGTGTATATTTATATTCTGGGGCTTTACTGGAATATCTTTGCATGATTTCCAATTAAAATCTCTTTATTTATCTTATACTGGTCCTTTATGCAGCCCCTCAGTTCAGCCTCTGTCTGAAACAGGCCATTTTAGCTCCTGTCTTTTTAAGGCCCGCCTCCTGATGAGCCTACTCTGTTCTGATTGGTCAGCTTCAGGACGCTTCCTCCGGCTCCGGAGGCTACGTAAACAAACTATAGTAGCAGGATTTCACTTCTTTTTCTCCTTCTTTACTCCAAATGTCAACTTCTTAAAATGTTGGAGCTGAATCAGATCTGAAATATGAGAGTAAACAACATGATCAACACCTTAGCAACAACAATAACAACCAAGGCTACAGAACGGACGGCCGTTTACCGGCATGTGCAACAAGCTGACATCAGCTTGTCAGCAAGGTAGAAAAAATTTCACAAACGAAGCGTTCAGAGCAGGTTGAAGCCTTCTTTGACTTTTGACTTGCAGGGAGAATTTCAGCTCATGTTTTGTAACTTTGACCATGTTTAACATCTGATATGAAAACAGGATGTAAATAACAGAAAACCACAAAATCACTCGTTTGAAACTTGTTAACAGTCACTAAGAACTTAGGAAGGACTTTATGTACAAACTTTATGGACTTTCTTTGCTCTCATTTTTGTCTTTGTTTAGCATCTTTTATTTGACATGTGGATAATCGCTTTCAAGTGCACCAAGATAATAAACATCAATATTGAGGTGGTGGGAAATGGCTGTTTATCTTCTCACTGTCGACGGTGTTTAATCTGAACAGATCAGCTGCTGTTGTAAGTAAACAGGAAAAACGCCTTTCTGCTCATTAAAGCAACTCCTAATTGAGTATCAATTCCAGTTCAATGTGTTCCTGTCTGCTGTTTCTTCTGCTGGACGTCCCGGCAGCAGTTTGATCTGCTTTTAAGTGTTTTTCAAAGTCTGAATCGAACCCTGAGGGGGGACGGCTGCAGGGAGGAGGAGGAGTCCTGGAAGTTTTTCCAACTCCAGAAAGATCCAGTTGGACATATGAGGAAAGTTTTTGGTCATTTTTGCTTTTTTTTTAATATTCAGAGATTTTGATTTTAATATTGCTGTTTTGTCAATGATAATAACCTTTGAGGTAAAATTCATTTTGCAATAATGATCACATTATAAATACATGACAATATGAAAATATAAATAATATTTTAAAATTTAACTAACCATTCAGTTAAGCATTGTTATCATAGATTAATCTGGTGTAGAGCTGCAACGATTAATCGATTAGTCGATCGACAGAAAATTAATCCGCAACTGTTATGATAATTGATTAATCATCTCAGTTATTTTCAAGCAAAAATGACAAATCAATGTTATGATTTGCTGCTTTTCTTTGTCATATGTAATTGAATATCTTTAGGTTTTGGTTTGTTGCTCAAATAAAAGTAGCAAAATGAGACTGAAAATGGCTTTTTTTGGATGATTTTGACTAACAACTAATCAATTAATCAAGAAAATAGTCGTTCGATTAATCAATAAGGAAAATAATTGTTAGTTGCAACCCTATTCTGGTGGGTAGTTATCTCTTAATCGACTAATTGTTTAGTCATAAAAGTCAAAAAATACTGAAAAAAGTCCAGTTGGAGCTCAGAGTTTAAGGTGATCTTCAAATGTCTGAACAACAGTCCAAAACCCAAATTTATTCAGAGAAAAGCAACACATTCACATTGGAGAAGCTGGAATCAGAGAGTGTTTAGCATGTTTACTTGACACACACACACACAGAGCATGTGGTCCAGCCTGTGATGGAGGTTACTGAGGTTTGATCCGGTTGGTGTGGAGGATAAAAAGGTTAGGAGTGATGGCTGTGTCACGGCTCAGCAGGCTGACACTGACAGCCATTACAGTAGAAAAAATGACTGTCACATTACTGTCACATGCCTAAACCTGCCTCTGTGTTCAAGTTCAAGCTCCTTTATTTGTCATGTGCACAATAATTACAGTGAAGCAGTCACTGGCAATGAAAATCATGAATCTGGGGCTCCCTCCAACAATGCTCAACCAACATGGCAGGTAAAAATAAGAAAACAATAGAATAAGAATCTAAGACAAAATAAAATAAAATAAATAGTGCACTTAAAATACTATATAATAATATGTACAGTATATATATAAGTGAAATAGGATATGATACTGTGGTAGGAAATAAATATACTGTTGTGGTGGTTAAACAGCCTTGTGAACAGAAGTAAGTAAATATATAAATATATAGATAAATATATTGTGTATACTGTGCAGTAATAAATATATACAGCGATGTAAACACGTGTAACGTGTAAAACGTATCAGTGAAGAAGTAAAGTGTTCAGTGACGAACTTGAGAGCTCAAGAGTTCAACAGTCTTATGGCCTGTGGGATGAAGCTGTACCTGAACCTGGTGGTGCGGGACGGCATGCTGTGGTACCATCTGCCAGACAGTAGCAGGTAGAACGGTTTGTGGTTGGGGTGATCGGGGTCTTTGATGATCCTGTTGCTGCACCACTGTGTGTAGAGGTCGTCTATGGATAGCAGCTCTGTAATACCTTGTGATTGAGGGCGGTGCAACCATCAAAACAGGCAGTGATGCAGCCAGTCAGGATACTCTCAGTGGTCTCAGTGGTGCACCTGTAGACGTTGCAGAGTGTCCTGGAGTCCATGTTGAACCTCCTCAGCTTCAGAGGAAGAAAAGCCCTTGTCTTGCTGTCTTTGTGATGATGCTAGTGATGGTGTGGTGAGACCAGGTCAGGTCCTCGCTGATGTGAACCCTGAGGAACCTAAAGCTGCTGACTCTCTCCACTGTGGTCCTATTGATGGAGCTGGGGTCATTCCCTTCTCTCTGTTGCTTCCTGTAGTCCACTATCAGCTCCTTTGTTTTGCTGACTTTGAGATGGATGTTGTTGTCCCGGCACTAAGATGTCAGACCTTCTCTCTGTAGGTCGTCTCATCGCTGGCGGTGATCAGGCCGATGACGGTCATGTCATCAGCAAACTTAATAATGGTGTTGGAGCTGTGGGTGGCCATGCAGTTTTGTGTGAACACCCTGAGGTCTGTCCATCAGGAAGTTCAGGATCCAGTAACACAGGGCAGTGCATACCCCCAGATCTCTGAGCTTGAAGGGCAAAATGATTTGAATGTTCAACTACAGTCATTAAACACCATTCTCACATATGTGTTCCTCTGGTCCAGGTGAGAAAGGGCCATGTGGAGATTTAGGGATATGGTGTTGTCCGTTGCTCTATATGGACTGTATGCAAACTGAAGTGGGAGGAGATCATGAAGGTTTTGTCTAACCGCGCAAAGCACTTCATGGTGATGGTGGTGAGTGATACTGGGTGCAGGCAGAGGGTTTTGGGGACATAGACATCTTAAAACATGTGGGGACTACAGACTGGAACAGTGAGAGATTGAGGATGTTGGTGAAGACCATCCACCAGTTGATCCGCACATACCTTGAGGACTCGGCCAGGGATGCCATCAGGTCCAGGTGCCTTGTGTGGATTAATCCTTTTAAAGGATCTGCACACATCTGCCCTGGAAATTACAAGGGGGCAGGGGTCCTGGGCCTCAGCAGAACTGAGATGTCCAGATATCCATTCCGCAAAGGAGTATAAACATGATTGAGTGTGTTTTCTCTATGTGTAGGACAGCTGATGTGCTGGTGATGTCTCGGCTAGACTCTCCTCAGGTTGGCGTTGTTAAAGTCTCCGGAAACAATAAAAACAGCCACCGGCGATGAGGTCTTGGTCCTGTCAATGACTCCGTACAGCTCTTCCAAGGCTTGGTTGGTGTCAGCATGTGGTGTGATGTACACCGCTGTGAGAACGACCAATTTAAACTTGTGTGTTTAGAGATAATAAAGATTATTCCGATTATAAGGTGCTCTAGTTTAGGAGAACAGCCTGTAGAAATTATCTCCACATCTGAGCACCACCGGTTGTTCACCATGCAGCAGACACCGCCCACCTTGCTCTTCCCTGATGTTATTGTCCCGTACCGGCAGTAAACAGAGTCCCTCTTGCACAATGGCTGGGATCGCAGGGTTGAGCCAAGTCTCTGTGATAACCGTAACACAACAGTTTTTAGAGTCACGTTGAAAAACCATCCTGCTCCTGAGTTCATCCAGTTTATTATCCAGTGACTGGACATTTGCCAGAAGATTCTCATCCTGACCAGGACCCCAGCCCTCAATCCCCACTTCCTTTGTCTTCTCCGTTTTCCAGGTACAGCAACAGGTAATCCCAGTCATGGATAATCCCCATTGTTCGTAAATCTTGATAGAAAAGTGTGATAGGGCTTGCTTTGGCTGTGTGCATGTCAAAAAAATGAGATAAATAAAAAGATAACACAAAATGAGCTGAAAAAAAAAGTTGAGGAGGAGCCCGAGATACGGCAGCTTTCCTCGGCGCCGTCTTGGTGATACTGTGTGTGTGTGTGTGTGTGTGTCAGGCAGTGATGTGTGGGGTGTCAGGGTCCTGGTGTGACCCCAGCATTGGATCGATAGCCGGACAATCAGAGCTGACAGATGGCAAACCTGAGCCTGAGTCTCCAGCAGAGAATTTCTACCACATCCCGCCATTGACAGACAGCGAATGCACCGCAACGCCCCGCCCACCTCCAGGGCTTTACCTGCCTGACTGACGATCAGGGACGAGAGGTGAGCAGGAAGTCACCGGGGACTGACGTTTATCCTGATTTCAGGCCAGCTGAGAGGTGAAACCTACAGAGCTGCTGTGAAATCACTGAGACTGAGGTTTCTTTCATTTCAGAGGTTTTTATCCTGTTGTCCCGCAGGACTGTCATGATGTCCACTAACAGACTTTATTAGAAGTTATGGCAACACTTTATTTTACAGGTCCTTTAATTTTATGCTAATTTTAGAGCTGAAACAATTAGTCAATTAATTGATTAGTTGCCAACTATTAAATTACTCACCAACTGTTTTGATAATCAATTAACTGTTTGGAGTTATTCTTTAATTTTCTGATTCCAGCTTATCAATTGTGAATATTTTATGGGTTTTTTTAGTCCTCTATGACAGTAAACTGAATATCTTTGGGTTGTGGACAAAACAAGACATTTCAGGACGTCATCTTGGATTTTGGGAAACAGTGATCGACATTTTACCCCATTTTCTGACATTTTATGGACCAAACAACCAATTAATTGAGAAAATAATCATCAGATTAATTGATAATGAAAATAATCGTTAGTTGCAGTACTTTGCAGGTATTTAAGGGTTCATTTTTAATTTTAGTACAACTAATAAGACAAAACAGCAAAATTCAGGATAAATTGTTTGGGTTAATACTGTATGCTAAAAAGGATGTAACGAAGTGTGATGTCACCCAGAAGTTTAGAGGGAAAAATCACTATTTGGTGGAGCTGTTAACAACTCATAGACATGTGAAATGTGACCCCGACTACACACTGCTTTTTGTAAGACGTCAAAAGCCAAAAAGGTTGGAAACCACTGGTTTCATCTTTAACAATGTGTTGTATTTTAAAAGCTTGTTATATTATCCATTGTGTCAAATCTTCATCTGAAAAGTAACTAAAGCTGTCAAATAAATGTAGTGGAGTAGAAAGTACAATATTTCCCTCTGAAATGTAGAAAGTAGCATCACATGGAAACACTCAAGTAAAGTACAAGTACCTTATAATTGTACTCCTTTGAGTCAATGTACTTACTGGCCAAATGCGAAGCCTCCAGCTGTCAGTCATCCAGCCTTGTCTGAGTGAGTGTACGTTTGTTTTTCAGACTGAACCTGAGCTGCTTTAAACTAAAGACAAATATGAGCAAACTCAACCCTTCACACTGAGATATACAGCCAATGACCAACACACACACACACACACACACACACACACACACACACACACACACAGAGGAGGATGGAGTGTGCTGTGGTTGATATGTGAGGCTCATTAACACCATTGTCTCTATAAGGAATGGTGGACAAAACAACAACAACAGCAATAACGACAGCTACATCCATCCTGTCTGAGGATTTACACGCTCCCTGTTAGGACCTCAGCTTTATTTTTAACTTTTGGCCAGCTGCACAGTCTGCTGGCATTTTAGCCTCCTTAACAAAGCCTACTTTTTTGTTGTTATCTAGTGTAAACAGACTCCTGTCTGCTCCGTTCATTTGTCTGGATCGCTCCCACAGACAGTCTCTGTTCGGCTAAAATCTGAGATGTCTGTAACTTTAAATTCTGTATTGAATTAATATGACTTCAGGTGTTTTACTTAAGAGATTTTAATCTAATAACAATGAGGAAAGTATCATAATTTTGTGTCCTTTGTATGATTATTTTGAGAAAAACTGAAGAGATTTGATACAGTCCTTGATTTGATTATCAATTATTTATTTTATTATTTGAGGACTGATGTTGATGTAATTATCAGTATTCAACATTGCAACATAAAATATGGGACATTCTCATTATTATTATTATAGTTTGTCATCATTGTACTTCTCAAGTTATTATTTGCTGAACAGCGATTGTCCAATATCAACCCTGTCTTCTAGAAACTACGTTCATATACAGATAAGTTCTTTTCTCAGTTATGTTTTGTTGGTTGAGAGAAAAAACGTAATTCAGCCAACAACAAGTTTTAAGCAAAACATATTTGCTGTTGCAATTTAGTCGTATATGAACGTAATTTCTAGTAGACAGGGTTTCTAATCCAGTCGTAACAAGGCACATCAGGTCTGTCAAAGTGTTGAAGTCCTGTGGATGGGGATGTAGTAACACTGATACGCATCCAAATAGTTTGGAAAGTTTTGTCTTTATTTACAGCTTTTCCAAAACCAAAAACACAAGAGCAAACATGCAATGACTGAAAGTCTTTGTCCCTGGTCAGTCTTTTGTTGGCATGTCGCTCAGAATGTGATCAAAACATCAGAATTTAATGGAGATTTATGACCGAAAAATGATTTCATGGAGCAGATGATTGCAACTTTTCCTGTTTTCTTTCACAAAGTTTATTATTAGAGCAGCTAAGAGCTGAAAAGACTCTTCTGTTCATACTGGACTCTATTTAGTTGTAAAGTTTAGATTATAACTTTTATTTTATTGCCTTATTATGACCATATATTCACACTGATTCTACAGGATCTGCTGGACATGGAATACGTAACATTGCTGTGATGTGTCTTTGTCACTCAGCCAGAGGAGACTTTTATGCCAACGTTCCTTACAGCTTCATTCAGACATGACAGCACATTTACAGAAAGAGACGATGCTCCTGAGATATTTGGCAGCTGGTGCATGAGAGGGAGAGTGACGAGTTGAAAATATGAAAGGGAGGAAGGGAAGACTTTTTGTTCGTTCACAGGCTGCATCACTGATGGATTTTAAAACACTATTTTGCAGTTGAAGTCTTCATTAATGACCGTTGTGAGTGCGAGGGACGCTCACCATCCCTTCTCACAGTGAATCCACTGAAACCACTACTGTCAGTTTCATCATGTGATGTTATTAGAAAGCAAATTCTTCTTGCTGGACTGTTTAATGAAGTCCCACATGACAGGATGTTAAGTTGTTATTCTCTAATTCCTGTTAGCTCACATGTTATATGTAAAACATTTCGCTGGATATTCATTTATACAACAGTTGGCATGAATGAAAATAGAAAGTATAGTGAGAGTATGCTGGTCTGAATATTAAAGTGTCAAAAGCCAAAAAGGTTGGAAACCACTGGTTTCATCTTTAACAATGTGTTGTATTTTAAAAGCTTGTTATACTATTAGTATAAAGTAGCATCAAACAGTAATACTTAAAGTACAAGTACCTCAAAATTATACTTTGTAGTTACATTTCTCTCTCTGCATGTTTGACCTTGTGTTGCTGCAGCCTTTATGTTAACCCATAAGAACCCATAGCTGACACAGATGTCACCAACCCTTTCAATGTTCTGGAAAATTCCTTATACGGCTTTATCCTTGATTTTAACTCACGAAGTCCCGAAGTGACATCTACTGAACATCCTGGTGCAGTCAATGTGACAATGTGTGAATCTGTGTACCCATGACATCACTTCCAAAATGGTGGCAGTGTGCCTGGTCAGCAAATGTGACAGAACTAGCTAATTTTAAAAAAGCTTGTTTTTTGTTACTAAAGGTAGGTTTCAACCCATTTAACAATTCTGATGCTTTAATAAGACGTCCTGTATTACATTTAACCTGTTCTGACCACATTTCTTGAACAAATTGATATAAAACAAGAGAAATATCGTTATGACATGTATGTTACATTACAGATCTTTGACACTGAAGGTAGAATTTCAAAAGAAATTCAGAAATGTGTTCCTTGTGGTCCATTTGGTCTGTTTTATATTCCCCATAATTTTCCTTTAAGGAGAAATAGGTTCAGGTTCTTATGGGTTAATCTGACGGCATTCAGTTCAGACTTGTGTCGTGTTTACAGTGTTTGAAAGATTACTGTTGTGACTTTTACGTGAAAGTGACTGGTGCATATTCAGACATGAAACATACATGTTAAATTGCCATCAGATTAACATAAAGAGGCTTTATATGCTGATTTACAAGTGAGGTGCCACCACAGTGATGGTGGCTTATCTACTTTGTCTACAATCTTTATTTGTCTTTAGTTCTGTGTCTTGTGCAGTTAACAGTAGATGCCTAAATCAAAGTTAAAATGACGACCTTCAAGTCACATATTCCTGATTAGTAAAATCACTGACTGTAAAACACTCAAAGTCCACAAAACACTGACTGAGTTACCGAAGAGACAGTAATGGTAATTCAATACATCGATCCCTCTGTAGTATCCGACCATCAAACCCACCAATCTGCACACGAGGAGAGTCAGAGCGGCGTGTGCCGGGTGTCTCCCACAGGTTCCAGACCAGTCTAATGATGGCCCTCGACACGCTCCACTGAGAGGTCGAAGGTCGAAGGTCAACATCAGAGACAGAAAAGGGAGAGTGTGTGTTGTGTTTGTGGTGGGGGAGCAGGGATGAAACCACCTACTGAGGTTTTCTCTCATTTCAGCCAAAATAGACACAAAATCTGACATAAATTCATCATAGTATGTTTTTATCACACTGACGTTCCACATTTAATACTTCTAGTTTGTTTGTGCAAATAAAACATCCATTGGTGCCTCTGAAGGGATCCATCCTCTCATATTTTATGACAGTTATGTTTTATATGAACATTGTTCAAAGACAATGTGAGAGTTATTAATTAGAGTATTACAACCAGTGTTACATATATGACTATTGTTTTCATTAACAGTAATGTGAGGGATTACAGTTTGAAATTCAGTAATTATATTACAGTTACTAATCCCAGTAACACTCCGTTACTTTACACTTTGGGGTCGATGTGCTTGCTGTTTTACTGGGATTAATGGAGGGTTGATATCAGTACGACTCGCGGTAATCCCAAAGTTGTCTTATTCACATGTTGTGTGTTCTTACCTGGCTTGCTAATGTTGGCGGCGGGTACGCCTACATTCGGGAGTCACCTGACACTAGTTTAGAGTTGGAACGTGTGTAAATCGTGCAGCTGACGTCAGGATTTCTGCAGTGCTGTGTGCAGTCACTGAGGCTACGCTAACGCTAGCTGTTAGATGGTCAGTAAATCCTTCCCAACTGTATCCTGCCAGCTTGATAAACCCATATCCTGTATGTAAAGCGAGACGTAGCAAGGTGTGATATCACCTGTTGGTTTCGTTGGAGCCGGTTTGTAACCCAGAGTTGCAGTTCATGTTCAGCACCATCTTTTCCATTTGGAGCCAGGACCTTCCAAATAAGGAGTCTGGGGGGGGGGGTTGCCGTTAGCTGCTTTAGCTAAATCATGCTAACAGGGCAGGTATCGTAATCAAGTAACGTTAAACTTAGTGTAATATTGCAACAATAATCGGACTCCTGCGAGTCCTGGAGCCGGGGAGAGCAGCAGGTGAGCCAACTGTCAATCAAAGCTATCAATCGACACCCAAACTGCAGACATCAAAGCTACTGTAAGTCTTCAAATCTTATTGATGGAGCAATAATTTCCAAAATGAACACCAGCACACTTATTAGAGGGCCTGAATTTAGAGACTGAGACCATAATGACTCAACAATGATCCAGAGAGAAGTTAAGGCTTCTTTAAAGAAATTCCACATTGGCTTCAGCCTCAAACCGTGGTAGTTGCTGCTTGGTTGAAGTAAAAATGTCTTATTTTCTGTTTCTACATATGTTAAATACAGAAGCTGCAGCATGTGGCTGTGGAGGATAATGAGCTCTGTAAAGGCAGCTTTGATGGAACTGAGTAGGCTAATGATTAAGTAATGTATTACTTTTACAATGAGTAACGTGTAATCAGTAATAGATTACAGTTTTCAAGTAACTTGCCCAGTTGCTCAGCTTTAGACGCTTGTTCTAAACTTTTCTCACGCTGTTGTTGCAGCTCTCTGACTTTTAAGAGCAGCACAGTGATCATAAAATATTCCTTTTCTCGGTCTAGGCGGACCACCCTGTTGTTGAAGTGTTAACTGATGTCTCCACATGGTGATCAAAAATATAAGAGGCGGTGATAAAGAATGATGACTGATGTTGACATTGCTCATAAAACTTTGATCAAAGGATCAGATTTTTATTTTAAACCTCGACTTTTCAGGTCTCTTCTTTCTCTCACAGAATTATCTCAGTTTCTTCTCTCTCTTTAAGTCCCTCGTCTCCGACCCTCATAAAAAATACTCCCTCTGTCTCCTCCATCTTTCCTCCCTCCCACACTTTTCTGGTTCTAAATATAATCCTGGGTTTGTGGCCTCCCCCTCTGGTCCTCCTCCATCCTCCATCCTTAACCTCGTCCTGGTCTGCAGCTGATCTTACTCGGCTGGACCCTCAGGTACTGGGCTAACCGGACGCCGAGGCCGAGGCATGCATCACTGTCAGGCTAAATGTAGAATCAGCATTTCTGAGTCCACCAAACTCCCAGCCGGGCCTAACCCTTACCTGGTCAGTCCAGAGGAGACTCCGCAGCCCCTCAAGGCTCCGCACCGCCTCCGGTATCGATTTCTCTCTTTTACAGCAGAAACAAAGAGACTTTCTCTGTTACATGATATATCATAATCACGTCATTTGTAGCTTTGAGTCCGCAGATGTACAGGAAGCAGGCCAGCGTTAGAGAGAGACCTAGATAAAGAGGTCTGGCCTGTCTCGAGGTAAAAAAAAAAAAACCTAATTGCAGCGTCTGAATCTTTGTTCCATTTCTCTGAGAATAAATTGTAGTCTTTGAGTTTAAAATCAAGTTTCTTTTTCAGCTTCTGTTGACTGTGAAACCACAAAACTTCAAACATGTCTGCCAAAAAAGTAATTTTACATTATAGAAAACAGACTGATGCTGATATTTTCCCTTTAATAAGAATCAGATCTCAATTTAAAGGTCTTTAGTGGGAGTTTTAGTGTCTCAGGATACTTTAAAAACTTATTCAGACGGTTCTGGCAGAAAAAAATGAATATTTGTAACTTTTGGTAGATGAATTTAACTTTTTAAATTTAAGATTTGCTGATCAAACTACAGGTTCAACATTTTGGGAAATGGACTCATTGTCTCTCTTTCCAAGAGTGACATGATAAGGTGGATATCAGTCTCGTGTCTGCATCTCTAAAGTTCACCGATTAACATCTTCTTTGTTTAATCTGTACACAAACATGTAAAAACCTCACTGAGAGGACGGGACTTCATGCAGTCACTGCGGCTAACGTTAAGCTAGCTGCTGATGGTCAGTAAATACCTTCAAACTGTTAAACCACAACATCTCTTCTTCTTCTACATGTGTTGAACACGAGGTGTGTTTCCATCCACCTTTTTTTTGCGCTTTTTCAATTTAAAAAAAAAAAAAGTTAGTGGAAACACTGGGAATTCGAAATAATCGAAATATTGCAAAAGTGTTTTTACACTTGGATGAGGTGGAAAAGTTGATGTATCAATAAAAGTAAATTGCAACAAAGTGTGATGGAAACAGGTTTAGTGAATAAATGATGACGTACAGTAAGCATGTGACTTAAAGGTCTCTAAGCTTTCTTCTTCGTCTCTGGGCAGCGTTCGATACATGTATACAGTCTACAGTATGTACGGCTGCTATCAAAACGATACCAAAACAACGTGTTAGCTGTTCGTCTCCATCACCAGGATGTTTATCACGTTTCTCATCACTTTCAGCTTTGATTGTCGCTCCATTAATTACATCAGCACTTTGATGTGTTTAAGATTTTGTGTTTTTTCTTTATGATTTTAAAAATTGTCCATTGTTTTTTTTTTTTCATTTTATCTTGATTTGTATTTTATGTATTTTGTGTTCAATGTAGAGGAAGAGTAGCTGTTGCCTGGTGTAATGGCTAATGGGGATCCTAATAAACTAAACTAAACTATTAATATTCACAAAAACAGTAGTGGATGGAAACACATTGATTCACATTTTCAAATGTAGATTTTCTGAAATTTCAACCACATGTGGATGGAAACCTGGATGCAGCAGATGGAAGATGTGGCGACGGAGGTTTTAACGGAGCTGATTGAGTAACAAGGTAAAGCAACAAGTAACATAACTAGTTACTTTTGCTGTTGAGTAATTGATAAAATAATGTAATTACTTTAAAAAATGAACATTATATGTACGTAATTACATTTTTGAAGTATCTTTTCCAAATTTCCTTCTTTAAAGACGCTGCAGTATCATCATAGTTTATATTTCTTTACATAAAATGTGAGTAGAATTAAAATATTTAGTTTAACTTTGTGTTCAGATTAAACAAAGAAGATTAGTGAGCTTTAGAGGTGTCACAACGTGTATTTTGAATTTTTGGACATAGTCAGGCTAACTGTTTCCACCTGTTTCCAGTCTTTATGCTAAGCTAAGCTAACCAGGTCCTAACTCCATCTTCTCATCTCACCTTCAGAAAAAAAATGAATATTTTCTGTAGATTTTGTTTAAATTTTCCTCTGGTGTGCGTCATTTTATTCATATTTCACCCAAATTCAGGATGATATGAACACTACGAGAAGACTTTAAACACACTGATTTTGGAAGAAAATACAGACTTACCAGTATCTTCTGTCTACAGAATACATTGTAAAGACAAACTAAAGAAAATTATTCCATCCTGATGGATTCAGGCGTGTGAAAATATCCTGAGAACAATTTTTACATCTGTTTTTGTTTTTTTGTGCCAAGTTGTTTTAATACATAGCACAACTACATGACTGCATACCAGGAAAGAGCACAGCGTCGTGGTTGGGATGTCTTCTGGCCGGTGTGTCATGCTCAGGAATATGATGGATGGTTTCCAAACAAAAACCAAGTTTGAGGAGCGAGCAGCAGAGAGACTACGAGCCGATGATGGATGGATCAGTCAGCTGCGTCGCCTCGCTACAGCACACAGCGTTCACAACACAACACACATCATACCACCCAAAAAATTAAAAAAAAATCAAGACTTTTGGCAGGAAACACCCCCTGACACACACAAAATTACTTCACATGGACTTTTTTAAATACACAAACTCTCCAGTCCTGTATGTGGTGTGTTTACTGTTCGGCAGCAAGCGTGAAAATTTAATTTCCTTTTGGGGGGACAGAAACCAGAAATCCCCCCCAGAAAGCATTAAAGTTGAGCTTTAACATCGGTGTTTACAGTAAAATATGTGAATTCCTGAGGAGGTCAGACCGCCTGCTGCTCTGAAAACTGGAGGTTAATGGAGGCTGAAGGGTTTTTACTGCAGGCTGGGCAACACGGAGAGTTTCAGCTCTTAGAAAAATATTAATTTTAGATTTGAGTACATTTATTTTAGAGCTAGTTTCCATGTAGCATTCATCAGTTAGAAATTATATTTGCAATCAGAGTTTATTGAGGAATAGTAAATTTAAAAAAGGAAACTAAGGGTAGACCGTATTATCACCAATTCAGGGAAAGTTTTAAAATTTAATTTAAATAATTAATTAGGATAGTGCCGTAACTGTAACTCCAATGTGTAATTCTGTACGAGGATATATATTAATATTAATTAGGATAGTGCTGTAACTGTGTTTTCCCAATTATGTGTTGTCTAATTATCTCCAAAAATATAAACAAATTAAAAATAATAATAGAAATCTTAACTCACAGTCAGCTTTCATCATAATAACGGAGCAGCGCTGATGACCATGAGAAGTGGTTAAAAGCTCTGGAAGCTAGTCAGTGGACCGTGAGTTAAATATTATTCTGTAAAACTACACTTGCAATATCTTAACCAAATCAATGCATGTTGTGTGAACGCAGATGTATGAAAAATGTCCAAAAACTGATAAAATGGTTTGAAATGTAATAAATAGTCAAATAATTTGCTGTTAATTTCACTTGAATGCTGTTCAGTTGGATTATATTAAATTTAATTGAAGTAATGGCAGTGATGGTGCTACAGAAAGATGAAAATAAATAAATAAACTTTTAAAGACAGAAGAAGTGAATTAAAAGACGTCACTGATTCTGCAGCCTCAGATCTGATGCTGACAGTTGTTGTAACGTGATCCTCTACTGATCCCTGCAGGGAAATCCTTCTGTTCTCCTCCCTCCTCCTCCACACAGAGAGGTCAGAGGTCATGGTCACGGCTTCAGGACGTTGTTTTCTAAGCATCCGTGCTGCCGTTAATACAGCGCACTTAAGAGGAGTAAAAAGGATGAAAATGTCAGAGGTGAAGCCTTTATTAGAGATCAGCTGAAATAACATCAGAAGGTTTTTATCCTTTGTTGATTTGTTGATCCCTGATTATTTATCTAGTTTATTTTTTATATTATTTTTGCATCATCTGTTTTGTTAATTGGTTCTTGTTCCATGTGCTGTTGTTTACAGTAAGTAGGACACTATTATTATAATGTAATTATGATTATTATTTTATCAGTGGTTGTAATAGTAGTAATAGTCAAGGTAGTTGTAGGATTGGTAGTTTTCATTATTAAGTACAGTATGAGCTTTTATGAAGGCTGCAACTAAAGATTATTTTCATTACTGATTAATTTGTCCATTTTTATGATTGAGTGATTATTCGTTTAGTATATAAACTGAGAGAAAAAAAGTGAAAACATCTTCAAATTTGAGTTTTCTTCTTTTGTCTGAACAATGGTCCAAAACACAAAGATATTCAGTTTACAGTGATAGAAAACAGAAAAAAAGCAGTAAATCATCACATTTGAGAAACTGGAACCAGAGAACGTTTTTTGTTCCTCATTGATAAATGACCTGAACAATAAGTCAATTATCAGCATCGTTGGTGACCTGTTGATACATTAACCTTGTTTCAGCACTTATACATTTCAGCATAGCCTTAAATTTCAGGACAGTGCAGCACGACAATGATCGAAGGCTAAAAACATCCGAAACAAGACTGATGAGTGAAGTGTGACAGTGTAGAGACGATCCTGACAGGAAAACATGCACAGACATGACCAGTGAACACATGCAGTTCTGTTTATATTACACTTAGAGTCCCTGCAATATATATATATATATATATATATATATATATATATATATATATATACATATATATATATACACACACACACACATATATATATATATATATATATATATATATATATATATATATATATATATACATATATATACATATATATATATATATGATACATTTTGGGCTGCCAGTGTACGGTTTGTATGTGGGTGTTGATTGACAGCTGTGATTGACTATCCACTCACCTGCTGCTCTTCCGGGACTCACACTGAGTCGGACTATTGTCGCAATATTTCACTAAGTTTAATGTAACTTCATTATGATACATGCCCAGTTAGCACAATTTAGTTACTTATGCTGTGTCTCAAATCTCGCACTTCTGTACTTACATTAACATTTTGAGCGCATAAGTGCGTTCACACTGAGAAATATGGGAAATGCACTGCACTGTGAGGACCCGGATGGTGCACTCAAACTATGGACACTTCTTGCCCTCAACAGTCGCCATCTTGGCTATGTAGCGGAAGGGGAGGGACCACTTTTCAAACTGGAAATGGCGGCCGAGTATGTTGTAACTACGGTGAACATCACCACATTATACAAATGTAAGTTATACATGTGTTTTTTAGCACCAAGCACCACTATACTGTTGTTGGATATAAGCCATCAGTATGTTGTTTGGGTTAATTTAGCAGTCTGTAATGATTTGGTAGTGCGAACGATAACACGAATGCTAACGCTAGCTAATGCTAATTTTCGATCTTCATTCCTGGTAAGTGCACAACGGCTGTGTTTAATTTGAGACAACACTACCCTGTAGAAATTTGTGCACTACGCCAGTAAGTACATAGTGACCACAGTGTACTACATGACAGTGTACTAACAGAAGTATGTGATTTGACACACAGCTTTAGTGTTCGCGGTAAGCTAGCATTAGCTTGAGTCCGAGGTAGAGAGTTTCCAGAGTGTGAAAGGAAACACCCTGCACTCTTTATTATTTGGAAGCTCCTTGATCCAAACGGAGATAATGGTGCTGATGATAACATGCAATTCTGAGCTTCAAACGGGTGACATCTCACCTCGCTACGCCCAGGTTTATATACAGGTTAATTTAATTTAGCATGCAACAGCTCTGTCAACAAGGAGCAATTCTGATCTTGAGGAAAACTTAAAGATGAATATTGACTTGAGGTTCACTGCCTGTCCTGTTACAAGGTCTACGAAAAACTATATTTTTTATTTATTTTTATTTCCTTTGTGTGAAAATCAAACACGTCTACATGGCATTAATAACACATAAATGAAATATTTCCACCTGCAGAGTAAAAAGTAAAACAGTTTTCATTCTGAATAGTCAAATAAGAGGTCAGAAAAAAATAAATAAGAAATCAAAGAGAAAAGTTGAGAAAAAACTACAACAACAACAGTAACGGTGGGAAACAGCAGGACGGAGTTACTACTTACAATTTTGAAAACATCCTGGGTGATGAAATATTAATCGTGTCGTCTTTTTCTCGACCGGCATCACATCGTGTTATAAATAATGCAAATTTTGAAGTAAATATGATCTTGAAAATCATTAAGAGTCCTGAATCTGAGGCCCAAGTGAGCGTACGCTCTGACATCAGAAATGTCATTAGCAGCGGAGCCCGGAGCCAGCTGAACTCTGGGTAATTCCTGTCACGGCGTGTCGGGGGAAAACACATTTGGTTGTTGAACAGAGCGACTCCGACTCACTTCACATAATCAATACGACCAGATCCCAGAGCCCCGCTTCCCACAGAGGCTCCGGCATTTACATTTTGATTCAGGTCCTGCAATGAAGAGGAGGAGGAGGAGGAGGAGGAGGAGGAGGGAAGTGGCCTTTTAACTCTCCTCCTCCTCCTCCTCCTCCTCCTCCTCCTCCTCCTTCTTCTTCTTCTTCTCCTCCACAGCCTGCTTCTGGAGATGAAGGCGGGTTTCATCCTCCTCCTCCTGGCGGCGGCGGCGGCTGCAGGAAGCGTATCGAGGTGCCACGGAGCATCAGAGACAGTTTGCCGCCGTCCTCTCCGACGAGTCCGAAGCACTTCTCCTGATCTGCGGCCTGCTGATGGCTTGTCAATATATGGATCACCCCCCCCCCCCCCCCCCCCCGCCCCCCTCCACCTCCACCCCCACCTCCACCTCCACTCCTCGCTCTAATTCAGTGAAAAAAATTTAGTTTTCCATTAGTCTCTGCCCCGCCAACGTTACCCCGAGCTTCTCCACCTGTAATTATTAAAGGCAGATTCCCTGAAAGCAATCAGCCCCACCGCCATTTCTATCTTTGAAATCTTAATAAGCCGAAGGGGGGAGAGAGGAAAGAGGAGGAGGAGGAGGAGGAGGAGGAGGAGGAGGAGGAGATGAAGGGGAAAGGGGAGTAATGAGAGAAGAGAGGAAAAGTGGAGATGAGATGAGAAAAGGGGATTGTTGAATGAGGAGTGTTAACAGAGGAGAGGAGAGAAAAGAAACAGAACAGCAGAACAGGAGAGGAGGAGGAGGAGGAGAAAAGTATGATTTGAGGAGGAAGGACAGGAGAAAAGGGGGAAGAAAAGAATAAAAAGAATGATGATATGAGAGACGGGGTGTGAGAAAACGACAGAGCGGAGGAGAAGATGAAGAGAGTGAAGTAGGAAAGTAGATGTGTAGATGTAGATAAGACGATGAGATAACAGATGAGGAAAAGGAAAATGAACAGAGGAAGAGGAAGAGGAAAAAGAGGAAGGAGAAAGGTGAGAGGAAGAAGAGAAGGAAGCTGTGAAGAGAAAAGAGGTGAAGAAAGTAAAGGGAGAGACGAGGAAATGAGAATATAAGGCGAGGAGAAGAGGGTAAAGAAAAGGAGACCGAAGAGAGAACGGAGAAGAAAAGTTACGAGATGAGACAATGTGAAACGAGAAGAGAAGAGGAGAATAATTGAGAGGAAGGTGGCGGGAAGGAGGAGAGAAAAAAGATTTAGGGAAAAAGGAGATAACAGAGGAAAGGAGGAGGTGAAGAGAGAAGATTAGATGATGAGAAAAGGAAAACAGGAAAGACGTAATGAGAGGAGAAGAGAAAAGGAAGATGAGAGGAGGAAGAGGAGGTGAAGAGAAGTTATACGGACGAGCTCAGAGAAACTTTCCTCCTGCTGCACATACATCATCCTGCACACAAGCTGAAGACATGTTTTGAGCGGAGTCAGACTTTAACTTTCATCTGGTTCTGGTTTCTAGTTTGGTTGCGCCGCGTTTATTTCTCGCCTCAGCTAACCTCAAGACAGTCAACTATCAGAACACTTATTCCTTTTTTTCTGACTTTTCTCTGCTTCTCCGTGTAGAAAGAGATGAACTTTACCAAGTGTCCTTTCACATCCTCATCTTGTCAGGACGGAGAGAGAAAACTTTGATGGAAAAGGTCTCCCTCTCTCTCCCTCTCTCTCTCTCTGTCTCTGTCGGCCTTCTGAGAAACGAGGCCTTCACCCCGTTTATTGCTGAGCTGCGGCGTTTTTTCGAGCCCCCCGACAGGAAAAGTGTCAGGCCAGTTTCTGACATGAATTTGCATCCCTCAATGACGGGTGACAGCGCTGAAAGGCCAGGAGAAAACCGGAGCATCGATCGGCTCGCGGAAACTATTCAAAGAAACAGATGAGCTGAAGGAGCAGGGAGGTTCTCATTCCTCCCCTCCATCCCTCCATCCCTCCATCCCCTGCAAACCGCCACTTGCTTTAAAGAACAGAACTTCATTAAATTGTGCCACTCGGTGTTTGTATCACGGTGTGCAATAGAGGGGGGGGGGGGGTTTGATGTGTGTGTGTGTGTGTGTGTGTGTGTGTGTGTGTGTGTGTGTGTGTGTGTGGGGTGGGGGGAAGGGGGGGGGGGGGGGGGTTGAAAGATCAGAGCTTCGCCACAGAAGAGCTATTAACTCTGCTCCGCCATCAGTGCTGTTCTCCTGCATACCAAAGCAGCAGGTTGTCACGGTGCGTTCCCACGACGACACAACACCGGGAACACAGCCGGGTAATGAGCCGACACACACACACACACACACACACACACACACACACATATGTATACATACAATCAAGAGCACATACACACACACACATGCATACACACAGACACATACACATACAACGGCTCATATAATAATAATAATAATAATAATAATAATAATCTTTATTTATAGAGCACTTTTCAAAAGCCAAAACGTTACAGTCTCTCTCACAAGGCAGCAGATTAAATCTGACAAATCATTTGATTTTATGATAAAAACTAATACAACCAATTCCAGGAATGTGAGATAAAAACTATAAATTAAAAAGAGATAAAGACAGAAATAAAAGAAAATAAAAACTCCAGTGAGGAAAAGCTTTCAAGAAGCGATTTAAAAGATGTAACTTAATCAAACACAGATACTTACTGTAAGTTAAAGTCGAGTCTAAGTTAAAACAAATTGGCCGTTTTTTTTATTTCGTTGACTCTTGCTGTGAATTATGACGTTTCAAGTCCAGTTTTCATTCATCACACTGACTGTATTTATGCACTAAAGCAGGTAACTCAGTTTAAGTTCAAGGAAAGATCATGATCTGGATTAAAATGATCGCTTCATTTATGTTAGGACACTTTTGACGACATGGTTACCATAATAACTATTTCTGTGTCTCAAATCGCTTCACTTCTGTACTTACACTTAACATTTTGAGTGCATAAGTGCGTTCACACTGAGAAGTCTGGAAAAATGCACTGTGAGTACCCGGATGGTGCACTCAAAACGGTCAAAAAAGTTGAGTGTGGAACTATGGGCACTTCTCGCCCTCAATGGTCGCCATCTTGGCTACGTAGCGGAAGGGGAGGGACCACTTTTCAAACTGGAAATGGCGGCCGGGTCATTGTAACTGCGGTGAACATCGCCACATTATACAAATGTAAGTTATACATGTGTTGTGTTTTAGCACTAAGCACCACTATGCTGTTGTCTGATATAAGCCATCAGTATGTTTTTTGGGTTAATTTAGCAGTCTGTAATGATTTGGTAGCGCGAACGATAACGTGAATGCTAACGCTAGCTAATGCTGATTAGCGATCATCATTTCCGGTAAGTGCACAACAGCTGTGTTTGATTTCTACACTAGCCTGTAGAAATTCACGCACTACGCCAGTAATATACAGTGTACACAGTGTACTAACAGAAGTATGTGATTTGAGATGCAGCTCATGTGTTTAAGGTGTGACGTTGACTCCTGGTTGTAAACAGGAAGTGAACAGCGAGCTCTTGTGTCTGTTGACTCTTCCATCCACGCCATCCTCCTCCATACATCTACTGTGTCGCCAGTCAATAAATACACTCATGCATAAGAATATCGACACACTGCTGTGATTCAATCACACATACGTATATACTGAAGCAAACACACACACACACACACACACACACACACACACATACAAGGACGGACAAATAAAGAGACACACAGCTCAACATTAACACAAACTCACTTTCTGAAAACATTGTTGTTTTTATGGACTTGAAGGTTTACTTGGTTCTCTGACTGAATAAGTTGCAGAATCTCAGCTCTACATGCACATGCACGCACGCATGCACACACACACACACACACACACACACACACACACACACACACACACACACACACACACACACACACACACACACACACAGGCCCGGTTGGTCTGACAGAGCCAGCTGTGCTCTCTCACTCTTCAATTAATTCTCTCTGCTGCTTTGACCTTTTCCCTTCGACAGAAACAAAGAAACTGGAGGCTGCACTGCTTCACTCACACACACACACACACACACACACACACACACACACACACACACACACACACTGAAAGATGAACAAATGCACACATTCAGAAAAAGATGCAGAAGCAAATACACACACACACACACACACACACCTAATCTGCTATCGCAAATCATAAACCTGCAGAACATATAAAAAAACAGAAACTTACACATAATGTTAATTATATTTTTGTGAACTCTTCTTGAAGTCAGATTCATCAATTTATCTTTTTATTTTATCAATCTTATTGAAGGCTGTAGTCATTGAATGCTTTTTGTGTGAAAACAATGCAAACGTGTCACAGTTTGGTCCATAACTGTTGCTGTTGTGTCGACTGTGTGAAGAGTTTTGCAGATGTGGACTCAGTATTGATCCCTGCAGGTAACCAAGTGTCAAAAAAAAAAAAACTGTAATAAACTCAAAGGAAAAAATCCTACAAACAGCCAGTTGTAAGTAGGTCTACTTATGTTTTTGTAGAATCCTGAATCATATTGGTAAGATTCAGACATTAACTGAACATGTTACAGACCTGCTTGAAGCGTTAATAGATTTTGAGGAGTTCTGTGTGTTTGCACCTCTGCTGATTAAAACCAGGCAAACTGTGGTGTTTTCACTCTCTGCAGTTTTTTAATTATGGACCAATATCTTGTTTATCCGCCTCCCTCAGACGCTTGAAGCAAAGTTCCGCTCCATTACATCAAAATATCAGTTTATGAGGACCAAATATTTGGGGCTAGGCTCAAAATATTCAGGGCTGAAGCTGAATGATCGACAATAATGACACCGCCGTTCCTGCTCCTCAGAGGATAACCTGAACCCGACCGTTCCTCTAGCACCACCCTCAGGACAAACTTCCAGCTCGACTGCTCCTGTTACTGTGAGGCTCTAAGTAGCTCTAAATCCTGAAACTTTGACTGTTGGATAAAGGGAGGAAAGAAAAATAAGGAGCAACAATCTGTAAAGACAACAAAGCTTCAGCCTGCGCAACATAATAAATATGTCATCATAATATCCCAGTTTAATCTTTAAATGGTGTAAATCTCAAATCTGTTTCATCTTTAAAATCCAATGGGCCAAATCTGTTTTTAATAAAACAAACAGGCAGATCTGTGAAAAGAAACACTCCCTCTAGATTAAGACTCCTCTGCAGCTCCACAGCAGAGCTCCAGCTGAGGAGATTTGTGTTTTTGCTTGTGAAAATGACCCAATTTGTCTTAAAGTCAGTTTGGAGTTTGTTGCCCTCTAGGCTCACTGCCAGGTACAGTAACATGTCAGATTCTGCTTGTTAAATATGAAAAAAAGTATACTCACTTTTATTGATCTCTGATTCAAAAAGGACACTTAGAAGTCAGAATAAAAACAATATTTTGGCAGTATGACTAAGTCCAGACAGACAGTTATTATTCATCATTTCAACAACTTGGAAAACAGTCAAAAGTCTTTAAAGAGTAACGACACATAATCCTGCTTTTCCCTGACATCTACTGGTTGCTACATGTCATATCCATCCATCACTTTTCCCATCGTTTGATTGGCACTTTGTGATGGGTTTTAATTTCTTGTGCCGCTCATCTGTACATATAGAATCACTAGTGAGGTTTTCGGGGGCCTGAAGGGGGTTCCTGTGATCATTGAAGAGGTACATGTCCTTTAAGACTTGTAGACATTTTTTATAAACCGTGAATGTTGTGTTAATTCACACTACAGGTTTTAATTGGCCATTATTTCTATGACCTCTGTGCTCACACTGCGCTCAGACTGTACGTTCCATCAACCAGTCACGACGTGATGCTCACACTGAAAAACAAATCCAACTGATCGTCAGACAGCAAGATCGCCAATAGTTTCGGGCAGTTAATCAGATGTCATGACCTCGACCTGCATGTGATATGAAAACCAATCTGACAGAACTTTGGCCCGATTCTAAAATCAGTCGTGGGCGACCAAATTGGGCTTAAAATCTAAATCCATAAGGTGTCTGCCTCCTGTGATCATTTAGGAGGTTCTGAAGGTCCTTTAGGTGATTCCTGTGGTCATTGAGGAGTCTCTAGATGTCTTATTTGGTTCTTGTGGTCATTGAGGGGATTCTAGAGGTCCTGTAGGTGGTTCTTATGGTCCTTAAGTAGTGTTTAGGGGTCCTTTAGGTGGCTGGACATTAATGGGAAATAAACAGAGACTTTAGAGAATTCAACTGTATGTCAAAGAGCGCTGAAGCCGTTCTGGTGGAACAATGACTAACACACCTTATGTAGGGTTTTACTTTAATTAGTGTCCTATATTGGCATTTACCTAAAATTAACATGAATTGTTGTTTTAAAATGCAGTATCAAACATCTCTATTGGTGTGTTCTCAGTGATTAAGTCATTAAGGTGTTATGCTAAAATTAACACAAGTATATTTCCTCATGCAGCCAATTGCTGCTGTTAAAATTGACCCATCATTTTTTACAGTGCAGTCTCTCAGCCAGTCAGTCAGCAGCTGTGCAGCGCTGTCACACTTCATCAAAGCTCCATCACCAATGATAATGTGACCTGGCCGACTCAGCACCGCCGCTCCCTGCTGCCCAGAATATTGGCAAGTGTCAGATAGCCAATAGATTTATGTATGCAAATCAGCCCGATCAATACTGTCTGCCACGGCCCGAGATCTACAACCACGCCACATCGCCTGGAATATTTCCTGTCAAATAAAATCCAGTGGCAGAGGGAGGGAAAAAAAACTTAATATGAAAGGAAAAATGATTTGGAGTAGAAGAGGAGGAGGAGAGGAAAAGTGGAGATATGATGAAGAAGGCTCACTGTCAATGAGACGGCAGACGGCCAATCATCAGAGAGAATAAATCAGCGCAGGGCTGTCATTGGAGGAGAGAAGAACAGCGAGAGGCCAGGAGACATTAGAGGAGGTTTTACCCCGTCAGAGTCCAGTCACATCTACTTCATACATGTCAAAATGTTTTCTTTACACATTCTGTTTTTCTGGGCTTCGTACCACAAACCGGCGTCATTCCCTGCTTCGATTCCAGCCAGGAACCTTTGTTCTTTATCATATCCCTGTTTCTCCCCTTGTCTCCTGTCTGCCTCTCTGCTATCATCCATGCAATAAAGGCAAAAATGTCTCCAAAATATTATTGTAAGAATAAACATCCTGAAATAAAAAATTCAAATACATTAAAAATAAGTGAACAAAACATTCAAATACATTAAAAATAACACATTAACGTGCATTAAGTTAATGTTGGGGGGAAGTTAATTGAAGGCCAGTTTGTATAAGTAAGGTTTCACTTGGCTTTTAATTAATGGATAAATCACTTGTTATTTTTATTGGCAGTAGGGAAAAAGTAAAATAAAAATAAAATTTCTCCATTTTTTACTTACAGAAAATTTACAGAATATCCAAAATGTATAATTACTTATTTTTAGAGAAGCAAGAAAAATGACTTGAAGTGATTAAAGAGGTTTAAAAAAACAACAACAAAAAAAAGCAAAATATTTAACTTTATCTGTAGTATGGATGTTTAAATTTTATTTGATTAAATTGTTTTTGTTGTGTGATCTGACATTTATTTTTAGGTTTGTTATGTGTTATATATCTTTTTAATGTAAGTTGTGCTGTTGTGTACGCTGTAATGGTTATATTATAACTATGTTACTTATTTTATGTAGTATAAGCGTAATTGTTGGTTAATTATAATTTTTTTTTAATATGGACCTCAAGAAGTGTAGCCATTGCCACGGTAACAACTAAATGTGATTTGCTGTATGAATGTTTTGAATTGACATAATAATCTTGTTAATGATTTGAATGTTTTTAACGATGTTGCACTTTGAGATTCACTGCAAATGAAAAGTGCAGAACAAATTAAATGCATTCTTCTTCTTCTCTTTCTTCTTCTTCTTCTTCTTCTTCTTCTTATTGTTATATATGGTTAAATAATAATTATAACGACATCCAAAGGATTGATCTACTTGTTCAATTTTCCTTCACCTCCCAAAATTATTCTTAGTCAAGGATTTAAACATGCGTCGTTTCTAACTTTATAATCTTAAATTATGAAAATGACAAAATAATCACATGTTGACAGAGGTGATGGAAATGGGCTCCTCTAGTTGATGAAATTCTGAATGAATTTTTGTAATTTTGAGGACTTCATAATGATGCTTCAGTGCTCGTAGGTGAGCTAACAGTTAACAGCTCCAGTGTTGATTTAAGCAGAGCATCCCACTCCTCCATCACTTCTTTCACCGTCCAGGAAAAGGCCAGACTAAGCACAAGGAGCAGGTTGGATGGGGTTGAGAAGAGAGGGGAGGGGAGCATGTCGTGTCGGCGTGGCAACAGCCGCTGTGTCACCGCCTCCCCCGTGGGAACCGCCCGTCAAACGGAAAGGTTGTGCCACATCTGCATAATCATTACCACGGCGACAGAAAGTCATTCTGGGAAACAATCAATGTTGTTTTAAGGGATCTTAAAAAAACAAAAAGAGAGGGAAAAAGCGTTGAAGTGTCTTAAAGAAGATCTAGTGTCTCCGCCGGACGAACAGCAGCGCTGGCAGTTTTACCGGAAGCCACAGAGAGGCTCTGAGGTTTTTAGAGACAAACAGTTCAAACCCGTTATTCAGTAAGAGTGAATCAGTGGCGAGCTCTGCCAAACGCAATGAAACAGTGTGGGAAAAGTGTAGCTGTTATGCTCCAATATCCGCTCATTGCATTTCTGTTTTATATACCTTTTTCCCGTATTATATTTTCATTATAGTTTCATAAATTTCTGTTTTATTTGATGTTATTCTGTGTATCAGCTGTAAAAAGCTGCGACTCACCTGAGCAAAGAAACAAAATATACAGTTCTCTCTTTCCTAGTCTGTATTCATATTCTCTCTATAGAGAGGTGAAGTCCCTCCCCCTCCGCTGCACCACCATGGCACCTTATTTCGGAAAAAATATGTGCAGTAGTTAATGGCGAGAGACAAATAATGTTTTGATCCTGTTTGAATTGTGCCACGAGTAGTTACCTGGATGTAACGCTGGTCACAGAGACACCAATGAGATGGGGCTCCTTAGAGGGGTTTCCTAGTACTGGTTGTCACTGCAATGGTACCGCAGTTAAGGGGGATTCCCACATTTGAGATAGTGCGAGTAAGCCCTCGGGGGCCCCTCATGCCACTGTGAACCATTCAAGCACAGTGTCTCGGTAGATACAAATGTGCCGGCTGAACACCCGCCCCACAGCGAAGTGGAAACCAATGACGTGGCAGAAACTTTGGGATGGCATCTGGGGTCCCCGGCCACCCTTTTAAAACTGCTCAGACATGTTCAGAGCCCTGAAATATGCTGATAGATGGAAGGTTCAGTGGCTTTGATTTTGCATTTGAAAACATCATGAGTTTTGTTTTGTCAGCATTCAAAACAAGTTTTAAATCACGTAATGTAACTTGTACAGTATTAAAAGCTACTTGTGTCTGACAAAGAGCCTGGTTTGGTGTAGATGCAGAGCAGTATATCACAGTGTCATCGGCATAGAAGTGGAAACTTGCATTGGAAACATTTTGATGGAGGCTGTTGACATATATACTTAATAGGAGTGGTCCCAGGACTGATCCCTGGGGCACGCCCTTGGTAACACTACGGGAGCTAGAAGTGATACCTTCTGCCTGTACACACTGAGATCTGCCTGATAATTATCAAACCAACATACAGTTTGTCCCAACAGACCTACACTGATAAGTTTTTGCTTCAATATTACATGATCCACAGTATCAAAAGCCTTAGATAAGTCAATGTAAAGGGCTGCACAGTGATGCTTGTTATCTAAAGATTCAGTAAAATCATTAGCTACTTTTAAGGCCGCTGTAGTTGTGCTGTGTTCTTTCCTAAAACTTGATCGAAGGTCTGATAAGACATTGTTAGTAAATAAGAACTCTTTCAGTTCACTCACAAGGGACTCCAGAACCTTAACCAGGACAGACAATTTGGAGATGGGCCTTTAATTGTTTAAGACTGTAGGGTCTCCCCCTTTCAACAGGAGAAGAACAAAGGCAGATTTCTATATAAGAAGAATTTCGTTAGTGTCCAGGGAGAGATTAAAAAGATGTGTCAAAGGTGGTGTGATAAAATCAGCTGCTAGAAAATAAAGCTCCTTGTTATCAGGACTTTCTAGTGTCTGAAGGTTTGAGGGCTTTATGCACATCTGAGACTGTAACCAGATTAAAACTAAAGGATTGACTTACCGTGACATGACCATCAGAAGAAACGGTAGGGGAATTCTCGAGTCATGTTGAGAGAGTCTAACAAAGAACCAGGAGCGATAAAATGCTCATAAAACAACCAAACATTTCAGACTTATCAGAGATTTTATGTGAGTCCTTAACAATGCCTGGAGGAAGCTCTATGCTATTTTTATTTACAGCTAAGGATTTAATAGTCTTCCAAAGTTTCAAGGGACTGTTCAGATTATTTGAAGTTTTGGTGAGGAAATGATCAGCTTTTCTAATTGCAACTGTAAACTGAATCAAGACTTGATCTCCTGGATTTTGTCCATACCACATTACAATCATGAAGTTATTGGATAAATACTGTATCAGCTGAATAACCTATAAATTATGTCCTGAATGCTGTATTAACCCTCCTGTTGTCTTCCTGTCGATCATGCCACAGATGCTATAAAGTTTAATAAAACACCCAAAGTTCAATGAAAGTAGTGATCATTACTTTTACTTGCAAAGTCTGTAGTATGGAACCATCCATGTGATTTTCAGGCAATTAGATGAAAGAAATCCATATTTCTGATATAAAAACATTTGAAAACGGGTCAAATTTGACCCGAGGACAACAGGAGGGTTAACTTTTAGCTGAACACAGAATTCATTGGCTATAATCTACCTAAATAACCGTTAATTAACATTATATATATATATTAACATTATGACCTCCTGCTTTGTGTATTATGTTCTCCACCTTTGTATTCTTTAACTGTTGTCCTATAAACAGTATTTTTTCTTACTATTGTGTACTGCCTAAACGATGTAGTCTTGTATTTAAATTGCCACCATATTTTCACATTTCTGTCATTTTTACATCTTGATGTCATCTTGATTTTAGAACCTACAAAAGACACTACAAGAAAATTAGAAGAAGATCATCAAACAATCTTTAAGGAATAGTTAAGAACAACATTTCAGTAAAAAAAAATATTTTTTTTTCAAGAGCTAAATGAAAATATGGATATCAATTTCAAGTCTTAGTGTTAAGTGTTAATTAGTGAGCTTTAGAGGTGTTGGTAGTCTCAGTGTATTTTTGAGCTTGAGTGCAAGCCCTGCTTCCAATCTTTATGCTAAGCTAGGCTAACCATGTCTGGCTTAGTACTTAACAGACAATCATAAAATAGATATCAATGTTCTCCTCTCACTTTCAGACAGGAAAAAACATAAAGAGGGAGAGAAAAAAAAAACAGATTTTGATGAGAAGAAAAAAATGACGGGAGAGGAGATGAAGAGACGAAGAAAAGAAGATGAAAAAAATGAGAGAAAAAGGAGAAAAAAGGGGGGAGGTGGAAAAAAAAATAAAATAAGAAAGTGGTGAGGTGAGTAAAAGGAAGAAAGAAAAGTAGGTACAAAAGCGGCTGAGAGGAGAAAAATAACGGATCGGTGTCCGGGAAGAGGAGATGAAGAGAGGAGAGAAAAAAGGAAGGTGAAAGAAGTGAAAAGGAGACAAGAGGGCAAAGGAAAGTGATGAAGAGGCGAGAGAAAGGAGATGAAAGAAGAGGAGAAGAGCAAAGGAGGAGAGGAGAGAGGGTCCTCCTCTATCAGCAGATAAGAGGCAGAAATGGATGAATCCTATTGGCCGGCAAGCCTCTTCCAGCCTCTTATCTCCTCGCCTTCATGAACTCAGGACACATTTCATAGAAATTTGCGAAATCAGGAAAGCTGGGTATCGTGTCATCTATCACTGGGCGACACCGGCCCATACATCCTCCCGGCTTCACAATAAAAAGCCACAATTGACACTTACTTACTTTTTGGTTTCTTACCAATTATATACTGCAGCAGCTACGAAGCAGCTTTGGTGTGTTTGTTCTTTGTTGTTTTCAAGGTCAAAACTAACTCTGAACGCTGGATTCTCCTCCTCAAGAGTTTCAGGTGCAGACGGGTTTAAAGATATTTGTTCAGAGAAAACAGCAGCTGTAATTAAATATGTTTTGGGAGAAGTTTAATTGAGACAGAAATACACTAATTTACATGGAAACTGGATGCAAGAAGAGACAAAGAAAAAGAGGAAGAACGAAACTCAAGAACTCACATTTTTCAAGAGAATTTGTGTTTATATGTGTGAATAATATCTAATATTGAGGTGAGGTTTAACCTGAGCAACGTTTCCCAAAAGCATCTAAAGGCTACGATGATTATAAAATCAGTTTTATAAACCTTCTTGAGTTTAAGACGTGTTTCCTTAAAGTATGGCTCGTAGGACGCTAAGAGCGTCTTAGGAAGCTCCAGAACCTGCAAGAAGTAAATATATATATATATATATTTTATACATTTGTGATTGTTTTTGTTAGTTTTTCTATACTTGCTTAAATTAAAAAAAATAAAACTAACAAACACAAATTATTCCAACTATTTCTCGTCCTCCTCTCTCTTCATACGTTAATCTCTTCTGACTGAAACTTTCTTGGTTGTATATTTTCAGGTTCTTCTCTTTTCTTTTTATTTATGGTGTGTACGTTGTTTGCCTCACGCTTACATACAGCAAGTCTAATACAGAAATGATAAAATGATGCATATTAATTCACTTCAACTCCAACAGTGAAAGAGGTTTTCCTCGCTGTAATCATTCCTCCTGTTCATACTGGATATTAAAAGATCCTTCAAATGTGTTTAGTGCAAAAATACATTTAAAAGTTGATGTGAAGCTTATATTCAGCTTCATCAGTCTGAGTTAGTCATATCAAGTGGATATCTGACACATTTACAGTCTTTTTAGCATCAAATTCCCTCTTTGTGTTTCCTCAGACAGTGTTTCCCTGTTGAGCTGCAGGTGGAAGTATAGTAACAAAAAGAGGAACTTTGGCACTAAAAAGACTGTAACGTTGAAAGATATCTACTTGATTTGACTCATTTGGACGCTGAAGCTTCATATTAGCTTCAGATAAACTTTTAAATACATTTTGTCCTCCATCACTTCCATTGTAAGGTCATTATGAAGGGATCTTCTAATGGTCAGTATGAACAGGAGGAATGATTACAGCAAGAAAAACATGTTTAAAGTTCATTTGGACTCCTGAATGTTGATTTAAGACACACTTGTAAAATTATAAACCTGTCCTTTAATATGTCAGTAAACAGCTAAATGAATCAAAGTTTACTTTCTAAAACTGACCTCAGACATGATTTATAAAGACTGTAGACGTACATATGTGAATATACTGTATGTTCTGAGTTGCACTTGGAGACTACAGATGTACTTTATTGGTTCTCCAGCTTCATTTATGGTTTAATGAAAATTAAGTTGTTGTTTCCTGAGTAAAAAATAGCATCAACGCAGCATTTCTGTTGTTCTTCCACCTGTTTGTGTTTGTAAAGAACAAATATGTTCTGGTCTGACAGGCTGAAGTTGTGGAATTTAAACTGTTTGAATTCACGTATTAAAATGTAATTTCTGGTTGGTTTATTAGGTTTAATTTCAGCAGCATGCAGTGTTTAAACAGCACAGTGACATCATGGTTTTAATGCCTCTCCTGGTGTATTTGATTGAACAAACTTATATTCACTGGGATTCATTCTGTAGATTTGTGAAAAATTACAATATGTCAAAGTTTTCTAAATTTCAGCTTTCATCCAGTAAAACAGATATTTTTACTGGAGGGTCGCTGTCTGAGTACCACTGCTGTATGTATAATGTCTTGTAAGTCCACATGAGTATGACATTTAAATTAAAGCATTTATTCATTGTATGCTTGTATGTAATTCAGTGTAAAAGAGAGCTTTAAAAACCTGCATTATACTGTTTAAGTTCAGACCAATGTCTTTCCAAAGAGTTTTTATACTTTTACTCTTCAGACTCTCATAGAGATCTGAATCAATAATATGAAATTAAACATTTTCTTTAATGCAACATGGCTCCACATGGTGAAGAATCGCCTGAACGAATAAGAAACCAGACTGTGAGACTTCATAAAGATGAGAAAGGGTTTAAGATCATCAGCAGGCTGCAAAACAGAAGCCAAAACACAGCTGCAGCAGTGTTTCGGAGGTACAAGAGGATTCATAACTTCCAATAACAGAAGACACAATGGCCGTTATGGAAAAATGACGGCACGCACAATTCACTATATACACAACCTTTCATTGAAAAACAGACGGACGTAGTGTGAAGGACACTGCAGGAAGTAAACCTCTAACAGAAAGAGTCTCACTAATGAAGAGTGTGCTGACTTCTTTAATATGGACCTTTCATTAGAGTTTAATTAGTCAAACAATTAACTTAAATCTTCTTGGGTTTTGTCTCAAAACAAATAAAATTGTATTGAATAGACAAGATTTGTAATTAGTTACTATTTTAGTGATACTGACCAGGGGTGAACTCAGGTTTGTTATATACAGCATGTGATGATGAATCGGATGTAATTCTGATTATATACAGTATATATTTTGATATTTGTGATATTTTTGATGTCTTTTTTTTGAGATGTGGCCTTTTTATTCCTGCTATTTGTGATGGACTCTGTTGAATTGTTAATTACTCTGAGATGTTCATCACCACACTTACCATCATAGAGCTTGTCAGCCTATCGGTGTGCATGGATGCTTTAATATGAGTGTTTTTCCCATTTTTACAAACATTTTGACCTGATGAAGATCTGCGTCCTGCGTTGTCCTGATTAAACTTGTAGTAAGTGTTCAGGCGTCATCGGACCGTTAAGTCACACATTTACCTGCTTGTTATGTGTGTCTGTGTGTGTAACCAGTAAAGTTTGAATTAAGTCCTGCATGGCCTCTCAGATGTCCGTGTGTGTGTGTGTGTGTGTGTGTGTGTGTGTGTGTGTGTGTGTGTGGCAGCCCTGTGCATGACAAACTGGTCCAATTTCAGGCGTGTCGCGGCAGCTTGCTGATATTTGTCTCTTGCTGGCGTTGTTGTTGTTGTTGTCCCGGCCTTTTCTTTCCTCTCCGCCCTCCTCTTCCTCTTCTTTTTAGTTTCCCCTCAGATTTGAATCGGCAGAGGGTGTTGGGTGGTGATGGTGGTGGGTGGGGGGGGGCGCAGTCCGTTCCCCCTCTCTGACAGCACAGAAATAATTACAGTACAGCCTTCCCCCCTCGCTCGCTGTTATATTAGCCCTCTTATCAGGCTGCTGAGGGGGGTAGTTGATCAACTAAGGTCACTGTATCCTGACCACAGCACAACAGCTACACCGCCATTTGGAGATATGATAAATAAAAGCCGGAGGTTATGCTGCAACAACACTGTTATCTGCTACCGAGTGCTGCTTGTTTCATTCTTTGCCTCCCTGCACCTTGTCTGTGTTTGTGTCTGCGGAGGAGAGAGAAAAAAAACAAAACAAAGAGGAGAAAGTTAAAGTAGCCGATGGAGAGAATATGAAAACCTAATAATAAATACCTCGGCACAATTCTGAAACTTTAAGCTGCACTTTCATCTCAGATGTGCGGCGTATTTATTTATCCCCCCCCCCCGACCCTGCAGTGATAGTGTGAGAGGTGAGGAGGGAGGGGGAAAGCGGTAGTGTAGTTGTAAATGCAGCTACATTATTCTAAAAACGGGTCGTAGACAGCAGCGCGGGGGTGTGAGCGGAGATAATAGATGCACCTACATTATCCTGAAGTCGCGGGGAAATTGAGGGGTTAGCAGGGTGAGCAGAACAGATGCGCCTACATTATTCTAAAGCCAGATTGATAGCGACGGGGGGGGGTCGAGGCAGAGAGAGCGTAAAAATAAATACATCTACATTATTCTGTGGTCATGTGTGAGAGCGAGAGGTTAGAGTGAGGGAGGGAAAACAGATGCAGACGCATTATTCTGGAGTCAAAGTAAAAATTTTAGAGGTGGAGGTGAAGCTGGAAAAGTAGATGCACCATTACTCTTGAGCTAAAGTGATAGTGGGAGGTTAAGGATGCAGGTTTACCTACATTATTCTCAAGCTGAAGGAGACAGCAGGACCAGAGTCGGTGTGTGAGCTGCTGTAATATAAACAGGCTTATATGTTGACAGTAAGAAGGGAGGAATTACAGAGACCGTAGCTGAAGCTGAGGGTGAACGACAGGTCGCGGCCTCGTTAACACCTGCTATTAAAATGCATTCTCGTTTTCTCAATTATGCTCACATTGTGATCAGAAATGCAGATTAGCCAGGAAGGCGGACAAACATGTCGCATTCTGGGTCGAAGGAACGTCCTGCCACGAACAGACGCCATTAATCTCTAAATCACTTTTTGCGACGGACGACTTCTAGCTGCTGCTGATATTTATGGTTTGTGCAGGGCTTTCTTTAGCTAGCAGGAAGAGGCAGAGCTAGGTGACCTTTGAACTTACTGGGAGGATTTTTTTCTTATGAATGGATGTAAGAGAGAGAAGAGAAGTGGATACAGTGTCAGAGGTCCCGTTCATTCCTATGAAAGTTGCTCAGCGGCGCATGAAGCAAAAAAAAAAAAATCAACTTCCGAGTATGAAAGTACCGGATCTTCCGCATTGTGCAGCCCATAGAACATGTGCACTAGTGACTTTCACTGGCCGAGTCGGCTACTTCCGGTTTAGCCCTCCGGCTAACTTGAATGGGGATAAAACAATTCAATCATGCGGCTCTTCTAGGCTTTTGAAATGTGATCGGACCGAACGGATTTAATTCTGATAATGAGACAAGTCATTTCACGGAGGTTGTGACGCTAAAAAATGTATCCGCTGATTTACAGACGTCTCTTTCACAATGTAAGTCTATAGGAAAAAGTCTTTTTGGGCCAGTGTGCATCACATGACATTATATTAATAATTATATATATAAATAATGTCAAATTTGCTTCCTGTAGCCAGTTCTCTTTATACATCCATGGTTTGTGCAGGGCTTTCATTAGCTAGCAGGAAGAGGTGGAGCTAGGTGACCTTTGAACTTACTGGGAGGATTTTTTTTCTTATGAATGTGGTCATGCTGTACAGATTGTATTTACATCTGCATTAACATGTGTTTTTGCTTATCCAGATACAGATCACATGTTAATACAGGGTGTAAATGGAGCCTAATAGACAAGAGCAAAAGCTAACAGTGCTGTCATGTTTTATTTGAAGTTCAAACTACCATTCAAACATGGGAAAAAATGTAATAATCAATCATGAAGTCACAATTCATACTAAAAAAAACACAGCAGGGAGTGTTTGTAAAAATGCAGCATCACAATCTATTTGATGCCCTGTTGTCCTATCAGTAAACTAGGAGGTTGTTCTGTTTATTAACGCAAAATGGAGGAAACTAGTGAGCCATGCTGAATGAATAATACTGAGAAGTAACATGTGGAAAAATCAGGGATTTGACACCGTAGAAAAGTTGAGGATAAAGCTAAACTGAAGTCAGCAGCGGATACACCACAAATAAACTGAATATCAATAATATAATGTAGTTTAAGAAATAGCTTCATGGATCTCTTGAAAATTAGAACAAATAATGTGTTAGCTTCTCATTTGTCTGATTTGTTGACTTTCTTTAAGTGACAGAAAACCCTAAAAGCTACATTACACAGTGTCTCAGGTTTATGGCTGTTGCTAAGGTGGTTGCTAAGGTGTTAGCAAGCGCTTACTAGACCACTGTTTATTGTTTACATGACTCCTGCTAACTGGTCTAGCTTACCTGATCTCCATGAATAATGGGACATTAATGTGCTTTTATTAGCTGGTTGCTAAATGTTTGCTAGGGTGTTTAAAGTGGTTGTTACTGGGTTTGTCTGGTGGCTCATTTGCTGCTCAGTGGGTGTTATGTTCAGAGTTTCTTGGTGTGGTTTGCTAGAGGATAGCTAGCTTGTTGTTATGGTGTTGTGGATGGGGTTGGGTTATCACTAGCATCACTTACCATACTATGTCCTCCTGTTCAGATTCTTCATATTTGTCATCAGTCAATCATTTTGTCATCCTGTTTTCCATGCTGTATTTCTGTAATTTTGCTTTCTGGTTAATCTGTCTATTGTATGTCTGTCTGTCCTGGGAGAGGAATCCCTCCTCTGTTGCTCTTCCTGAGGTTTCTTCCATTTTTTTACACATTAAAGGGTTTTTTTAGGGAGTTTTTCCTTATTTGAATCAAAGGTGTAAGGATAGAGGATGTAATGATGAGAGGATTTGTAATATTGAGCTGTATATAAATGAAAATGGACTCTACTATGGCAGAATTAAATTCCAGGGTGATTTTGAATTTCGTTCCTCGCTGCGTTTACAGAACCATCAATCCAACAGCTGCTTGATGTGGTTCAGATTCTCTCAGCAAAGATTTCACACATCATCGAACTGCACATTCTGCAAACGATTTGAATCGACTTTCTCAATTCATATTTGATTCGTTTTCACACTTCCAAAAACAACAAGAGCTCTACAAATTGTAAAAAGTAACAAACAAATGATTCAACGACATGTAAAAACACATGTAAACCTCACACTGAGGCTCGAGAACATGTCGAAATCCACATTTTTAAAGGCCAAACTTTACTCAGTCTGTAGTTTGTGGTGATGTTGAATTGGACTGCATGATATTGTAAGGTGTGAATATGTACGCACACACACACACACACACATACACACAAACCAAACGTTGCTCTGGAGCATTTTAATAAAGTCGGATGTGAATTTGTTCGTCGCCCACAGAAACCTGCAGCCTGAATATGACAGCTAGTCGATCCTGTGACAGCCACAATGCAAAGTAACGCACAGCACACTCTCTGACAGCACTCTGCCTATATGCTCAGTCTGTGTGTGTGTGTGTGTGTGTGTACAGTATATGCAGAGCTGATGTGAAGCCTCTTGACAGTCTGTGTGAATCTTTTCCCGTCTCAACGCTCTGATTATCACTTTGAGGTTCTGACAAGAGACTTTCGGACAAAAAAAATGAATGAATATATAAATAAATAGAGCAGGATGTAAACCACACACACACACATACACACACACACACATACACACATACGCAGGTGATTACAGTAACAGAGGACAGATGACAGGACAGGTACACAGCTCAGCAGTAGCTGCCCTGCAGGTGAAGCTGTTTAAGTAAGGACGTGTTGTTATAACGGTTGAATGACGACTTTTTAATTTTTTTTATCTTGGATATGAATGTTATGGAAGTGAATCTGATGCAGGAACACATCTAGATGACATCAGAGGTGTGAGTGAGTTTAAAAATATAATTTGAAGCTAAATTGTCCAGAAAAATACAGTTAAAAATTACAGTTTTTATTCCAACTTATTGAACATTTAACATTTTACGCCTACAAGACAATAACTTGTGATAATAATTTATTGTTTATCTAAAAAGCTTCAGCTGCTCTGTAGCATCTTGTTTATATCTTACATCTATAAGAGAAAAATGACATTTAAGAGTCATTTCAAGCCTCAATGAAATAAAATTTGAAACTTTCAGAGCTGCAACAATTAGTTGATTAATCAATGGACTGAACATTAATAGGCAATGATTCTGATAAGTGAATCATTGTTTGAACATCTTCTGTTCCTGCTTCTCAAATGTCTCATATTTTGTTTTCTATGATTGTAAACTGAATATTTTTGAGACATTTGAAGACGTGATATTGTCCAGAATAAACGATTAATCGAGAAAATAATAGATCGGTAGATTAATCGAAAATAATCTTAACTTGCAGCCCTTAAAACATGGTTGTCTTCTTATAACTTACACTTATACTAATAATTGTAGAACGTCACTCTAAAAGCTGCTGATATATTAATAATCATAATATTAATCATAAGCCTTGTTTATAAAACAAGTTAAAGAACAGAAAATTAAAATGTTGTAATATATCAATAAAGAAAAGGAGAGAAATGAAGTTAATAATAATAATAAAAGTGAAACTGAGCTGAAGTGTAGATAATAAAAAGTGTAATAATAACAAATAATGATTCGTTTTTAGAAGGAGAAGTTTAATAATTAAAACAGAGTCCAGACATGATGAGATACATTCTTTTATTGTAATTAAAGTACTCAAACGTCTTCTTCTCTGCTGCGCTGCAGGAATGTCACGTCACAACCAAAAGAGTTTAAAAAAAAAATCTGCTCAGGTAAAGCATTTCATCATCGGTGACAATTAACAACAAAACAAAAAAAAACAACAAAAAACTAAAATTCTCAAACATTGCACATCATCAGGCGGCAAAAACATGGAATAAAATACAAAAAGGTAGCAATCAACACAGTGTTATATGATTAAGGAGTAGTGCGGATGGAAAAACAAACAAAAACAAAAGAAATTCCAGTTTTTTAAAATCAACTTTAATGAGATGAAAAATATCAGATTTGTAGCTTCTCAGGATTTTATTCTGATAATGTGCTTTAAGTTCAACACAATAGAAATAAAGAACTGATTCGGTTGAATTAGCAGTTAAATATTTATATGTAACTGCAGCCCTCACGCTGATCAACAGGAAGAGAAACAGCCGGTAAAAATAAATCCTCACAGTCTTGAGGCTGCTTCTCTGGACGGACACACACTCTGTCACCTGACACTCACTCTGAGATTCACTTCACTCTTCTTCAATCCTTCATCTGTGGTCAAAGAAAAACTTCATAATAAAAACTTCAAAAAACACCAAAGTTCCCTGTTTGAGTGAAAATGAAGAGAAGGAAGAAAAAACACAGAGTTTCTGTTCACGCTGCACGTCTTCCAACAAGTCCTCCATATTAAAACGACCACAGAGGTCGCTGGTAGCGGCGCTCCAGAGCAGCTTTCCAAAACTGTAACGAATCACTGTTAAAAAAATAATGTTTTATGGTGTGACAACGCTGTAGTGAAGGTCTGGTTTGGTTAGGGTTAGAGAAAGATCCTGGTTTTAGTTAAAAATGCTCACTTTGTTACTACTTCCTTAAAAGTTAGGCAGCCTTCGTCGTCATGGCAACAATTAACACCACGTTATGGTTTTTTTTTAAAAATGTCTCCTGCAGCTAAGTCCACTTTTTGCCATCTAACTATCATGCATCAAACCTGCCTCGTCTTAAACAAGGAAGTGACTTTACATAGACGTCATCTGAACTGCGTCACTTGTCCGGGTCATAATTTCTACGGCGGCTAGATGGCGTCCGTCACTGAAATGTAACTGTAGGTGTTTTTGGTGACTGAATTTACGATCTAAACAGTCGTTTTTGCTTGGGAGCTCACATCTTCATACTTTATTTCAAATTGCTAATATTTTCTTTGATGACCTTTTACACACTGGGCTTTCATTACTGAACGTATGTACTTGATTACTCAGTTGATTGACACTAAGAAATATCCAACAAACTGGCAAACGGTCAGGCTACAGGAGCCGAGATGTGATTAAACTGCTGATTTTCTGCAAATTAACATGTGACAAAACACTGCAGGACTTTAAAACAACATGAGCTTCATACGCTGTCAGTCAACCGTGGAAAACGAGTGCAATTACAAACTACGCTTTTAACTGTTCGCTAAAGCTAAAGTTAGCTTGATTTGGACAAGCTAACGTCCTGCAGCTTAAACAACAACATTTCAGTTTGAATCACACACATGTGGTCAAGCACAGTTCTGCGTTGTTAAAATGTCACTGCGACCAACAGAAAAACATTTATCATGTTTTTATGCTCCACATATCTGAATAAACTCCCAGAAACTGCAGGTCTGCTGCAACTCTTTTAAATTGAAGACTTTTCTGTTTCCTGCTGCCTTTTACTAAACCAGATTTGAGGCTTTTGATTCATTCTCTGCAACTTTTATTCTCCTGTTTTATTCCATTTTATTTCCCATGTAAGTCTTTTAAATTATATTTAAATGCATGTCTGTATATATTGTTTTGATGCCTTTTCAGTTTCTCAGATCTGGAGGTTTTCATCAGACGGCAGCAGTGAACTGAACCCGTAGGTGAGATTCTTCCTTCCTCTCATTGGCTCAAAGACGGGCAGAAACAGAAAATGTTGCCTTCACTGACGATCATACAGCAACAAAGACACAGGTTCTCGTTTTGAAAAGGCGTAGAGAGGGAGAGAGTGGGTCGACCAGGTGACAGGAAGTACAAGACACAATATCAAAGGGATGCCGTCAGTCGTCCTTCATCACTGACTCCGGATCAGTTTCACAGCTCACGTTCCAAGTTTCAAGCTAGTCTCACTCAGTTTGGTCCACTGAGACACTTAGTGCAGCTATTAGCATCGTTAGCATCTCCCAGTGAACACAACTGATAGTGCTGAATAAAATAAAATAAATCAGATAATGTGGAAATATTATTTATGGTTAAAATTCATCAGTTAATAGAGTAAAGAAGTAGTTTGGGCTAAATATGGTGTGCAGGGTTCCTTCAATAATAGTTCTGTTTGTTGTCACATTACGAGAAAAATCAAATACAATTCCCAGAGTGCACTGCTGCAGGAAACATCCAATCAGAATGCTTGAGATTTTGTTGCCGTGCAGGAAAGAGCAAGGTGAAGTTAGAAGTTTGAAGATGTTGTCGGAAAAATTTTGACATCAACTTTCACAGCTTTGACCTTTTCCACAGCCAGCGAGGCTCATGGGTATTGTAGTATTTGAAGATAAATGTATAGAAGCCCTTTTACGCCAGAAAAACGCAAAAGTTGATGAAAATAGATAGACAAAAGTGGTTAAAATATAAAACCTGACACCATATTTGAGCCGTTATGTTTGGAGAAAGCCGTGTCCGGGGGTCATGCTGCGTTCACGTCGTACAGGAAAATGAAATTCAGACTTGAATATAACATTCATCACAGCTTTCAGGATATAAATACATCTCACATGGGAAATCCAAATTTGCCACTAGATTTTTTTTCACAACACCATGAAGGAAAACGGTATAAGGAGGAAGGTTTTGTTGTTAACCACGAGTTCAAAACGAAAAAGGAACAAAACGAGATGATGAGCTGAAAATTAAAAAGTGAAACTAGCAGTATGTTGTTTTTTTTTTTTTATAACTGCAAAAAAAAAAGTCACATTGAGCTGATTCGCTCCCTCACTTCTCTTCTTCTCTTAAACAGGAGGAGGCAGAGGGTGACCTGGGAGGACAAGTGCATTATGGGTAGTGTAGTTTGACCGGAGTCAGTCAGGACTGTCTGTTGTTTGTGTGTGTGTGAACTCTATGAGATGGCCTTGGCCTCGGGTAAGAAGGCCTCCCAGTATTTTATCAGCTGTAGAAGAAGAAAGAAATACAAAATTACTAATTTTTGTATTTTATTCAATATAGAAAGTATGGAAGTCTGTGGCTGCCAATATTAAAATAAACCATTTTAAATCAAATTGAAGTTAAATATTCTGTTTTTGTGCGTATGATCTAGAACAAAATTCAAATTAAAAAATGTTTGTTTGAAAATAAATTTTAATTCAAAATCACAGTAACTCTGTTTCATTGTCCAAATTAGTTTTTGACACAGTTCACAAGTAAAACACATTATATCCTAAGTATTATTATGTATAATATCCTCCACATTTCACCGCACCTATATTAAAATATGAGCATGTGACAAGTATTTTAAATCTTTAAATCTTTCCAATTTTAATGAAAATTAAATATAAATGATCATTTTCATGATGTTTGACAGATTTCACAACAGAAGTCTGTCAATATCAACATTTTAATTTTCATCAGATTCAAATGTCTTATTTATTTATTTATTACATAAATGGAAAATTACATTTTAATTAAATGATTCACTTTTAATATTAGCAGTCATAAACTTCCGTAAACATCATTTTGCGCTATTATGTTAAGTCTGGCAATTTGTAAGTTTTATATATAAGTTTATATTTAACCAATATGCTAAATTGATAACAGTATTTTGACTATAATGATAAAAATGTATTTATTTTTACCTGCTGTTGTGTCTGAACCAGTGACTCCAGGTATTTGATGATGATCGATTTAAAGTCCTTCACTCTCTCTTTCTGTTAAAAAAAGAATGAAAGTCACACAAATATTTTTATTTATTAGGATGAACCTCATGTTAACAGATTCACTCATTCATCCTCCCTCTGACATCATCATCATCCATCTTTTACGATCATCTTTCTCACCTCAAACCTGCTGACTTCTTTACGGATGGTTTTGGAGATTTGTTCAAAGTCTCTCTCGCCCTGCTGGACCTTCCCCTCCAGCTGAAACACAAACACACACACACACACAGAAAAACATCGACAACATTTATAAATCAGTCACACGTTTTCATTCATGTCGTGATTTTGCATCACAGACGAGGAACCAGATGAATTTTGGGTTTTCAAATCGTTGAGTCTCACAGTCAGCGTGATGAAGGACACCAAAGATTTCCCCACGTTTCTCTCACTATTGTCAACTTTACAGTGTAAAGGAGCCTTTAAATTTAGGGTTGCAGATTACCGTATTGGCCTGAATATGAGATAATATTGTATTCTGAAAATTACATTTGAAAAAGTGGAAGTCTTCTTGTTTTTGAGGAGGAGACGTTAACGTCATGTGTAGCCTGCATGTTGCTAAGCTAGCGAGTATCTTCCAGTGTGTTTATAGTGAGTCAGTCGGCACTAAAAGTCTGACAGGAGACAAGATACACAACGGTGGGATTCACGGTTGGTTTTAAAGGAATTATGTCGCTTTTACAGGGATGAGGACTCTTCTTCATCTTGGATTAATAGTGTCTCAGAGAAACTTTCCCAACAGAAAGTCTTTGATACAACAGCTGTTGAAAAATAGAGTTTGTCTTATATTCAAGCCATAACGGTAATTTTCTTTGCAAACTCTTTCTGAACTTATATTGCAAAGACAAACCTTTTTCTGCAGCTAATTTATGACATATATAAAATAATAATAAGTTAATACTTTGATAAATAGTTTAAGTGTTTTTATATGAATAACAAACAGAAGTGTTTTATTCTGGTATTTTGGCAGCGTCGACTAAATTAAAGCTAAGTAAACAACTAATTTTGTACACGTTCCTGTAATGAACTGGCTGAACAGTGAATTAATTGAGGTTATTGATATTTACTGAACTAACACAACCAGCTCCTGTTTAAATAATGATTAGATTAATTAGCTTGTTATATGAAGTCATCTATAAAGACTAGAAACTGAAATAAATGAACTATGTGGATGCAAATACACACTTTGGTTGGCTGGATGATCTAATTTGTCACATGAAAGGGTTTGTCTGTTTGTTCTTTAATTAGATTTCCCAATTAAAATGTTTGACTCAAAGAGATGTTTTTTTGTTGTCTCTGACTTTACACTGACAAACTAATTCATGTGACTCATGTGAGCAGCAGGAAATGAAACACGCCAAAAACAAACAAACAAACAAACAGATGACACCATGACAATGTTAAATTAAAAGCATGAGAGCTAAACGATGCAGTGAGGAAACTGAAATGTGTGAAGCAGGCAGCAGGCAGGTGGACACAGAGCTGCAGACGGACAGACGGATGGACGGACGGACGGACAGACGGGGAAGGTCCTACCTCCTCAATCTCCTGGTTGCAGGAAGGCATGGCGGGAAAATGCAACAAAATTTAAGAAAGGCTGGAAAAAAAAATGTTCAGAGCTTCCAAAATCATAGAGGAAGATCCAGAGACATGAGCAAACACTGAGGAGAAACAAAACCACTGAAAGGAAAAAATCCTCCCTGAAACACTAAATATGAAAAGTTTCAGCTTAATTAGCTACTGTAGAGATTAAATATCTTTTAATTATCAGCTGATTCGTGTCTGTAGAGGAAAGTTTGGAGGAACCGACACATATTAATGTTGGATCTGGATACTCTGGCAGATTCTTAGTCATTCATTCATTATTTTGTTCAATTTGTGCAGTTTTATACTATTTAGGCAAAGTTCTTGTTTGGCAGTTTGAGTCAAGACATTAAACTCTGATGATTTTTAAAAAAGTTTGATTCTGTTAAATGGAAAAATAATATTTTTGGGAAACACACAAGATTGGCAAAAGAAGTTATCAATATCATGTTCAATACTGCACCCTAATAACACTGTTTATTTAGCACGTACATAAACAGAAATGTAAAAACGTGGTTTGTGGTTTTAGGGGGAGTTAAGTGCTGGAACAACATTTTAAATGTTCTCCTTTCCTTTTATTTTTTGCATATCAGTACTCAGTTATTTGTTTCTATTTTTTTGTGCTTTTCTTCAGTTGTCAGGCTGGTAAACGGCTTCTGATCTAATCACAATGACTTCATTAACATCATTATTATAATCATCATGAAATATTAACAGTAAACATCAGGTTTTAGTGTCAATCCTTTAAATTCAAACAAGGTTTTAATTCTTTCTCGCAGCTAAAGACACAAAAAGACAATAAAACTGTGATCACGAGGTTTTGTGTCTGGTGAGTTTTGATATGATGTTTAACATGTTGTGTTCTTGTTTTAGAGGTCAAATGTTTCAATAATTCACAAGAAAAAAAGAGCAAAAACTAAGTTTAAGTCTACAGGACACGTTGGGGTTTGAATGAAGATCTTAACCTTGACTCCTGTTCTGTAGGCTTAAACTTAGTGAAATCACTATATATCACTATCACTGTCTCGTAGAGGTGATTGAGCAGGTAACTGCTGTAACGGGTTGACTCCGTCAGGTTGGACGTAGTCGGAGGATCCAGGGAGGATTTTTTCCTCTAATAAATATCTGATGATTGAAAACCTGATCAGATGAAGCAGAAGAAAAAACAGACAAAAAGCAGGCGGCAGCAAACTGTTCTGATCAGGAATAAATACTGTGTTGAAATGGTTTGATTCATCCGACCAGCAGCCAGAAAACACTGGTTTTCATTTTACAGTGAGATGAAGAAGAGAAAAAACAGCAAATCTTTACAGGAGAAGCTGCATGGAGACAGAATAGTTTGGAACTTTTACTGAATAACTGACAAAAAAACCCCCCAAAAAACAACTTAAATCAATATTTTTAATCATTTTAGCAAAAATTATGGTTGAGAAATTGTTGTACATTAAAAATTATTTGGGAAAAGATCAAAAGAGATGTTTTGTTTAGATTTGAGAATTAAACTGGTGCATCACAGTGTGTTTGTACAGACTGATGCAGCAGCAGCAGCTTGTTTCTGGCTGCTGTTTGTGTTCGCTGCCCACAGGGGGCAGTGTGGTTTAATAATCTGACAGCAGACTGAACACACTGAGACTCAGAAAGCTTCATCTGAGAGTTTGATATGATTCAGTGAAGCCCGTCTGAATGAAACATGTCAAAGACATCATCACCTGAGAAATCATCATCAAAAACATGATTTCTTGTATTTTATGTCAAACTGAGACAGTCGTTCCTCAAAACAGGAACAACAAATATTATAAATTAAAACCTGCTGAAGAGTCACTGAAGTTGAAAGTGAGCTACTGTGTCTAAAGTAAAAAGTAAAATTTTACGCTCAATAAAACTAAGAGTTAAAAACTCTTTCAATCAAACTATAACTTTGGATTCTTATGAAAATGAAACAATAACAACAAAAGTTTCTCTTTTAAAGTGGTTTCATCTTAGTGGACTAAAGCTTTTTAACAATTTTATTAATTTTTTAGTGGTTGTGAATTTATCTGCTGGTACATTCACATGTTTTAAGTCTAAGTATTATAAACAGCAGTCAAACACGTCCTTTTAAACAGTTATTGATCTCTGTTGATCGCATGTATCAGCACTGATTAATAAAACAAAGTCAGGACAGAAGTAGGAGAAGCTTCCAGTTCCCCACTTGTTTTAAATGTTGATAAAAAGAAATAAAAAAAGCTTCACTTGTTGGAGCGTTATGGGGACTCGGTCTGTTATTTTTATCAGTTGTAACTTCAAACTGTTGGTGGGACAGTTGGGAGAGAAAAGAAGCTTTGTGTGTGTTTATGTCAAATGGAAATAAGGCGAATGAGTCAGTGGTTTCCTTTAAATCTAATCTCTAAATGTACTTTCATTGGTCAGCCTTTGATGCTTCCTGTTTTATGGGTCTTACTGTTATTTTATTTACCGTCAGGCTGTTTTATGTTTTCCTTTTAGCTCTTATTGTTGTTCGCTCTTATCTACGATTCTACGCCAAGCAGCTTTGTTTTGATAAATGCTGTATAAATAAAGATATTATTATTACAAATGTTATAAAGATGGCGGCGTTGGACTACAAATATACTAAAAATCCCTCCTGTCTATACTGGAGGAAAAATAACAGCCACCAACAACTCTTTAAATATACATATGGTACATTTTTACAGACTTTCTATGCATCAATCTAACAAAGTATAAAATCTACCAGGAACCCAAATAACACAAAAGATGACAAATCTTTAGTGATAATAACTCAAAATATTATGATAGAACAGTTAAATGTTATAAAAAATATTGTTTCACTGTTCATTTAAGCATCTGACTGTTGTTTTAAGACGTCTTGCAGCGGATCACCTGGTTTCCAGCAGCAGCAGCAGTAAAACTCTTTTTTTCTTTTTTTGACTCTAGAAAAAGCCGCTGTGTGTTTTCTGTTGGCTGTTGTCAAGGCGAGAACCAAAACCCGACTCCTGACAGGCGGCAAAACTCTCGTCGGCTCCAAATAAATGTTGGTTGTAACTCTACTGCGGACTGTCCTCGTCTGCAGCTTCTGACAGCCTTCCTCCCTCCTCCTCCTCCTCCTCCCACCTTCTCCTCCCAAAACCCCACTCTGACAGCTCCTCCGCTCTAATACCAGACCCCCGACCACGCCGGCAGACTCTGTGTGTGTGTGTGTGTGTGTTGTTTCCTGACAGACAGCAGAGGATGAATTTATGTGGTGACAGCTTCAACAGACGGTCTAATAAAGTACTTTTCTACTCGCTCCTGCTCTTGTTTGTCGTTCTCACTTCATGTGAAGTCTGCAGCTAGAAAGAAAAAAAAAAAAAGATTTATATACTGAAAAAGTTTTCACATGACTGAACTGTAAAGGTGTGTTTGTTTTATCTGACTGGACACACCGACAGCCTCGGAGACACTACAGAGATTCATCAGAACGTCTGAACGCCGAGTAAAACTAGACATCAAACCGCGCTGTGTGTAAACACGGATTATTATCAGATACAACGACGACATTATATTAAATGACATAAATAATGATATAAACACCTTTGAGAGGAGAGGAATCAGAGGATTGACACTTTAAAATGATGATTATTTAATTAGCAAAATAGCTGTTAATTAATTTTCTGTTGATTGTTTTAGATTGTTTTAAAAATCTTCTTAATTTCTCACTATAAAGACTCAACTAGTCAAAAAAACAACAACAAAAAAGGGAAATAACACTGCCTAATCTACTTTATTTTATTTATTTAAAAAATTATCTATTTTAATTAATTATTTTCATTATATTATGTTTCATTTTACATCATGTTTTGTGTTATTTTATTTAGATTTTTTTTCCTGGTATGTAATTCCCCCGACCTTCAAGCTGTGATGTCAGATTCTTATTATGGAAGTTCATTAATGACAAAATAAAATGGCTGACACAAATTTGAGTTTCAAAATGTTTACACATCTCTACTTGAAGACTGATTTTTAAACTGTATTTGTTTGGTTGTTTTTTTCTCACTTTTAATCAACTTATACCATAAAAAAACACCAAACATGTAATATGTTTGCAATAGTTTGCACCATGGTTTATTTTCAGCATGTCAACAGACAGGCTGCTTCATTATATGATTTGAATGATTTTGAAGGACCTGAAATCGTTGAATTATGCAAAAAATATATTTCTGCGCGTTTTTAACATTTTGACCACTTTAATCTCACATTATGTCCCACTGAAACATCCTGTTTCATCTGGAGATGTGATGGATGATGTATGACAGCACTTAACGACTGTTTATTGGCTGAAAAAAATCAACATTATTAATCTATGAAATATTAAATATGTTGATTAAATCTTTGATATTGTTTTATGTTGGTTATGTTTTGCAACATAAGACAACATGTAGCTGAACTTTCTGTAATTCATTTTGTACCGACCGGCCATATTTCATTCTCCTTGTTATTTTCTTTATTGTTTCTGACTTTATTGTTTTATTCATCGATAAATTCATCGTCCTCCCTGCGTGTGTCGTACCTCTTTGATCTCGTCCTTGGCCTGCTGCAGTTTGTCGGGTTTGTTGGTGAACTGCAGTTTGGCTTCAGCTTCTCGTTTCTTCTGCAGGAGGAGCTGACTGTCCTGCCACTTCTGCCACGTCTTCATACGATGGTCAAACACACCCTGCGTGCACACACACACACACACACACACACACACACACACACACACACACACACACAGTTATACTAAATGGATATCTGACACATTTACAGTCTTTTTAGCATCAAATTCCCTCTTTGTGTTTCCCTGTTGAGCTGCAGGTGGAAGTATAGTAACAAAAAGAGGAACTTTGGCACTAAAAAGACTGTAACGTTGAAAGATATCTACTTGATTTGACTCATTTGGACGCTGAAGCTTCATATTAACTTCAGATAAACTTTTAAATACATTTTTGCACAGAAGGAGGACTGTGGATTTTGTCCCCAATCACTTCCATTGTAAGTGCATTATGAAGGGATCTTCTAATGGTCAGTATGAACAGGAGGAATGATTACAGCAAGAATAATACATGTTTGCAGCTCATGTATACAGATGTGGTAACAGATGTTTTGTGGATTTTGTTGAATATAACAAACTTTTGCCTTTAAAATTTCAAGTGTAGTTTTTGTTCATTTTGTCTGATGCTATCATGATTACAAAATAAAGTTGTCATAATTAAACAATCCCGATTAAAACCTAATTCTGCTCTACATGAGAGCGTCCCCAAAGCTTATGATTCAGTTCCTGTATTCGGGGGTTTTTGTGTTTACGTAGGAGAAACTAGGATTCGTACCTTGACAGCAGTGATGAGGCGAACGTAGTCGCCCAGTAACTCAGAGAAGAGGTAGAAGTCGGCGTTGGCTTGGTCCTGGTGCAGCTGGTCGATCTTCTCCTCCACCTCGGCCAGCTGAGACAGAGCTCTGGACAGAGCCGTGTGGTCCTCGCTGTTCCCCAACATGGCCGCTGACTTGGCGAACTGCGCCGTGTTCACCGACAGCTCTGGAGAGAAGAGGGGAGGGGATACGAGATTGTTTTAAATGCGGATGAAAGTCACAGCAGGTAAACTATTTCACAAATTATTTCATAAAACAGAACAAATATTCCTTTGAAATATAAAATATAAAAAGACGGACATTTACAGTCATTGTTTCCACCTTTAGTCAGATTGAACGCTTCTCTTCCTACTAATTCAAACATTCCAAGACATTTTTAGCAGACAAACAAAACTTACGTTTTATGACTCTACAAGGATGTTCAGGAAACATTCAGGGGCAAAACAATAATGCACTCAAACAAATTTTACACTACACATTACCTGGGTTTGGGTTCTGAGAAAAGGCCTTAAGCAAATGGAAATGATTTGTTTTCAAGTTGGCGGCAGCACACCGTAATTAAAATGTTATGAGCCAGAGAGGCCTACATGTATTTTTTCGTTTGTTTGCAAATAGTTTTTATTCTGTTTTATTTTATCTGAGAATATGTAGGCCTAAAGCTGGAGGATTTTTTTTTGTGTTTACGCGTTGCCCCAACGAACGTAGGCTAGCATAAAAAAATAGCGTTATGCACGTGAGTCTATTGACAGGACTTATTTTATTTGGAATATAACGTATAAGTAAGAGTAGCCTACTTTTCAATGTAAAAATATTATTAATCTACATCCCTTAATGATGTCCTTCTTTATATAACCTTTCTAACAGAAACCCTACACATTACATATTTTGACCAAGTTTGAAAGTCCTGAGGGCTTGTGGTGACATGTAGAGTTTTTAAATGAAAAACAGACAACGATATGTACAGTTTGCTGGTCATATATCTGAGTGTATGAAGATTGAATGTGGAGTCCCACAAGGCTCAGTTTTAGGGCCTGATAAGTGACGTGAAGTGTTAAAGATATTATAGTTTGTTTTGTTTGCAGATTAACAATTTTTCTTAGTTCAGGAGATGAATTAAAAGCTTTAGCAGAAAGCTTTGTAAATGAAATGGTCAAACTTAAAAGATGGTTTGATGAAATCAAGTTATTACATTTGAACAAAACTAAGTTTATGATTTTTGCTTACTTTCTATAGATGGAGTTGATATTTTCATTGATTGATTGAGTATTTGAAGTCAGATTTTTAAGTGTAATAAAGGATGAGAAACTGACATGGAAATCTCATGTAGCGTAACAAACATGTCCAAAAATATTTCAGTTTTGGAAAAGAAAAAATTAAAGTATATATTAGATTATAAGGCAATGCACATCCTGTACTGTTCACTTATTCTTCCATGTTTTAGTGACTTAGTGGAGGTGGGGTAACACATATGAGCAACATAACGCCATTGTTTATATTATAGAAAAGAGCAGTACGCATTATACATGAGGTGGATTCAAGGGAGCATACCAACAGACTGTTTATTAAGTCAGGACTAATAAAGATCTGATTGAGTTACAGACATTATTAAGTTATGTAAAGGGGAAAAAAACAGAGTATCGCCAGAAAATTTACAGAAGTTGTTTGTTTTTAGCTCCGAGGACGAGGACCATAGGAGTAAATTTAATTTTAAGCATCAGTATGCACGGACTACTTTAAAGCAGATGTGTATTTCAGTATGTGGCATCAAATTGAGGAATTCTCTGGGTTGTTCAGATATTTTTCAGTTCAAGAACATGTATAAAGAAAGAATAATTAGACAATATGAAGTTGACAAATAACAGCTTTTCTTAGTTGATAGTAAATTATTGTGTATGGCAATAGGTGAAGAGGAAAGCTAAACATTAGTTTAGAACATTTTGTTGTAACACACTACACAAAATAAAACTACTCTCTTCCTTCCTCCCCCCTCCCGGCTCCCTTACAATCAAGATGGCGGCGAAGCTAACAAAATACAAAATAAAACAAGAGAATCCCAACAAAAGAATAACTGTGTCAGACCATTGAAAGTATATAAATATGGACAACGCATCTCCACTTCCTACCACTATGCGAAAGTAAAGCCAAAATATCGCCTTTCTGGGAGCCGCCATCTTGCTTGTGTGACATCATTTGGAGCCAGAGTCTGCTCAATAGAGTCTGGCGGCAGGATGACGGCCCGTGGGGCACGCCCCCTCAGCCGTCCCGCCACCAGACGGAGGTTTGAGAGCGGCTGGGAGTTATGTGCTGGAACTATTTCTTGGTGAAAAACATTTTAAAGCCCCTGGAAAGGCAAATCCATGGTTGGCTATTAATTATGTAATTTGGGATCTAATGTGCATATAGTAAACACCTAAAAAGCATGAGAACATAGCCTTTGACATAGCCTATGTAATTCTTTAGAAAGTTTCTCTCCTTTCCCTTGTTACTGGGTTGCAGTTAGGTGGGGCTAAACTAGGGAATTTATTACGTAATAAATACCTGCCCAATCATATTTAGGAGAAAGATGATTGACGTGGCTATCTGGCCAAACTGACCTCACAACACTTACTCTCATCTCCCCCATGAGAAAACAATGCACTGCACTTTTCTTTGCTATTAGCTAGAGTGAGAATTCAAATTAGCCTGATATAGTTTGAAAGTTACTGTGTTAAGCTAACTAGCAGACTTGGGTACACCATCCGAATCTGTATTAATCACGGAGTGGAATCACGGCTCAGAAGTGTAGCATAGTAATGCTAATGCTAACCGTTTAATGTAAGTGAATGAAAGATGCTAAAACACTTAGCTTCGTAGTCTGGGAGGTATAGTTCAATAAAAACAGATATGTGTGGTCTAGTCTAGTCTGCTAGTTAGCCAATTAGTCAAGATAACTAGTAGACCACTGGGGTAATTGATAATAAGCTCAAAAGTTTTGAATAAAAAAGCTAATGCTAACCGTTTCATGTAAGTGAATGGAAGATGCTAAAACGATTAGCATCATACTCCAGGAGGTATAGTTAAATAAAAACACAGTTTCAGGTGGTCTAACTTAGTTTGTTAGTTAGTGGATTATTCAAGCTTTCAACCAAGTAGGGTCCATTTGATAGATTTGGTATTTTATTCCATATCAGAAAAACATTTTAGTGAATGAATAGAAAATAAAACGGTACTTGAGCTGAAAGTGAGCTGTCAATCAAATGTGATCTGGACACGCCCACACAGTCCTGAGAAGTGGTTTGAGCAGCCAAATGAGCTGTTTTTGAGCTCAGTTTTCTCATTATTTATAGTAATGAATGTTTATTTTCATTCAGATTTTTATGGATGCTTAACGAGACACTCAACTTTGATATCATATATGCATTTTTATGATTTCAAGCCACTTTTCTGTCCAAAAGAACTACTTGTAAGATCCTCAAAGATCAATATCTGAAAATAATAAGTATTAACACACAGACTGACACACACTCGTACCTCTCCTGTGACAGACCAGAGACTCCACACTGGCGTGAAGTTTCCTCAGCTGGACGTCCAGATTCTCAAAGTGCTGCTGCTTCTCCTCGAACCACTGACACACACAAATATAATGATTTACATACATTACAGGGACTTTGCTTTTTGTCCCCTTGAGGGTGGGGAGTCCCCACAATGTAAGGAATACAAGTTCACACAAACACACACCTCAGTGAAAATCTTTTCTTTCTTCCTTCCTTACTTCCCCATTACCATAATTTCTTCCTCACTTTCCTTCCACCCCAAGTAATCACTTCCATTTTTCCTCCTGCTTGTTCTCTTAATCTTTTCTTTCTTTCTTTACTCTTTTCATTTTCTCTGTCCTTCCTTTTTTCCCTCTATACTGCCTTATTCCCTTGTTTCCTTTCTGCCTTCCATACTTCCCAATTTCCATTTTTTCTTCCTTCGTCCTTACCTCATTTGATCTTTTTTCCTTCCTACCCTTCATCCTTACCTCCTTATTTAGTCTTTTTTCCTTCCTACCCTTCATCCTTACTGCCTTATTTAGTCTTCCTTCCTTCCCCCCTTCGACCTCCTTATTTAATCTCCCTTCTCTCCTTCCTGAGACCTCCTTCTCTCTTCTCTTCTCTACCTTCATCCCACAGTCCTCTCCTCCTTTCTTTCCACTCTTTTCTTTCTTTGCCTCCTCTTTCCCTTTTTTGGTTCTTCCCTCGAACATTTCCTTCGACCCCCCTTCCCCTCTTTTCTTCCCTCCCTCCTTCAACTCACGGCATCGGACTCGTTCATCTTGATGGTCATCTTGTTGACGGCGTCAGCGGCCTTGTTGACCATCCGGAGAAGTCCAGCGCTGCTCAGAGCCTGAGTGCTGACGGCCCGCGGCAACTAGACCACAAACAAACAAACAAACAAACAAACAGGACGAGTGGTTAAACTGGAGAACATCAACAAACACAAAACAAACACTACCAAGTATGAAAAGTTTTTCTGTCTTCTATGTTTCACTTTCTTTGGTTCTTTTCTTCCTCTAGTTTCCCCACAATTCTTGTTTCCTGTTTGTCTCATTTCAAATCTTCACTGCATTTATTTTCTTTAGTTGCTCGGTTTTTGAATCACTTTATTTTCTTTGCTTTACCCTTGTCTTCCTTCGATTTTTACTTTTATTTTGCTTTTCTGTTTGTTTCTTTTCCTTTCCTTTACCATCTTTCCATCCATCTCTCCTCTCTCCATCTTTTTTTTTCCCTCTCCTCCTCTCTGATTGTAATTTCTCTCACGTTTTAGCTCCAATAAGCTTTAATGCCGCCGCTTTATGTGCCGAGCAACTTTAACAGACCCCATCGCGTCACTCTGAAAACACCTGCACGTCCATCTGAAAATAGGCTCATTTTTCTTAATTTTGGAAAAGTTTACTTTTGTCCTGGACATACAGGGTTTTCCTTTGACAGTGGAGCACATTTGCCCCCCCCCCGCCCCCCCCTCCAATCTCATTTAACGGGAGCAGCAGCAGCCGGGGGACGGCTTGGTCCCCGGGGCCGTCGCCGACGGAAGGACGAGTGTAAATGAGTGGAGGCGGGGGGTAAAAATAGGTTTCAATTGCAGCCCGGTCCCATTTGTCCCCCCCCCCTTCCTCTGGTTGTGTTTCATTAAGTGGGCCAGACGGACCGACACGCTCGGTCAAGCGTCCGAGCGATTCATCTGTTAAATCAGTGACACGAGGCCATTTATTCTGGACCCAACGACTGCTGACTCCTTCCCGACGCAATCCCGCCGACAGTTAGGTGGATGGCGGAGGCGGGGGGGGGGGGGGGAGGGAGGAGGAGGAGGATTGGGGAGGCGGACAGTTGAGGCGACAAGACGGAATGTTACAGAGGATTTAGTCGGAGTGGACAATAAAGCGAGGAAACAGGAAACGCCGCGGGCCCTTAAACCCTGAGGCAGTTTTTAGAGGCTTGGCTTCGCAGGCAGCGACTCGCTCGTTTGACCTTGTCGGGACGTTTTGCTGCTTGTTGGGGGAAAAAGAAATGGAGAGATCGTAAATCTGAGACAGAGTTTTTTACCTTTTCTGTGGGGAAGGTTATCTGTCTATAGCCATGCTAGCAGCAGTGTCAGTCAGTCAGTCCAACACTTTGGTCCAGACTGAAATTTCTCAACAACTACTGGATGGTTTGTCATGAAATGTTGCACAAATATTCATGTTCCCCAGAGGATGAATCCTACTGATGTTGGTGATCCTTTGACTTTTCCTATAGCGCCATCAGCAGGTCGATATTTAGGGCTTTTAGTGAAATATCTTGATGGATTCCCATGAACTTTACAGTCAACAGTCAACATCCCTGGTGATATATCTAAACGTCTACTTGATAGATTTGCATAAACTTTGATACAGACACTCTTGGTTCTCAGATGATGTGTCATAATGAATTTGGTGATGCTCTGTTTTTTCCTCTAGCACCACCAGCAGGTCAATTTAATTGGTCCAATATTTTAGATATTTTAGACCAAATATCTGCAACTTTAATGAAGTTTGTGTTTAGTGCTAATTAGCAAATATAGCATGCTAAACTATAAAATAAACATTATACCTGCTTAGCATCAGCTTGTTAGCATTTCCTTTACGAGCTGACGAAAGAACATTATTTCAAATTAAACGTGTCTTGCATTTTGTGTTTTGTTTGTTTGTTTTTTTTTTTACCTCCGAGCTCTCCAGAAACTGCAGGACATCAGGATCCTTCAGCAGGACGGGATGCTTCACTGTTCTCATCAGGTACCTGAAACACACAAGAAAATAACAAAATACTGTACAAAGAACCAGTTTACCCAGTCAAACAGGAGCACTGAGCTGTGAATCCAGTCTGAAACCATCACTGTTACATTTGAAACTAACTTTTATGAACAGATCAGTGGACCGCATAGCCTGGACAGCATTTTGTGTTGGGGAAAAAAAAGTGATGGTGCACCTTGTCTCCATGGTAACAGAGCGCTAATTTAGCGACCTGTTGCTATCTGATCTCATCGCTCAGCTTCCAGTAAAAACTTTCTTCACTGTTATAAGTTTAATGTTTCCCCGATTTTTAAAAATATTTTTAAGGCTTTCAGTGCAGCGTTTATTAAAGAGCATTCAGTGTAAAAACGCATATTGACAGTCTGAAAAAACCCAACATGTGAAGAAATTCTTAAATAAAAAAAAAAAAAAACAACCCTTAGTCCCCCTTAGGACTTTTATTTTAAAAAGCTGTTAAAACTTCCTCAAAAACAAGACAATTGTACAGTCCCTAATTTGAATAATAACTACTATTAATAACTAATAACTTTGTATAATAATTTTAAAATAAGTCTTTGATTATTTAAATCACAGTCACTAAAACATGATATTAGTTGTATTTGAATTTGGTTTTTCATGTAGTCTGTGCGTGGTAACTGTTGGTTTACAGTCACTGATCACATGGACAGGAAACTACAAGCCTTCTGCAAAACACGCCAATAATAATTAAATATGTTTATTTTTAGAGCTGCAACAATTAGTTTAATTTGTTGCTTTACTTCTGTTGTAGATCACAGTTAATTGAATATTTTGGGGTCTGTGATACTGTGAGGGACTTTTTTTATTTTAACAGTTTCTGATGTTTTAAAGACCAAACAATTAATCAGGAAAATAATCATCAGATTAATATATAATATATAATTAATAGAAGGTTTTTAATCACCAAAATGTTTATGAAAAACAAAAGTCAAGCTTATAATGTTTGCTGCTAACATTTTAAAAATTATCAACCGATGTAAATTTTGTCCTCATTAACCTGACACTTGTTCATCTATGTGTGTGTGTGTGTGTGTGTGTGTGTGTGTGTGTGTGTGTCCATCAGCGTGGAGTTCTGCAGCTTTGAGCTCCATCAGCTGTCTCTCGCTGACCTTCCTGTCAATCAGTAAAGGGCAGCAGAATGTCAGCCCCGCCCACCACACACACACACACACACACACACACACACACGCACACACACGCACACACACGCGCACACACACACACACACACACACACACACACAGATAAATACACATACAGGAACATGTGTGTTGTGATAATGATGTATCTAATATTTGTGGTTTAACCTTTACCCTGTAAAGTTCTGACCAGGTTGATCTTTACCACAACTATAACACACACACATAAACACACACACACACACACACACACAAAGACAGAACAAAGAATAGAAAGTGAAAGTTTCTGATTTAGTTTCTCTTTCTTGTCGACATGTTTCATGGGTTCGTAGCATTTTGCAACATTTGCAAGTAACTAAAGGCTAAAATAACCACAACTCACAGAAGTCTAACCAGCTTCTGCTGTCTGAGAAGCAGAAACATGGCAGTTTTTAATGTGCATAATATGTATGTACAACATGACAATGAGCTGAGCAGCCGGCTGTACTTCACCAGCTACTGTAACAATGTACATTAACACACATGTTTAGTAATGCGGCAGATTTTCTGCATAACGAACACTTTTACTATTAATACTTTAAGTAAATTTAGCTAAAGAAACATTTTAAATCCAGGACGTCTACTTCTAATGGTGTATTTTTACATTGTGATGTTGCTGCTTTTACTGAAGTAAAGGATTTAAACGCGTCTTCCACCACTGCTTCCTGTGCATATAAATGTCTAAAATAAGATATAATGTAATTAACTCTTTTGCATTTATGCACAGATTGTTGAATGTGCGCACAAATCAGACAGACAGGTGTGGATTAGGTTACATTTGTGTGTGTGTGTTGGGAGTTTTTTTAAACTCTTTTCACACTATCCGATCCAAAAATGTATGATGCCTTTAAGTGCTGATGTAAAATGTACAGCTTTTCAGTGCGGTCATGTGAAATTTTTAAATAAAACAATAAACGCAATAAAGTCGGCATGTGACTCACACGAGGCAGTAGAGGCACCGAAAATGTTAGTTAAAATAGTCAGTTTTGATTCGTTCTCTGATGTCAGAGAGTCCTTGAATGCATCACTGAGGACTGATTTATAAACTGCTCACATCTGCATGATGCAACTCGGACGCATCTGAGAGGAATGAATGAAGATTTTTAGTATTAGAGAGTTTTTACAGTTGCATTAACGAGTGTTAAATAAAGATTCTGATGTTCTTAATTCTATTAACAGTTTTAAACATATACATACTGAAGGTTTTAAGCTATATTAATACTTTTGTAATGGTATTTTGTGACTGTGTTTTTTTGCTGTTTATAATTAATTTTGTTATTTGGAGGTGTTGGCCATCCGTGTGTTAAGCTCTGATTGGATAACTGATGAGGATTCAGCCCTCTTGTAGACATATAGGCTGTGTTTTTGTTGTTTTTTTACACATTCTGATGAAGGAGAAATAAGAAGATTCTTCCAGAAGTCAGCTGTGTTGTTGTGTTTCACAGACAGTAAACTGATTCTCATCACAAGTCCAAAACATGTAAAAACCAAACTGATTCTTTAAATAGTCCAGAAAAAGTCCAGCTACAGTTTTGTGTATTTATTTATTGTTGTCTTATCATCATACCTCTCCAGTGCCAACCTCCTCTTCTCCACAAACTCGTTGGACGACTGGTCCTCCTTCCCCACCTTCACCTTGGTCATCCCTGCAGACGACGAGAGGCTCATTAACATAACGGATCCACAGACAGGACGACAGAGACTGATGGATTAGTGTTCTGTATGTTCTCACATATCTTCTGATATTTACTCTTCTTTGTCTCCGCTAATATGAAATATACAAGAAAAGTTATTCTCATACAATCTTTCATCGTATCAACATCTAGTAAAGAGCATTTCATTAATAAATGTAGATGTTCACCTTCTTCTGATCGTCTCTGGATCATTTTGTTTTGTTTGATCTTTCATTCTTATTTCCTTTTTATTTCTTATTTATTGAATTATTGTTATTTATTTCTCCATTTACTTATTAATTTAACCAAATTTGAAATATAATATTCTGCCTGTAATTCTCCATTTAATGTTTTGTTATCATCTACATTTCATATAAAACCGTCTTGTTTGGTCTTTTAAGTGTCTGTAGGTGTGGACGTGTATTGATTTTGTTACTAATTAATGATCAATAAGAAAACAAACCTTTGAAAGAACGTTAAACAAATATTAACTATTCCATATTTTGTTTGAGAGTCCTGGACAACCCCTGCAGGCCCCTGGACCACAGTTTGGGAACCCGTGTGTTGCTATAGCAACAGTTATAACCTGTAGTACAGCAGAGGGAGTATGTGGCTCCGGCTTTACTTACCCACAATGCTTTTCTCCGGCGCGGGTGGGACGATGTAGCCTATGTGCAGGTACTTGGAGGCCAGTTTACTGTGCAGACCCAGAAAATCACTGAAACGCCTTTTTACTGAGAACTCTTGAAGCTTAAACACAGACATGGAGGTCTGGACGAAAAAGAGAAAAAAAGACAGAAAATGAAACTGAGATCATGAAGAGGCTTTCAAATGTTAAACAGCAGAGGACCATATGTTCACATTAATGCCTGAAAACCTCCAATATCTCCACCAAAACATCAGCATAACAGCCTTCTGCATGTTTCAACAGTTTTCCAATCACACTTGTTTGTAAAATGAAAGTGTCATCATGTCGTTCCACCATCTGAGACGATCTCAACAACTACTGGATTGATTGTCATTAAAGGATAATTATGGCGATGTTTGATATTTTTCTTATTGTCAACAAATGAACTGATATACTAACAAGTATTGTGTGTGTATTTAAAGCCTGATATATCTAATTCCTCCGTTGTTGTTCAGAAACTATTAAAAACACTTAAATTAGCCACACCGCTGCACATGTTCCTTCATTATAAAGAGTTTGGACATGTTAGTAGACTAATAACAGCATCATGTTTTCAGTCTCTGGAGAGTAGTTCTGTGTAAGGCAGACGCTACTGAGCATGTGGCCCCTCGTCCTGTTGGGGAACGTTTCACTGTTAATCTGAGGAGAAGAGAGTCCTCATCCTGGAAGCTTTTCTCTCATAAAAGTGAAATACTTCCATTAAATCAGAAGGTAAATCACACATCCTGTCTGTCTTGTCACATCCTCACACTCAATCCTGTCAAAATCATGTTCTGTTTGAGCTTCTCCTCATCTGTGACGGCAGTAATTCTTTTGCTGCTTGACAGATTCTGGTCTGTTTCTGCAGAGAGGACGTCGGAAGACACTCGACATGAATTTATTTCCTCCGTTGCAGAAAAACCCGTTACATGAGCCTTCAGAAACTCCTGCAAGTTAAACTGAGATAAGTGAACACTTTTAGTCCTGACTGAATCTAACAGACTTACTGTAAACACACTGGGAAGAATCTCACTAGCCTAGCAACATTAATGCTAAAAAAGAACCCATAATGCAATGCTCTCTGTAAGAGCCGTAATCTTGTCAACAGAAAACGTCCAGAACCCGAATATAAGACAAGCTCCACTGTTTCAAATGTAATTTTCTGAATAAAATCTGTTTTCAAGGCCAATATGGTTGTTTTTTTTCCCAACAACGGAGGTCTACTGCACAGAGGAATAAGATCTATCAGACACACACATTTGTTAGTAGATCAATTCATTGTTGGTTTGTTGAAAATAAGAAAAATATAGGTAATCACCAAACCTGTCCTTTAACCTCTTAACATCCACCGGGTCGCCGGCAACCAGCTTAAGCCAGTTGTAAGCAGTAGCATCACGCAGTAATGAGTCAAAGCAACTGGCACAATTTGGATAATTGGAGATGATTGGAGAGGTTCAGGGACACCAGTGACACCACAAACTAAAAACTCCCTAGCTCCCATAAGGTTAGACCTAGAGGTCTGTAGAAGGTTTATGGTGTTCTGGCATAAAGCATGTCCTAATTATTGTTATTCAAATATGACTCATTATAGACGACGACCGAAAATGCTTTTTTTGAGCCTTATTTGAACTGATGTAGTTTTGTTTGTGTTTTAGCCACATACTAAACAAACACATTTCCAGAAACTAGAAGATGTCACCTGTCAAATGAAGCCTAATACATGCATCATGGCCTTACAGTTCTCCTGTTATAAGCTTTTCCATTTGGGTATGCCAAATAGGTGAAAATTCTATAAAAAAATGGATGGTGGATGTTAAAGGGTTAAGGGTCTGCAGGTGTGACTGTTAACTTTTTCGTTGTGTTATTTTCCACACAGGAACAAATTCTTCTGTATTTGGTGAATGAATGTTACTAGTTTTACTATCTACAATAAGAGAGACCGGTTAAACTCTCACCTTGGTCGTCACTTTGTAGGCCATGTAGGCATTCATCCCGTCACCTGCTCACACACACACAAAGATAATGATGATGATATTTATATTAAGCAGTAAGACACAAATATCTGTCACGTGTCTTTTTCACTACTTGAACAATATTAAACACACCAAAAACATAAATACACTGACTGGTTTTCGTCGAAGCCAGATGAAGCAGGAATACAGTCGGCTCAGATATCAAACTGGTTAAACTGGTTTAATGTGTTTTTCTTGCAACAAAGTGTCGAGAGGGTTTCGACTGTTTTATTTACTGACTTCTGGTGACTTTGTTCATGTTTACATAAAGGGATTGTCGAGCAAGATTAACAGCTGCACCACCTGTAGAGTCAATTCATTTATAACATGCTTATATTTGGTGAACAGACGGACAGATCGTATGTTTTTCTCACTGTGCTCTTATGAAACATTATCAGTCACAAACTGACTACTGTCCCGACTACAAGTCCATATTTTGAAGTAGACATGTGAGAAATGAACTGTTTACATTTTTAATATGTTGTTGATATATGAAAACAATGACTTTTCTTTAAAATTAAGATTAACTTCAATGTTTTCAAAGATGTAAAGGATCCTCTTAACAATAAACAAATATACTGGTAAGTGGAGTACTCTGTATAAATACACATAAAGGCCTCAGTTATTTTATTTTTTATTTTTAAACTACTGGCCAGATTTCCATTAAATTCACTTAATTCATTCCTGCTCCACAGCCGACATCAGGATAAACTTTTATAGCTTTAAAATCCTCTAAAATCCAAACAGCTAAACCATCTTTAAGTTGTTTGTTCAGCTCAACACTTTTAAACTGCGGCCTGTAATGACTCATTAGAGCCTGTAGGGGGCTCCACAAGGCTGCAGAGCTTCAGTGTCAATAAACCGTTAAGCACAATAATTTGGAAGTATGATGATGAATAGTGTGACTGAGCAGACTGTCGGCTGCAATCAGCGTCTGACTTCATCACTTCCGGAGTTTGTGCTGACAGGAAATGAGGAGACATGAGGATGAGGATTGAGGATGATGTAAAACATCACTTGCAGGGAGAAGAGAGGAAGGAAAGGGGGCTGAGAGGAAATGTAGTTTTGGTTTGAGGAAGCACTGACAATATTCCTGGTGAGTGAGGAAAATCTTCAAATTCAAGACGGAAACTGTATTTCTCTTCTGTTTCCTTGTCTGGAAAACATCTCTCATTATTCCATGCTAATCCATAACATCCCAGGATATTCAAGGATTAGTGGGAAGCGAACTGAGCGTGTACTCACCGACTTTCTCAGGGTCAGACACTGATATGTGCATGTCAAACGTATCGCCGCCCTCCTCTTCTTCAATCTACAGAAAAAAAGAACAAACAACTTTTCTGAACTTTTTCAGAACAAAACTGTTCTGAAAAAGGTTTTTCACAGATTTTATCCACAGAGGGAAGTTTTATCTGTGTATCATGACAGCAGCAATGACATATTAATTTAAAAATACCTTTCTCTCTCTCTCTTAGTCACAAATTATAGCATGAATGTAATGTAACTACTGCAGGTGTGAAACTTGAAAAAAAGTACAGCTCTGTAAAAACAACATAATAATGAGATCATATTTTAGCAATAAACAGAAATAATGTCATGTCAAAGGCAGTAACATGGTAATAAGATGATAACCCTGTGTGTGTGTGTGTGTATGTGTGTGTGTGTGTGTGTGTGTGTGTGTGTGTGTGTTTGAGTGCAGTCACCTCGTCGAAGGAGGAGTGTGTGAACATGTCGTCGTGTGCGTGGCCGATGCGAGGAGTGATGACGGAGGTGGGGGGTGTGATGGGGGTGATGGCGGGCGACGGGCCGTCCGACAGCAGCACTTCTCTCTCGGGACTGTCCAACGAAACCTCCTCCGTCGCCTCTACGGAGACACACGACAGAGAGAGAGAGAGAGAGAGAGAGAGAGAGAGAGAGAGTCTTCACACGAGCCCAGGAAGTGTTTTATGTACTTTAGTCTGTGTGTTTAAGTCTCTGTGTGTTCTGGATGTTTTAACTGGCTGCAGGACAAAATTTCCTCTCAGGGTCAATAAAGCGTCAAAGAGTCGACGGGCATCATGAGAGAAACACTCGTACCAACAGACTGATTAGTGACACGTAGGATTAGTAGCATTCATCAGTTTTTATCATTCTCAGAATTTTCGTCGTGAACAAACTTCCTCCACAAGAGGAGAAACACTTGTTTGACGTTTTAATCTGAATTTGGAGTTTAAATACATTTGTGTGCAAAAGTTTCACAATTCATTGACAAATAATACATTTTGGTGATTTTTTAAATTGAAAAAATGTAAAATATGGAAAAAAAAAACCACAATATCTTCAGCAAACAATAATGCATAGTTACATTTTATGTCATAAACTGAACTGAGAATAGATCCACCTCCATGCTTAGCAGGTGTTCTTTTCATGAAATGCTGCTCCGTGTTTTCTCCAAACGTACCTTTACTGACTGTGTCCAAAGATTTCTGTTTTAACTTCATCAGTCCTTGTTTCCGAAACGCTTCAAACATCTGTAGATGTTCCGTTGCAAACGTCTAATGTTGGATGTTATGATGAGAACCACTTTGCTATCTTGTAGCTTTAACATGCATTGTGGGGATCAATAACTGATCATTTTCAGAGTCTTTAACAGCTGCTCAGACGAACTCCTGCTTGCTGAGTGTTCACACAAGGTTTGAAGACTCGGGAGTATTTACAGCGGCTGATGACGACTGTTGACAAGCCTCAGGCCTAACGGGCTGATTGATATCTGAGACGTCAGAGCTCTTACGTTGCCTGAACTTTTAAACACGTCACAATGATGTTTTTATTCATTTATTTTTCAATTTATCACATAAAAAGTAACTATGCACTAATGTTTTTTTTCTTTTCTTTTCAATTAAAAAAAAACTTTCACAAACAACTGTATAATATCAAAATGAACTAAAAGAAGATATATAACTAAAACAAATAGTAAATATTAATATTCTGTTCAGTACGTCATCATCATCATGGCTGCAAGTTCACTGAGAGGTGTTTTAGATTTTTTTTTTTTTTAAATAATATGATTTGATTTGTACACAAGAAGATCTTCATATTATAAAATAAAATACACTTTTACCTTCAGTTCAAAGTGAACAAACACTTGTGCAGGAGATATGAAGCTAAAAGTTAAGCTAGCTCTCATAGTGGGTGGTGGTGGTTTACTGGACCGCATTATATAGAAAAGTGTTCCCAACATACATAATATACATAATACATAGATAATAATAAACATAAAGTAGAATTATCACCTTCCTGACAATGTCAACAAAAACTGAAAATGTAGAAGCTTCATCAAAGTAGACTTTGTGGCAGAGCTGTTCTATTAGATTACATTAGACTGCACAGATGTTCCTAATAAATTGCTCAGTGAATCTTTATATCAATTATTTCTCATTTCAGTTGTCACAGAGTCAACTCTGCTCTTCAGAAGTTATCAATCAATATTCATTTAGCTGCTAAAACTTCTATATTTTTACTTAAGTAAGATTTTTAAATTAAGAATGATGAAAAGTCTGAGGTACCAGTGAGCTCTGAGACAACATTTTATAAATAAACATTAAAGTCTGTCGTTTATTGATACGACAGATAAGTTTAAGACTCTGCATTTCTCTGTCCAACATCATGCTGACGGTGTAACATCACTTACTGTCGGCTGTGATATTCTCTGTGACTGTCACATGACCGACTACTGATAAACATGTCAGCTGATTTCTGACAGCAGCAAATTCTTCTTTTCACTCTTTAGGAAACATTTTTTGTGAATGAAACTAACAAACCCACAAACGCAGCAGAACACGTGGCCTTATAGGACGGCTGACGTTCATCAGGCTGAAACCAGAGATTTACTACAAGTTCAGGCGGTAAACAGAGAGTTTGTTGAATCTGATTCATATGAGGAAAAACTTGTGTGTTTACCTGCGAACAGGTCCTCTGGGTCGTCGTCAAACAGTGAATCCTGTTTGGGTCCGTTTGAGTTGGTGCTGATGTCTTCAGCAGGTAGACTGGCTGGTTCTGACTGCAAACACACACACGTCAATTCAATATGTCAGTGATTGTAAAGCAGGACGAGCAAGTTTTTAGAAGAAGTAATGGACAAGCTTTTCTGAAACAATATTATGTACAAACATCTAAAAATCTTTTAATATTCAATAGATTTGCTGCACTACTTATAGTTTATGATGTGCTGACACTGCATTTTGTTATTTGTACTAACATTTGTCTGTTTTGGTGCAAACAGTTACTCAAATAGTCCAACTCATTAATGTCAGGCTGAAATAAAGAAGACATTTCCAGAGATATGGACTGAGTTATACCAGCTGATCCACTACTAGCTGCTGTCAAACTGGTGATTTACTAAAATCAGGCTGCACCATTAAAACTTAAACCTACATTAACTCTGAAAACAGCTTCCTGCTGCTGCCGAAAACGACACTATGAGAGACGCTGAGAGTGAACCAGAACAGTAAAAGTCGCAGCCGGACAGATAAACAATGAACTGAAACTCACTATAAAGCTCCGTAAAGCCGAGAGGAGCTGCAGAGTCTCTGTAGGTTCATCACTACGAGCCACAACCAACACATTACACACTGACGGATCAGACTGTTATTATAAAAAACTACTGATTATACTCGCTTTAAGATACGTCTTATCTAAGCACTTTATCAATCGAAAGTTGACTCAGTGTAGTAGTACAGACTGAACTTCCCCTTAAATATCCAACAACAGCTGAACGTGCACATTGTCAGAAAGCTGCAGTACTTCACAGCAGGAGGAGGAGAAAAGTGGAAGCAGAGCAGCGGCCACATCAGTAGCTGTGCAGACTCAACATATTCCACAGAAGAAGAAGAAAAAAAACCTCCAGTGCAGCGTGTGTCATCCATCCTGGCTGAACCACAGAGCTTCCTGAGGAAACTGCCAGCCTCTCCACAAACACTGGAGGTAAAACTGATCCATCAGCAGTGTGTGACATCACAGCAACAGTCTCAGCTTCTTCCAGGGAAACCAGCTGCTTCACACTCCGACCATCAGTAATGACTATCACCACATTACTGCCATCTGACTGATGAGTTTTACTCAGTTAGCGCCAAAAAGATTCCCGTTAATGATGTCGGTTGGTTGCAGGTTACAGGCAGCGATCTTTAACCACAAACCAGGAACTAAACTAAACAAATGCAGCTGCGTTCAGGGCTGTAGAAATCTACACACTTCTCTATTTTAATGGCAACAATTAAATAAATATTTTAATTGGCCTGTTGAAGTTTGTAGTTTGTTGTGTTTCCTCGGACAGTGTTTCCCTGTTGACACACACACACAGTTATACTAAATGGATATCTGACACATTTACAGTCTTTTTAGCATCAAATTCCCTCTTTGTGTTTCCCTGTTGAGCTGCAGGTGGTAATGATATAGTGATGCAAGTATAGTAACAAAAAGAGGAACTTTGACACTAAAAAGACTGTAACGTTGAAAGATATCTACTTGATTTGACTCATTTGGACGCTGACGCTTCATATTAGCTTCAGATAAACTTTTAAATATATTTTTTGCACAGAATGAGGACTGTTTCTGTCCTCCATCACTTCCATTGTAAGGTCATTATGAAGGGATCTAATGGTCAGTATGAACAGGAGGAATGATTACAGCAAGAAAAACAGCTTTCAAATGTTCATTTGGGCTCCTGACTGTTGTTTTAGGACAAAAATGAACAACATGCAGCTGAATTCTGAACACCAAAATGATCACAACTCATCCTGAGAGGGACGTGAATGTGTGAACCAAATGTAGCAGCAATCCAGCCAATAGTTGTTGAGCTATTTCAGTCTGGACCGACCAATAAAGCCAATAAAACAAACGCCTGAGTGTTTATTCAGAAAGCAGGTGGATGTTTCTCTGATCAGCCTCTCGTACAGTTTGTCTTACGTCATCAATGCTGAATCCAAACGTCCAGACTTTCCTGGAAGTCTGCAGATCAAATCAACAGACTTTCTGCAGACTTCCAGAGAGTCCGCTTGGAAAATTACCCATAATCCACAGCGATATCATTATTATCAATCATTAAAAAAACAAAAAAAAAAATGACCTCAGCAAGTGTGAAGGTGAAAAAAACTGAATGAAAGTGAAGCAGGGTCAGTGATGAACAACCGGTCAAAACCCCCAAAACCGTCAGTCTGCTGCTTCAAACACACACCTGAACAGACAAACTCATTCACAGGAAGAGAGGAGGAAGAGGAAGGAGGAAGATTTAGCTGAGCGGACAGAAAGAGGAGAGGATGGAGGAGAGAGTGTGTGCGGAGGGAGAAAAGAGGAAATGAGTGATGATAACAAGGAGCTTCCTCCCTCCTTACTCAGCAAACACACAGAGAGAGAGAGAGGTCAGAGGAAACACTGTACACACACACACACACACACACACACACACACACACACACTTTCTATCATTTTAGACTCACAAAAAACAAAATTAAGACATGAAACTAGACACATAAAGAAATCTGTAAAACAGTAAAAAGTTTTAAGAATAATCACAAGAAATTCACATTTAACATAACAAAGTCTCACTCTGTTCATTAAAATGCACAAAATCCATGTAACTCTGACCTGGATTCAACCAATAGTCAACAAATAAACCTGCTGAAGAAATCTGACCTCTGATATTTGCATTGAAGACACTACCTTGCTCCTAAAACTTCAAAATTACCAACATTATAATTCTCTTATTGACCAAATTCAATAAAGTGTTGCATATAATTAAACTGAGAACAGCTACAACAAACCAGAACCAACTGAGCCAAAGTCCAGTTCAACCTTTCTTACAACAACTGAAATATAAAGATAAATAAATATGATATCAGTAAATATGAAGAAGGAAACAAAATGCCCTCATGTGTATGTAAAATTATTAGGATGTTCTGTAGATTTTAGATCATGTTTTCCAGCCTTATTTTAAAACCTTTAATTAAGACATTTAAAGACTTTATAAAGAGGAAGCTGAAAAGATTCACAGAACTACAAAGTAAAGTACTGGACACACCAACATTAATGTAGATTACACTCTTCAAATAATGCTGATATTTGACTTTTACTGCCAGAAATATGCCCAGTTTTTTATAGGAAACTACGCAGATGTCAACATGGTGGTCAAGAAAAATGAAAAGCAGCAGGAAATAGCCGGATGAAAAGGGAACATGAGGACACTTGCAGAGGAAATTCATCATCACAGATGTGACCGACAGAAAAAAAAAAGGTTGATTGAACATCACTCGGAAATATATTTTTACCTGATAGATTTATCAGGTATTTACTTTACAGGATTATCAATAAACAGAGATTACAATGCTGTCTACTTATTTAGAAAAGTGTTATATATATGATATATATCAAGATCAATATATAAAGTGATACATGATAGGAGGGATTCATCCATATGAACACACTTATACTTATTATACTATATGTAATTTAAAAGTGATGAGAAAATCTCCGCTGGTGCATTCAAGAAACATCTGAAAACTCAGCTCTTCTGTGAAAACTTTCACGCTTTTAGCACTTTTTTTTAAATTGTTGCACTTCTTGTTGCTTACGGTATTTCTTATGCACTCGTCTACTTCCTGTTGTTTATTACTTTTATTTCTCATTGCACTTGTGCCTGGTCAGCTAATTGAGAATTTGTACCACGGCGCTTTTTGAGTCAGCGTCCTCTAACGTTTCTTTGTCTCGCCTCGTTTGTAAATCGCTTTGGATACGAGCATCTGACAAAATTACAGAATGTGAATGAAACCACAACCAGCGACTCCACGGTGGAACTTTTGAGAGACAGGATATGACTCAGACGACACTGAACTCTAGTTTCATACATGAGATGTAGAAAATCCTTCAGGTGTAAGGGACTACTGTACTTTGTCTTTCATTAAACCTGCACTATGCCTTTAGTTTGCATGCAGTTCAAAGTTCAAAGTAGCTTTATTGTCTCATACAGGGAAATTGATTTGCAGCCAAGATAAACAGAAACGCACAAATCATACAAAAAAAACACAAAACACTGACGGACAACAAACACCAGGACGTAGTGAGCAGAGTGATTTACAGGAGTTCATTCAGCATCAAGGTCAAAGTGCAGAAGTCAAATAAGAAGTCTGTGCAAATAAGCAACTTCCAGACAACAATCAAATATTATCTGATGTTTAACGATTGACTGACAGCAGGACAAAGGAAACCTTTTATCTCTTAATCTCAACCAATAACCTGAGGGTTCAAACTCTGTCTGAAGGACGTCATCTTGACACTTCATAAAGGGAAGTAACCTTTCTCAACACCTGCCTGTTATAAAGCTGGCCTTGACTCCTCCCTGGAAATCTTACCAGCCGCTTTGATGAGGTTAACGAGTTCAATAAAAACTTCTATAAAAAAGAGATTCATCATCTCAGAGGAGACATGTCGGACCTGTCAGGTATTCACAGCTGGTTAGTAAAAGACCAGGACGAGTCTTTCTAAAGCTGATTATCACGTCTTTAGTTTTAGACACGTTTAGTTGGAGGAAGGACTCATCACACTTAGATACAGACTCATCCATTACTGGCTCATGATGATGCTCCTCCTCTTCAAGAAGACTTACAATCATCCGGAAATGAGATAATGTGTCTGTTAGCTGTGTCATTGATTGGAAGAGTGCAGCTGATTGGAAAAAGAGCCTTTTACCCTTCAACAGAAGAACACAAGTTGATGTTCAGACAGCAGAGATGGACACAATCGACCTCAAACATAAAAACACGTTGGAAATGAAACTATGTTTTTATGTTAATGGTTTTATTTTAACGGCATTATTAACTGATTGAAGGCTTATAAATGGAACTCAAGTACAGTTTTTCCCTTTTTATATAACTTTGCGTTCATGGTTCTCATGTTCAGAAAATACATTTTAAAAATTTGCATATGAAAGTGATTACATATGACTCTTAATTGGTAGTAGTTAATTCAAAAGTAGATAATTCCCATATCACAATATTTTCCTTTGCTTGCATAAACTATCGCAAATTGAATCACAACTTCTGAGAAAAGCCTATTCAAGCATTTTTAGCTGCAATAATCACAAAAAAAACTCTGCAAACTCCTGGAGGGACTGTCTGGTACACAACTGGGTTAAGTCCTTCATACTAACACTTATCATCCAATATGTTCAGCAATCGCAGACCATTAGTTTATACTGAGAGGATATTATTAGAATTAGCTTCAGTTAGGTGCTACTAACTGTGAACTAAGTGCTTATGATATCAGAGACTGACAGAAGAGAATCTGCTTCATATTCCTGCAAACTGAGACACTAAAAGGAGGAAACAGGAAGAGTCAGAGGTTATTAAACACTTCACTTCATCTCAGTCCACCTTTAAAAAGCTCTGAGTGTGTGTTGAACATCCTTCATCTGTTTATTGGTGCTTCTGAAGCAGCATGTCGGTCATGAGAAGACACCCAGGCTCAATCTCTCTCTCTCACACACACACACACACACACGCACACACGCACACACACACACACACACACACTCACACACTCACACACAGGTCATTGAAGAGTGCTGTTGTGACACTCAAGACAATCATCACCAGGAATGAAATCCAGAGTGCTGACACAACGAAATAACAAAAAGAGAAAAACAGGCCTGAGTGAGTGTGTGTGTGTGTGTGTGTGTGTGTGTGTGTGTGTGTGTGTGTGTGTGTGTGTGTGTGTGTGTGTGTGTGTGTGTGTGTGTGTGTGTGTGTGAACTCTGCCTGCTCTGTTGCAAGTTGGTTTCCAAGCTGTAGTTACAACACAGCTGAAGAAGCAGCAAACTGCAGAAGATCCAGCAGGTATGATCTGAGATAGGTGCACAGACGGAGGTCTCACTCTTCCTCTTACTTCCTGTCTGTCTGCTTGAATTAATTTTTTTTTTTAGTAAAGGGTCAGTTCACCCACATCACAAAGAAAATAACACATCATCTCACTTACAGTGCCTCTGGTGGCATCTATCCATTAGCTCTGTCACTTTTTATTTTAAATGCAAACTCCTGTTTGAACATGGGAACATTTTAAATATTCAGATTGTCATTACAAATTCAATATTTACAGTCTAAAAAAGTGACTGTTTGATGTAGTTTACTTTTTGATCCAGCACATGGTGTTCTTAAAATTCACTATCAGCTGGGCCTAATGTACGTATCAGTACACTTAGCTAATAAATAAAAATGGAGAAGGTCACTCGCTACTCATTCAAAGCCACACTGATCGGACAGTCACAACAAAGAGGCATCAAAAGACAGTGACAGTCATAGTATCCATGGAGACAGTAACATTTGTTTGTGCTGGCCTCGTTACACTGGATGACCCACAGACCTCAGTGTCACAAGTTCTCTTTGGAACTAAATTTCTCTCGAAGAAATAATCCCAATAAAAAACTGTCCATGAACTTCCCACAGTGAGTTTTACCCAGAAGAAGAACTTGGACATTTGTCAAAATGTCACTTTTCATAAACAAAATTACATTTAGTCCAATTTAATGAGGTGGAGTCAGACATCTTAGGAACTCTTGACAAATAAAAACTTAACTGAAACAACTCATTTCTTTGTAATTTGGTTGAACTGTCCTCTTAAAAAAAAGATCTCAAGATATCTGTTTCTGAACTGAAGTGTCCCTTCATTTCTTTTCCGTACCTACTTATTAACACTCGGTCTGAATGAAGACTCGGATGACTGTGATGTGTTCAAGCTTCAGTGTTTGTGGAAACAATGAAACAGTTAATCAAGTTAGAATTTTCTGGGGTTTTTTTTGTATTTCTAGGAGAACTTTTATATCTTTACTGATCAACAAGAGTAGAGAGATGACAGGAAATCAAAAGCAACCGACTATGTAAACAGGAAGCATCACATAACTTCCAAAAAATAATTTACATTTAGGGCATAAAAGATATTAAATAAAAACAAACAACAATACTCTGTAAATGTAAATACTGATTACACTAATGTGACGTTTTTTTGGTCAGTCAGGCTAATGTGTTACATTTTGTAATTTGAGGTTTATTGTTATTTTATCTTCCCAGTTTTCTTCATCAGTAAACGACATTTGGATCATTTGCTGTAATTTTCTCAGTTGGTTCAGTTATCTTCATAAAAATATCTGGTCACACCTAGTTTATGTGGTGCAACATGATTACATTTAGTAATTTATAACTCTACATTTAGCAAACACTCTTTTTATAATAGAGTAAGTTTGTATGATGAACTGCTGGTGCAGCTTCAGTCCAACAAGCCTGGTTAGCAAAAAGTCACCACAGCACACTCCAGCAATACATGCAGAAAACACATCAGACAAGTTCAAACTTTCTTCAACAGGAAGAGTCATCACTAATCACAACTCTCTCCACATCCATACTATCATACCTGATCTAAATCCAAAAATAAAAACATCTCTGCAACAAAAACGACCTCAGTCAAGCCTGAAGTTTAGCTTTTAATAAGACTGTGGTGATTTCTTTAAGCAGCATGTTGTGGTCTTGTTTTGTTGTATTTTATATCGTAATGTGTACTTTATTTGGGTTTTTTTGTTGTTTTCCACCCTTTAACATTTAATATAGTAGTTTAAGAGTCATCCTCACTGTTAAAACACTGTGATAGGAGTTAAAAGTGTGAAACCCTAAAAATAATTATTCCCAAGATACTTCAGCTACTGTCTTCATTCATAATCCAAATGTACAAACTCATAAACACAACCAGGCAGAAACTTTAATCTGCTGGGCTGCTCTTGCTGTCGTTTATCAGTTTTTCTAGTGTGCCCTGAACGCACCATCCACACCTGCGTGACTGTCACCTGACGAGAGCGCAAACACACCTATTCTGCGTTTTTCTCCGCGCATATATGACCCTCCTCGGCTCCCGTAACTGTCGCTTATGAGGCTGAGGGCCACTTTGTGTTATGGTGTTGTACATGAAGGCTGTTTATCAGGGTGCTCGGTTAAATAAAACAAACGCTTCCCACCAAACCTCATTCAAATATCGGCCGTTTTAAGGGTCTCCTCTCTGCTTGCCTCCCCCTCCTCTAAGTTTCCATCTGTGGTCAGCTGGAGGCATCACGCCCTGCCAGCCACAGCTCCCTCCGGCCTCCCCTTCCATCACCTCCTCCTCACCTCCTGTGTGGCTGCCGGCTCCGGGAACAGGTCCTCCCCGTCCTCCAGCTCCTGGAAGTCGGTGCGGTCCGGTGGAGGGTCCCTGGCTGTGTCCGCCATGCTCGCGTCGCTTCTGCAGGTTGATAGTGATGGAAACGGACACACAAATACACCGACAGACAGCCAGAAAATAGCCGACTGACACAGCGAGGGGAGGAGCGGGGAGTCAGGAGGTTTTCCCAGCTCTGTCATGTGACTAACAGGAGTCCTAGTGGGAAGCAGAGAGGAGGGAAAAGAGAGGAAGGCTCACTCTGCCGCTGTTTCCTGATACCTTTAGTTTAAAGCTCCCTAAACCAGTGCTTTTCAAAGCGGAGTCCGGAGACCGACAGGGATCCTTGAAGGGGATTCACGGGGTCCCCGGAAAAATTGAGAATATTTTAATTTCACTATAATTCCATCAATAAGTAACACAATGAATGAATGTATGACTATTTTGGTCATGGCCACTTTCTGTAAAAAAAACATCAAAAAGCAAAAAATCTTATCAGTTGGAGAACACTGGGACAAAATCTCATCATATGGAGGTCTGTGGTCTAATTTGTGTCAGTTTATCCGATTAGGGCTAATTTGAACAGCTGTGGAAGAAGTATTCAGATCCTTTATTTAAGCAAAGGTAAAAATATTGTTGGCTAAAAATACTTGATTACAAGTAAAATAATTATTATCAGCAAAACACATCAAATGTAAAAGTACCTTACCTAATCTAACCTAATCTAACCTAAACTTAACCTAACCTAACCTAACCTAAACCTAATGTAACCTAACCTAAATTATATTGTTTGTTTTTTAATCATTAACAAATATATTAGCATTTAATGCATTTAATGTAAAACATTAACATACAAGAGCATTTTATAGTTGTAATTCATCAATGTGGAGCCAATTTTAAATCTGAAATATAATCAATATTACATTTGTTTTTTAACTGCTGATAATTCAAAATGTTGGACAGGACAGATTGTTACAGTAAAATCTTGTTTCTATCAAACAACTGAATAACTGATCGCTGTCTACATATCTTTGTGTCAGGAACATATTCATCATCATATTTCAAGAATAACAAACTTTCAAAATTCAGACTTTTGTCAACTGATGTGAAAAAATGTTTTATGCATCCACAAACAATCTCAGCAACTATTATTTATTATTTATTTATTTGAAGCTTTTATTTTTATTTTACACATTCTCTCTTATTAACTTTTATTTCATAACTTCATAACTTATTAATTTGTATTACTCTTCACTATTTTAATATTATATTTGTTGATCCTTTTTAGTGATGCTGTCTTAATAGTTTATTCTATTATCTCTACTTTTGTTTCATTTATTTTGAAAAAGTGCTATGTAAATAAAGTTATTATTATCATTATTACTATTATTTTAAATTCTGCATACTTACACTGCTTTAAATCTATTCTATGTGCTGTGTATTTATTGTATATGTGCAGATCAATCGATATTTTTTTGTTGTTTATTGTTCAATTAAGTTTTTGGAGAAATAAAACTGTCCATTATAGATGATGTTTGTGTCAGTCTCACTGTGGATCTGATGTTATAAGAATGTTTCATCCGGATCACATTCAGTGAGCCCAATACTCTTTTCCATTATGATAAATGATGTATTTTCTCAAGTTCAGGACGATATTGGACGGTAATTGTTTGCTGATGATGGAGCTTTGTGGAAAAGAGGAAAGAATATAAATCATATTATAAATAAAATGCAACAGGCAGTTAACATGGTAGAAAAATGGTCATACTCTTGGGGATTTAAGTTTTCAGTTGAAAAAACCAAAACATTAATGTTCACTAAAAAGAGAGGTGTTGGCACACAGATAAACATATACGGGCAAAGAATAGAGCAAATGAAAGTCTTTAGATTTTTGGGTGTGTGGTTTGATGAAAAGTTAACATTCATAAGATAACAACCAAGTGTAAAAAGATATTAAATGTGATGACATGTTTAACAGGATCAGAATGGGGAGCAAGCAGATCGGCGATTAAATATATGTATGTAGCGCTGATTAGAGCAGTATTAGATTATGGATATATTGCCTACGGTTCAGCAGCAAAAACCTCATTAGAGAAATTGGAGGTGGTGCAAACTCAAGCGTTAAGACTTTGTTGTGGTGCTTTAAAAAGACTCCTGTGTCCGCTCTTCAGATTGAGATGGGTGAAATGCTGCTGCGCATCAGACACAAACAGTTAATGATGAACTACTGGACAAATCTTCAAGGGTATTCTGAAGATCACAATCCAACAAAAAAAGTACTTCTTCCCATGCTGGGAGAGAGAAAGGGCCAAGAGGGAATGTTTTGCGTGGAGCAGTGAAACAATTGCTAAAGATATGTTGTTAAATCAGGAAAGATATATACCTACAGTGCCATTATCAGTAACACCACCCTGGTTGTTCCCCTCAGTGTCATTTCTATATTCTGGAAAAAGTGCAGGTACAGAAAGATTTTGGAAATACTGCAGTTTTGGTTGAAGATAGGTTACAAACATTATATCAAACGTTCATCCCGGTATACTGAGATGGATCCAAGGATCCTAACACACAGAGCACAGGCTTTGCTTTGCGTATACCAACCTTAAAAGCTTCTGTGAAAAGAAGAACATCAGATCATTTGTCCGTTTCTACAGTTGAGATGATAGCAACTGCAACAGCATTACAGTGGATAGAAGAGTTGCAAATTAAAAAGGTTATTCTTTGTACAGATTCATGTTCTGCATTAATGTCATTACAGTCATTTACATGTCACAGTAGGCAGGATATAGTTATATGAGGTATATGAAACTCTGGACATATTTCAAAATATGAATATTTTGATAACATTTATGTGGGTACCAGCACACAGAGGGATTAAGGGCAAGAAATGGTGGATGCATTAGCAAAACAGGCACTGAAGGATGAGGAGATCATAGAAATTTCACTCAGTAAATCTGAAGCAAAAGGAATAATCAAAAGAAACATCATTAAAGAGTGGCAGCAAACAAATACAGGACGACACCTTTATGCAGTACAGCGAGAGGTTGGCACAGTGAGGTCAGCTAAAAGGAGCACCAAAGAGGAGAACATCTTAACATGGCTGAGAGTAGGGCACACCAGACTAAATAAAACACTGCATTTAATAAACATCCCTATGTCAAATAGAGTCAGTGGAACATGTCATTTTGCACTGCAATAAGTATTCTCGAGAGCGAGAATTATTAAAAAGAGAAATCAGGAAGATTGAAGGGGAAGAACTGAGTTTGAAAAGTATATTTACAGTTGTGTTAGGGAGTTTATTCCACTACTTGAAAGAAACTGGATTGATCAACAGAATTTAGTAGGGTTGATAAATCTGGTTCACACTCCAACACAGTAGGTGGCGGTATTGCGCCTTTAGGTTGCACCCGTTATAAAACGGAAAAAGAAGGAAAAGAATGTAATGGATGTATAAAGATAATGGATGTATAAACTTTATACATCCATTATCTTTATACATCCATTATCTTTATACATGAACATCGACGGCAACTGTTAAACAGCATTCAGCGTTCGGTAAGATAAAAAAAAAAATTCAAGAGCGTTTTTAGCGTTTTTACACCTGTCAAATTTCCTGTTTCTTGTGTTGTAGTTCTGTTAGTATATATATATATATATATCTAGGTGGCGGTAATTCGCCTTTTACGCTGGTTGCTACCCGCCATAGAACAGAAAGAAGAAGAGAAACAACACATTCAATGGTATGTGTTCACGGAAGTCAGTGAGTCACATTTTCCGTTTCATCATGGAGGCTAGCGGTGAAGCAGCTAACTCGTCTCTAGAAGACGACCAGCATTCATCACTGGAGGAGGAAGAACAGCAGCTGGAGCTGGAGTTAGCAGACATCAGATTAGAAGGTACCATTAGGACAGAGCAGTGGTGGAAAGTACCTAAATATATTTTCTCAAGTACTGTCCTCAGGTACTTCTACTTTACTTGAGTATTTCCATGTGATCCTACTTCCACTCCACTACATTTCAGAAGGAAATATTGTACTTTCTACTCCACTACATTTATTTTACAGCTTTAGTTACTCATCAGATGAAGATTTGACACAAGGGATAATATAACAAGCTTTTAAAATACACACAATATATACAATTTCATACAATATAAGATGTCTATGAGTTGTTAACAGCTCCATCAAATAGTGATTTTTCCCTCTAAACTTCTCACATGCTTTCATTTCAATAAATGTTCAAATGATCCAATATTTCAGCAAAAATCAAAGATTAGAGAAAAAGTCCAAAAACTGAAAACAGATTTGTGTATCAGAACTTTGTTTTTTCTTCTTTCCTCTCCCATTAATCATCTCACCACCCCTCAGATTTATCTGCTGACCCTTTGGAGGGAAACGACCCCTAAGTTGGGAACCACTGGCCTAAACCATAGAGTGTATAAAAATATGGACGTAGATACCGTGACGTCACCCGTTGGTTTCTGACGAGCGGTTTTGAAGCTCAAAGTGAGCCGCTCATGGATGTATGAAGAGAACTGGATACAGAGTCGGAGGCGGGACCCCGTTCATTCCTATGAAAGTTGCTCAGTGGCTCATTGTTTACATTTTTTCTTGTAGTTTGATGAGGCATCAAGGTTTTGTTTGTTCGTAGCTTTCTCTTCTTAACTCTTTGTTTACTGGTTTTGTTTCCTCGTTTCCCAGACCTGCCGCAGAAGGTGCAGGCGGTGCAGACGGACTGCTGGACCGAAGAGTCGGGCGTCAACACGCAGCCGGACTGGGAGAGTCAGGTGGAGGCACTGTTCGAGTACAGCTCCAGCCTGGTGGAGCAGTACGATGGCCTGATGAGGCAGCAGGACCAGGAGGCGGTCGCACACGAGAAACACAAACAACAGCTGCAGAAGAAGAAGGAGGACGCCACCCGCCAGTACCAGGTGAGACTCAAACACACACTCACATATATGCATATACAAAAAAATGAATTTCAATTTTGCTGTTTAAAGGCACTTTGTTCTGCTGTAGAGAAACATTTACTGAGTTGGTTCTTGTTTTTAGGTCATGAAAGTTTTCCTCGAGAACTCGTTTAATCCGACCAAATCCGACAGTAGACGGTGATCATTAAAAGTCACAAATAAGAGAACAAGAAGAAGAAGAGGACCGCAATCTTCGTAAACGCCTGAACACAGCAGGATTTCAAATGGCAATTCATTATAATGAAGTGGACAAGATCTGTGGGTTGTATCGCGGGGTCGAAGTAAATCTTCTGTCTGTATGAGAATAAAGAAATGAAAGTGAAATAACTGACTGTAAAAACAGAAGCTGGTGTGTTTGCTCTGGAGTAAGGAGGAGGCTGTGTTGTTATTAACGTTGTGTCTCCATGGAAACGACGTCGCTGTCCAACACGCTAAGCGGCCGCAGCGTTTCTGAGGTGAAACAGAAATTAGTCATTAAGTCAAAAAATTACAACCAAGCGCTGCCTTTTTTGAAGATGAACTACAAGATAACTGTAGCTAGTGCGCTCTGTAAACCGTCCGGGTGCTGCACTGCGCTCACAGTTGAGTTCCACCCTTTTTGTTCTGTCAGCATCACAATATTAATTAACATTTAGAAAAAAGATTTTTGACATTTGTGAATCGATTCAGTCGTAGAAGATGAGAATCGTGATTCTTTTCTTCTTAAACTGTGAAGTCATTGTCCCATTAGAGCCAACTGACTGTTAGCTTGGAGAGCTTTATTTGCCCCTTCAAGAACTTTTTATTGTACAAAACTGCAATGGCGAACAAAATGTCAGGAGGAAGTAACCAGAACATTGGAATGAAAATGATTCTGATGGTATTTGGGTGCTCTAGTCTATAACAGAAACCTGTTGTTGCATCAGACTGTGAATCTGTTTTCAGGGTCTTCTGGACAAATTGCATTCACTGCGAGTTAAACTGCAACTCAACAACTCCAAAGCCACCAGGAAGAACTTCTTATCCAAGAAACAGGAGATGACGGCAGAGAAGAACAGAGCAGAAGAGGAGAGGAACAGGTAAGTATTCATGTCTGGTCAAAAACACCAAAGATGTGTTTTATTTAGAAACTCCGTCTTTACATTATAGTTTTATTCATGTTGTATATTATGTGTTGGTTGTTTTATGTAAAGTGTCAGTGTTATGTATTTATATCTGCCAATGAATCTTTATCAGATGTTTTAAAAACTCAAATATTGATATAAGTGTCTGTCATCTGACAAAGAAAAGCAGAAAACCCTCATATTTAATATATACCGTATTTTCTCTAATAGTGGCTGATCTGCTTCCGTTTGCTCTGTTAAATTTTTGTTACTGCATTATCCTATTAATAAAATTAAAACCCTTCATTTCCCGACTTTTATTGTGAAACATTACACAAGCATTTCAATATAACTTGTGTGAGGTATGACTGGTCAAGTACGGGAGGGGAAATATAGCCAGTGTCAGTTAAAAACTATACAAATATGAGGTAACGTTATGCTGGATATAAACATTAATAGCCAGTTAACAGCACAGTCAAATATCAATCAGCTGTCTCTCTAACATTAGCTCCAAGCTAACTTTCTTCCTCTAGCCGTGCTCTCCTCTTGTCAGCTAACAGCAGCTCATGCTTCTGTGTTTTCCAGTATCTGATTCTTATCTTTTCGGGTCAGTGTCAAAATGTCTTGCAGCTTTGCTCCTTCATTTTCCTCCGCATATTGCAAAACTCTCTCTTTGAATTTGATGTCAAATTTCCGTCTGGTGGGTGCCAGGTTCGCTCTCTACAGTGTTGTGGCATCGGCGTTATGGAAAAGTGGCACTTGTACATTACTACAAACCACAGTCACATCATAACAGGCACCAAGAGGAGCGGGGCGGACATTTCTTTTCATTTGATCACATTAAAAGTAAAGTTAGGTTTTGCTGTCGGTTTCCCAACTCATTTAAAAAAAAAAAAAAGACGAGAGAAAAATAGGAAGAGGGGGCTAGAAAGTGAATGAAGAGATGGAGCTGGTAAGAAAGCAGTGAATCAGATCAAAAAGAAAAAATCTAATTGTCTCACAGAGGTTACTTCCTAGAGCACAAATAAACCCCCCCCCCCCCCCCCCCCCCCCGCACACCACCGTACAACCCTGCAGCGGTGCACAGCAACACCTGACTTGGTGTGAATATGGCCTCAATCCTTCCCCGGCCTGTGTTTGGGGCCAACCTTTATTTGTTCGTGTCGACCACACCCCCGGCCACTATTAGAGAAAATACGGTATTTGGTGTTTTGCTTGAAAAAAATACTGAAATGACGAATGAGTTATTAAAACAGTTGCCTATTAATCAACTAATTAGGGCTGCAACTAATGTTTATTGTCATCATTGAATACATTGATTTTCTCAATTTTGGCATTTTGTCTTAAAAAATATTGACACAAAACCTTTAATCAGTTATCAAAATAGTTGTTGATTAATTTTCTGTAGATCAACTAATTGTTGCAGCTATAAATCAAACAAACCAGGACTGGAGTGCTACTTCTATGTTTCCATGTCAAACATTAACATTAAACAGTCTTTCCAGGTTTTGATGTTCTGTACAGCAGAAAGTTTCGGGGTTTTGTTGAGTCATTTCATGGAAAATTAACTTTTAAATCATCATAAATTATTGCCACCAGGCTTGCGAAGGAGCTGGAGGAGAGCGACAGGAAGCTGACGGAGCTCACGGAGGAGCAGAACGAGGAGCAGCGGCGGTGGCAGAAGGAGCTGGAGGATCTGAGGAAGGAGATGGAGCGCGTCAGGAAGGAGGCGCAGGAGGCCGACCTGCTGGCTTTACAGGACGAGATCGCCGCCGTGGAGAAGCAGAGAGACGTCGCCATGGCTCGCATCGAGGCCTGGTTAAGAGAGGTAACGGACGTCAGAATATTATGGATTAATAGTTGATGCTTGGAGATGTTTTCATGCCACAAACTTTCACAATCACGTGATTATAAAATGTGGATAATTATTCAGAAAGACCTCTGTGTTTACCCGTCCCAGGTGGGGCAGTACCTGAACACTCTCAGGGTGGAATTCCCGCAGCAGTATCCTCAGGAGAGGATGGACTGGAAGAAGGAGGAGGATAAAGTGCGGAGGAGCCAGGCCGAGCTGCAGAGCCGCTACAAGGAGGTTCTGCAGCAGCTGCAGCAGGGCCGAGAGCTCGAGTCCCTCCCCAGGATCAACGTGCCGTCCCTGCCACAGGTCCCCATGGTAAGACCCATTTATTCAAGACCCATCATGATTTAGCTTCACTGTCATACTTGATAGTTAAGTCAGTATTTTTGGATTTTGGACTGTTGGTTGGACAAAACGAGACCTTGCTATTTCTGACAGTTAATGGAGAAAATAAGTGGCAGATTAATCAATAATTAAAATAATTGTAAGTTGCAGCCACACAGGGCATCTTTAAGGAGAGCTAGAGCTGCAAAGATGAATCCATTAACAGAAAATTAATAGGCAACTACTTTGATAATTGAATAATTGTTTTAGTCTTTTTTTTTTTTTTTTTTTAAGGAAAAATGCAGAAAATCTGCAGGTTTCAACTTCTCAAACGTGATTTATTTGAAACTTGTATGTCGTACGTTATAATAAATTGAATGTCTTTAGATTGCTGGACATGTGAAGACGTCACTTTTGGCTTTAAGAAATTCTAACGGGCATTTTTTTTTACTGTTTTCTGACAATTTATAGACAAAACGTTTAATAAATAATGAGCAGATTAATCAGTGATTAAAATAATGTTTAGTTGCAGCTTTGAGGGGATCAATAAATGAATTTTACCTGATGTTGTGCATCATGCTGGTGTTTTATCTGTAATGTCTCTGTGTCCCCCCCCCCTCCAGACTAAACTGAGATTCAATCAGCTGATGCAGTCTTTGGTTTATCCTCAATTCCCCCCCCATCCTCCAAACCCAGTGAACCGGCCCCTCCATCCCCAGAGACACCCACAGTACTACCAGCACCCGCACCAGCCCCCACACTCACACCATCCCCAGTACCGCCACCGCTACCACCACCCACCACCCCCCCACCAGTTCGAGCCCCCCATCCCTCCCCAGCACCAACCTCCGCACCAGTTCCAGCCCCTACACCCTCCCCAGGCTCAGTACCACATCAGAGCTCCGGTGAGGGTGACCCCCCCTCCCAGCCACTCCCCGTCCCCTCCCGTCCAGCCCATCCACCCTGTAGTTCCCTCCCCGCCTCCCCCCGCCGCTGCTGCCACCTCAGCCCCCACCGGAAAACTGGACAAAGTCCTGGAGAGGCTTGGGGCTTATTACCCACAGTGCAACAGGGCTCAGCTGACGTCGCTGCTGCAGCAGGTGAAGAGCTCCCGCGGCACGCTGGCCGGCATGTCCATGGAGGACGTCATCGAGCAAGTCGGCTTCAAGCTGGCCCTGAACGAGAGGTCGGCCCCGGGGCCCATCAGCCGGCCCGCTCCTCCAGGCCCCATCCAGAGGCCGTCGCCCTCGCCGCAGAGAGGGGCGGCGGCGTCAGTGGGTGGAAGTCAAGCTGTCGGAGCTCATAAACCCTGCCTGGTGTGTCAGAACCGCGTGGATCCGGAGAGCCGGCACCCGCTGAGCTGCTCCCACACCATCCACAAAGACTGCATCCGAGTCTGGCTGCAGTCCAGCAAGAACAACTCTTGTCCGTTCTGCCCGGCGAAGTGACGCAGCAAAGCAGGCAGGGAAACATCTGCCACCATTCGCCAGCACAGACAGACTCAAAGCAGTGCTGTTCCAGACTCCTCCTCCATCTGTTCTATCCTTGTTAATCCAGTGAAAACAGTCATTGTAAATTGTAAATTGCACCTGTACAGCTGCAGTCAGTTTGTAAAGTACACTATAGTTCATTAAAACTATATGAAATGTTGACACTGGTGAATAAAAGTTTAGTTTTCAGTTTAGAGAGCCACATGCTAATGTTTAGTATGCTAATGTTCTAGTGAGGGCCGGATGTCTTTTGAGATGTTTTGAAACTGGTGCTGATGCAGGACCTGAATGGTGATACTGATACTGAAGTGTTACTTTTAAAATACTTAAAATACAACAACATGTTTTTCAATTTAACAATTTGGTTAATTTAACAAAACAAGCCAAATGTCTCTTACTGCCTTTATCCCCAAGATTTTCCTTTTTTTTCTCAAAACATTTTTCTTTAATAATTGTGACTTTATCTTGAAGAAGTGTGACTTTTTTTTTCTGAGAAAACATTCTCAAAAACAGTAGTGTTTTTTTCTCAAATGTACAAATTACAAATGTAAAACTTTTTTCTCAAAGTCTTCTTAAAATGTCAAAACACTATTCTCCAAGTACAATGACTTTTTCTTTTTTTTAAAAAAAAATATGGCTCTTTAAAAAAGTACTAACTTTTTCTTAAAAAAAAAAAAAATGTATTTTTAAAAAAAAGATTTTCTCAAAATCTTGCATGTTTTTTTCTTAAAAAATGACATCTTTACTCTTAAAAAAAAAAAACATTACAACTTTTTTCAAAAAAGCAACTTAAAATTAAAAAAAGCAACTCAAAATATTACAACTTTTTTCTCCAAGTACTAAAACTTTTCTCAAACAATTATAAATGTATTCTCAAAATCTCAGTCTTTATTCTGAAAATATTATGGATTTACTTTTTTCTCATAATATTAAGACTAAATTCTCTAAATCAGATGATTGTTCTCTTACAGTGGCCTTAATACTCTGTTGTAGATTATATCTGTGCACCTCTTGGGGTTTGTTGGTCCACCTGGTCCAGAAAAAAAACTGCTAAATTAGATTCTATGTGTAGAAATGAGTTTACGCACGGTTTACTCACAAAACTGCTCACACACGGTTGATAAATGAGGCTCCAGGTTTTCTCCTCTGTTGAGCTAAATGAAGGCTCTGGCTGCCCACTATTAAACTTCCAGTTTACACTTCACTATAAAGACACTCAGACGGAGATATCAGCCCATAAACACTCCAAGAAACAACCGATTGCCTTTTAAAGGTTCCCCTCCAACACAAACACACACACTCTCTCCCTGCGGACATCCCAGTCAGCCTTAATGGGAACGCTGGGCGGTCGATGGGTGAAGTTAAAGGAGCCGTCGCTTCCCAATAAATATCACAACACACACTGCAGAGTGCTGAAAATGTGTTTATCTGTAGTGTGTGTGTGTGTGAAGTAATGACAGTGTGTATTTGTGGACTGTTTCCTCTTTACTGTCTGAACGTCCATCTTTCCTCTAACAAACTCTCTCTCTCTCTCTCTCCCAGTTTAAAGGTTATAGTCTCTCGGCCGGCTCTGACTGATTTTACAGGCAGCAGTGCCAATAAAAGCTGCTCGTCTCACAGTAAAGCTGCTGTAATGAATGAAGAAGACTGCAGAAAATAAAGACAAAACGCTGCAGAGGGTGGAGAGGTTGCTGGAGGAGTCAGAGAGGCTCTGCAGGAAGATTCAGTCCTGAGGAAACAGACAACAATGGCTGCAAGGAAATCTTAAAAAGAATAGAAAAATAGAGTATTTGGTTTAGGGGCGTTATGTTGCGTAAACCTCCTGTTTTTGTTATTGTAAAATGTAAGTTGTTAACAGTCTGCAATTGATCGGTGAACTCAGGTCCTGGTCTTAAATTTAGCATCATCATTAAGGTTCAGTCAGGTCATGTCTTGGGTACAGCGTCAGGTTTGGATTCAGTTTTAGGCCCGTGCAGAATGCCAGTAAAAACTAGAAAAGGTCACATTCCTGAAGAAATTGTCGGTGAGCTCCTAACCGGATGTCAGCCAGCCGCCCCAAAGTATGCACCATTGCTGGCAAGTCACAGTCTCAAGCACAAAGAGCACTATGACTGGCCACAAGGTGGTGCAATCAGTCACTTGTGTTAATATGCAGGAGAGATGGACGGAGGCAACTGTCTACCAAGTATCATGTCTGTATTATTAATAAAAATGTATGTGCACATATCATCTAAATTTGGTTGAAATTGCATTATGCTTTTATAAGGTGTGTTTCATTCACCTGTTTTTATTTGCATTTTCAATTTGTGCATAAAAAAACTTGAGAAGAAAAATGAAAACATACTGAAATATAAATAAAAGCAAATGTAAACAGAATAAATGATGACATGCATGAGTCATGTGACTTAAACATCACTGAAGAGCTGAAAACATCAGATCTGTGTGGAGCGATGATGAGGAGACTGTAACGTTCATCAAATAAATACATGAAACTAACAGGAATGTCATATTTCCATCATGTTTTCCACATGGTTTTCCATCATTTGATCTTTGACTGCCACTCTTTTAATGACATCATCTCCTTGTGTCCTCTTCTTCTGCAAGGGTTTAATGGCACCGACTGGAGAATTATCGCCACCAACTGTTTATCTCCCAATATTCACACAACAGCAGTGGATGGAAAAATGCATACATTTTCATTTTCTCTTGCAGATTTTCTTGAAATTCAGTTAAAAATTGCCCTTAATTTATATAATAAACCTGGCTAGTGCCAGGTTTTTTTCTTCAATTTTCTGTGCAAATTAATAATGCAAATAAAAACAGGTTTGTAGAGAGGCACCCTAAAACTGCTGTGATATGAAGCTGAACTCTGCGGCAGAACTAATATTGTCTGCATCTGTCAAGCATTTGTGGCTCCGTATTTTTCTGTTTTTCTTCTTACTTTTTCTGTTCTTACTTTCAGTTTATTTGAAAGGATTTGTAGATGTTAAATTCGTCTTTAAAGGTATACTACGCAGGATTTTCCTGAAAAACAAAACAACACTTATACAAAAGTAATCCCTCTGAATCATCACTTATGACCCACTAGAAGTGTGTGGTGGTGTACGTATCTACAGAGACTGTGTCCTCTGCCTGTATTTCCTTATTTTTTTATTATTTTACTGCGTGCGGGACCTTTCTGGGTGTTAACCTTTGGGCTCACCCACAGAGCAGAGAAGCCACAGCGGACAGGACGAAGCTCTGCATTCACACAAAATCCGGCAATGCAGCACCTTCCTGCAGGGTTCTGAGGGGGTGTGGGCGTGTTTATTTGTGCTTTAGAACATAACCGCTGTGAAACAATCAGAAAACGTTTTATTTCTGTGATTCACGGCTTTGTTCTCGCTACCGCTGCTCCCTCTCTTCATTCACTCTTTAGCTTGCTCGACTACCGCTACGCTCTCTCACTTGAGCCAGGGAGGAGGGGCCAAATTTGAACGCTGTGTTTACAAACACCAACGGACAAATCCTGCACGGTGTACCTTTAAGCGCAAATAAATTCCCGTTCTGTGTTTAACAGCTGTAGATCGTGGAGTAAACGGTCTCTTTGTGTGTCAGACCTCCAGAGGTCTGTGTTAAAGATGGTCTGGATTGGTTTAAAACTACTTTTATCTCCTCAGCTTCCTGGCTTGATGTGGTTGTTGTTGTTTTTTTTTCTTTTGGCTGCTGTTATAGATCCAGCGGCAGCGTCTCTGGGGTTCAGGGGTATTAGTGATGGTCTGCTGTGTCTCCAGTGGATCCTGTGACAGCTCTAATGTCGGTGTGATTTACAGACCGCTGGACAAACAAGCATCATTACCGCAGCCTGTAAACGCGGGCCCGACCGCCTGCTCCCAAAGCGGGGTCTGGGGACCCTCGGGGGCCCTTACAAGGCTCCCGGGGGACCCCTCAGCGAAATGAGAGAGTTTTATTCGACTATTATTTCACTCAGGAGGCGATCACAGACTGAGAGAGAATGAGCGATCAGAGGTTTGAGTCTCCGCTGTCGTCTTCACACAAAATAATAGCTGACAGATAAAATCCTTTCAGCCCCCAAAATCTTATTACATGAAGTTATACACTGTCTATTTAAAAGAAAAATATACCATAAAAAACTAAACGCACTGTAAAACACCAGCTGTTATTTGGTGTATTTCTTCTGAGCGTCCGTTTAGATTAATCATCTATTTGAGAGGGAGGTCCAGAGGTTTTATTATTGGGGACATATGAACACATAGACCTGCAGAAATACAACAACACCCAACCTGATTGGATAAAAAATAAAAAAATGTGCATACTAACAAAACAGCCTCTTTTACTTTTTTTTTTTTTTTTTTTTGGTCAATGTGCAGAGACTTTTCTGAGATGGGCTGTTGATTTTGGCTAGACACCTGACACTACTTTTTCAAAACCACAATTGCCTGTTTTGTACGGAGGTCAACTTAGAAAACACATGCAAATAGACAAAACAAAGCAAAGGAACATGTGCGGCATTTAGAGAAAAAAAAGCTGTGAAGTGAGAAAACCAAATATAGAAACACTGTCGGTTGCACAGAACACAAGATGTTTTCTTTATTTGCTCTTGTTTTGTCTATCTGCATGTGATTTCCAGCTCTCAGGGTCACTGTATTCTCGAAAATAATTTGAAGCTGGCCTCAGGTCTTAGGTAAGCCTAACCCTGGATGGGTTTTAGTTATTAAGAACTTAAAGGACCTGGTATGACTTCTGCTGTCAAACCTCTCAGAATCAAAAAATATATGGGAGCAAAAAGTGGCCAAAAAGATTTGACTCTTATAAGTGACTGAAACCCTAATTGTGAAATCATTACTGAACACTTGATGTTTACATATGAATACCACTGAACTTATAGTGAAATATTTTACTTTTAAATCTGAGTTGATGTGGTTTGAATCAATTTTAGGTTGTGCAATTTCAAAAACTTTATTTTCAATATATATATATTTTCTAGGAAATATTAATTCAGATAGAAAATGTTATAATATCCAATATTGAAAAGCTGGATTTCTGTCTCCCCCTTCTGGCAGTGAGAGTAATTACAAAAACAGTGTTGACATGTGCTTACGTCAAAGGCTCCACTGTAGCCTACTCTGTTGCTACTGTTGCGGCTGTAAAATGGTGGATAAATAGTTTTGAGCGTCACACAATGTTAGCATAGAGCTAAACAGAAGTTAGCTGCTTGGCCGGCAGGAGTCTCTAGTGCGCATGCTCTGCCCGTAGAGCAGTATGCATTCATCCGGCCAGCGCAGGAATGTCAAACCAGACACCAGATTAAAAACTGTATCCTGTGAAATACAAAGAGATTTACCTTTGGACTGCGAATCAGTGTTAAATGTCTTAAACGTCTTAATGGACGGAACATTTTTACTCAAATGTTAAATGTGAAAAGCAGTTTAAGAAGCTGTGTTGTCTCTGTATTTGTATTTTTCATTTTTTAACAGTTGATTGAAGACCAAACAGGACTTTGAAATGTGTCTCTGACTGTCCAGCTGCTAAAATCCAGATGAGATCAAAATGTTGATTCTCTTCTCTTTCTGCAATAATAAACCCTGGGTTTCGCCTCTCAGGCTTCATACAGAGGGGGAGAGCTTCTCAGTATGTTTTTTATTTAAAAAAAGAAAAATGTACTTTTTAAAATTATAAAAAGATATACAATCATAAAAAATACTTTCTATGTATTCAAAAATACATCATGTATACATTATAATTTACTTTTTTTTTTTTTTTTTTTTTAATTACAGTTTTTACAGATTTACAGTTGATATTCTCCTAAAAAAGACACAGGGATCAAACATCAGTTAAGTTAAAGCAGTAGAGCACAGGACTAAATAAATAAATACTCAAAATCACAAATTGTTTCAGTTTTATGATGTAAAAACACAGAAAATCAGCAAAAACAAAACAAAATTTCATCTGTGTGTGAGGAGAGAAGCAACTGTTTCTTAAAGAACATCTCTGCTGAAAACCTAAATCACAGACAACTTTTAACAAATTGGGGGTGAAAAAAACAATCAGTCATCTCTTTGAGTGTAACACTCGTGTATTTCTGACATTTTACAGAACATCAACAACGATCGGCCTCGTCTCCGGGGTCGCAAACTGTTTCTGCACTCAGAAGGAAACTGAGTCCGCTGTCAATTACAGCTGCAGGAAAATTAAAATAAGACACCAGTTTACTGCAGCTTATTCATGATGTCTGCTCTCAGTGTGTCTGTCCTCTGGGGACAAACAGTCTGAAGGCCGAACAAACACTTTAACAAGGTACCGCTGCTGTTTTCATGCCCAGAATCAACAAAATCGACTGCGTGACAGAGGAGCTAAATGCCAAACGGCTGCTAAAGAGCAAAACTGCTGCTGCTGGAGGTCTGTTTGTTTCTGCAGCAGAGGATTAAAAACAGCAACACTTGTGCTTGATCTTCCCTGCAGGGGAACAACAACTCATCTCATAATGAACACATCCTGATTACATCAGAGCAACGGGACTATAAAACTCAGTCAGCGTCATCTTTTAAATCTGTTTTTTTTTCTTTTATGATTTAGTTTTAATTGTGGTGGAGGTATTTGGATTTACAGCAGATGGATATATATATATTGTACATAAACAAAAACCGCTCAAAGATGAAAGAATAAAAAGTAAAATCATATGGAAAAAATACACAAAAACAAATGTACCAGAAGGAAAACATAACAATAAAAGACACAAAAAGAAAAATGAACCTGATCCCAAGATGAAATTAACTTTGCATGAGTTGATTTAACTTTATTGCCTTGTTGAGCTCGTAGTGAGACAGGAAAACATACAACTCAACAAAACTTATATTAAAACTATGCACATACAAACCTCATTATTTGCATCACAATAATACACACAAAATGACAGAAAGACAAGAATAAAAACAAACAAATGAATGAATAAACAACAAAAACATAAAAAGGGAACAAACATTTATATATAATTGATTATATATTATATATATACAGCTCTGTGCAAAAGAGGAAAACTGCTGCTGTTTTAAAGAACTTACAAAGGACACATTTACACTCTCTATCCCTCTGTAACTATAGTCTAAAGCCAGATCCACTTTCATTTCCCTTGTTTTGGCACTGAGCCTTTCTTTTGGAGAAACTCTTAAAATGTCTCTGTTTGTGTCACAGTTGGAGGTTTTTGTTTGCATTTTCTTCCCCAACAAACTTCTCTGCTTGTAAGTGAACAACTTACTGAAGAAACATGATTGTGATAAATACAAACATATTTGGTTTGTAGTGGACTAAACTGTCGTGTAGGATTATGGAGGATGAAGGACGCCTGTTTCAGTCTTATTGACAGATTAACACCACCTGTCGCACACATTAAACTGTATTCTCACTTTTTTATCCCACAACCAGAACTTAATTTATTTTACTTTTATAATGTTTTTTTTTTATGTTTTTAAACAGTTTTTATGAAACAATTTTTTATTTAACTTTTTTTTTTTTTTTTTTTTTTTTTTACAGTATCTATGCTTTACCATGTGAGTATTTGCAACAATATACCTTAAAATGTGCAGTGGTTGAGAGTAACTAAATACTTAAGTACTGTATTTAAGTACAATCCTGATACTTGAGTACAGCTGCTAAAATCCAGATGAGATTAAAATGTTGATTTTCTCGTCTTTCTGCAATAATCAATAAATAAGCAGCAGCGAGAGCTTTGCAGACTTTTTTAACAGGGTTTTTTTCCCCCTGGGTTTCGCCTCTCAGGCTGCAGACAGACCTCAGGGCTAAAAAAAATGTTTGAATATTGTGTTTTAATATTTGATTATAATAATCAGGTCATTAATCATTTTTATTAGAAATAAACATTTCCTTTCAAATTCAGACTAGGATATGATTCTGACATTTATTATCCTTTATTAACCAAACAGTCTTTTCTTTTTAAATATCAAAGTTATGATTTCTTCATCATTTTGCAAAACACTATAATTTGACTTTTTATGGAAAATGAGGCAGAAGACACAAACACACTTGACTTACTGAAACTCAGCAACAGAAAACTGAATGTTAAAATGCAGAGTGGTGAAATATTAATATTAAAAATGAAGGATAGTAAAAAATAGTATCATGTTTTCAGTACAAATCTATAAAAATACAGCATAAGGAGATATTAAATATTGATCGGAAAGCTCATGTTGAAGATTTGTCTTTTCTTTCTTTGAGCTTCATCAGTTTTAACTACAACAGATGGTGGTTTTCATCCATCTGTCCACTTATTGATGTTTTCTGTTCACCTGCCAATATTACTGCTGAATTATAAATATTACAGTCACAATATCAACACTGAACTTCACTAACAGGCAGAACTGTCAGATCATATAATAGCTGCTCTGAATATGAACTACAGGTCCAGTAAAAATAATGTAATTAATGACCATGCTTTCATTTTCTACAGACTGATATTAATAAAAAGTTAAATGTTTAATTAGTTTTCCTACAGCAACCACTCCTGCTAACTAAAATATAATGTTGATGATGTTTTTATGGTTTTGTTTAGGCAGCTTTAAGAGAAAGTTAACGGTTAAATATTGACAAAGTCGACACTGACTTGAAGTACGAGACAGGACGAGTAAAATTTTTAAATATTTAAACAACAATCATCTTTTCCAACCTTAACTAAGTGTTTTAGTAGCTTAAATGTAACATGAACCCTGGTGTCTGGTCTCCTGAGCTTCATATGACCAACCATCCACCCCAAACACCAACCCTGTGACCTCTGTAAGAACATCACACTAGCTGGGTTGAAAACACATTTTTAGTTTATTATAGGACAAGTATATAGCATGAACCAATACCACATACCACAGCATTTATAGCCTGAGCTAGTTTGCAATGCTTGTCTCTTGACGGGCCTTTAAAACATAAAACTCGACTGTGTAAAAGTTAACAATACATATATGTACATTACAGCACAAAACTCAACGAGAAAATACAAACTAAACGGCACAAAACACAAACAATTTGCAAACAATGATACAATAAAACCATAAAACTTCTTGTATTTCTCCACATCCACATTAAAACCACATTTCCCATCAGCCCTCTTGCTCCCTGCCTGTGCTGTCCTCCTGCAGAGTGATCTACGGAGCCTGAGAGGGACCACACAGAGGAAAAACATATATAGTGCTTTCAATTTATTTATTTGGGACTACATATTCAGTCAATCTGAAGTTTGAAGACATTTCCCCAGTAACACCAGTTACTGATCCAAGTCAAACTGGATCCAAGGCAGCCAGGTTTAGCCGTACATCCTCCTTTCTCACAAAAAAGTCACATTCTTTGAACTTATTGTGCATCCACCTTTATCCATAAAGAACCCTGAAGCTGAGTTTTTATGAACATGACATCTGCAGGAGCATGAACGTATTTAAAAAGTCTGTTTTCCTGTAGAATACATGACTACAGAGGTCTGGTAACCTCACTTCTTTCTAACCTCACATCACCAGATTTTTTTCACTTTCAAACTTGTAGTCTTCAGCGCCAACTGACGCTGACTCAAGCAACATCACTTAAGGCAGATTATCAGATTTCAGACAGTTCCCTCTGGAGACACAAAAGGCTTTATACTAGTTTTTACACAGAGAACACCTGGAAACACGCTGAGGTGGAAAATCCCTGCAGCTCACCTTTAAGGGCGAGTTTGTTTTTTTTTTTTTTTGCAGGAGAACAAACTGAATGACTTCTTCCTCGAACGCTCACTTGTTTTCTTGTTTTGGCCAAAATGCAAATGCAGAGTTTGATCTGCATGTAGGTGACACCTCGTGTCCGTCTGAAGGCCTCGGCAGAAGATGAATGGTGTTTATCAGCGAGTGTGGCGGTTTGCACAGGACGCCGTCTAATTACCTTTTTTCTTAAAGGTTGTATTTATTAGTATCCATCATCGCTGTCGTTACATCAATTAATGCTGTTGACGGGCTGAAGAATTGTCACCCTCCTCCCCACCTCCATCCTTCACAGGCAGAAGAACCTCCTCTCCTCTCTTTGGCATTAAAGGCCTGTCATCCCAGCATGCCGCGGGGCCCCCGGCCCCAGCCCAGCGGTGTCAATTAAATTTGATTGACTGAGTAAAAGAAGCACACAAATAAGCCAAAACAACAGACACAAAAATCTATAGGCCTACATGACTCCTCCACCCTCCCCCCCCTCCCCACCTCCACCCCTCTGGCCCGGCTGTCAAATCAAGCGCTCGTCTCGTCCGTTTTCGTGGCGTGTGCCGCACACGTCCGCCGCTAGACAACCGCTTCTGTTTGTGTGTGTGTGTGAGAGCATCAGCGCCGGCCAAACGCCCCGCCCGCCCCCTAAAAACACCACCCCTCCCACACCAAAACAAACACCCCCTCCCACCACCGCCTCCTCCGTCCACACAGAGCGAACCAATTAGCGGCTCTGGAGCCTCGTCCACACTGCGGAGCAGGGGCCCCTGGGTATCGACTCAAACTGGTGTCCAATAAATGAGGTCTAATTTATCAGTTTAACTTCACCCCCCACCTCAAAGAAAAGGAGAAGGTGGGGAAAAAAAGAAAACAAATCGCTCATGTTTTTTGTTACATGAACGCGCGAGGAGCGTTTGGGAAACCCTGATAAATCCTGCACTCTTCACACATCACGTCCTCGCATCTCTCCATGTTGTTTTGCTAATTGTCAGTCGGTGAGCTCATGTTTCATATTCGCAGCGATGATTGAGGGACGCTATTAGAGCAAACCCCATTAGTCTCCATGGGGAAGCAGAAGACCCTGCATGGGAGCCATCAAAGGCCAATTTGCTACCCAAACACCATAAATCCTGCCCGTTAAGTGACTGTTTTTGATGCCGCTGAAGCGCGTGGAAATAAATATACTACTCTGTTATGTATCGTCCATTAAATTACCAGAGAGCACAATTCACACACCACATCCATCTCGATCAGTAGTGGTGAAAAGTGGGGTCCAGGGACCTGCAGAGGGTCTCTGACCGAGTCGGAGGAGGTCTCAGTGAAAGAGAAGACAGCCTCATTTGTTATTTAAGAAGCGTGAAGTTTGCAAAAGTTGGCTTTGAACTTTGTAATCAATCAAGTGTCATATGTCTTGTTTTGTCCGACCAACCGAGCAGCAATGTTTTTTTTCACTTTACCGATGAGTTGACGTCAGCTCGTCCATAAACGTGCGTCCGTTCTCTAATCTTCATTGCTGAGGTTGTTGTTCACTCTCGTGTTTCACATCTGATTCAGCTCCAACGTGTACGGACGGATTTGAGAAGTTGACATTTGGAGTAAAGAAGTGAAATCCTGCTACTATAGTTTGTTTATGTAGACTCTGGAACCGGAGGAAGCTTCCTGAAGCTGACCAATCAGAACAGTGTGGGCTCATGGGGAGGCGGGTCTTATAGGACTAAGGTGTAGGATTTAGTGGCATCTAGCGGTGAGGTTGCAGATTGCAACCGACTGAATACCCCTCCCCCTAAGTGTGTAGGAGAGACCTACGGTGGCCACGAAACTCGTGAAAACCGCAAAAGGCCTTTTCTAGAGCCAGAGTTTGGTTCGTCTGTTCTGGGCTACTGTAGAAACATGGCGGCCTCAGTGGAGGAGGACCCGCTCCCTCTGTAGATATAAAGGGCTCATTCTAAGCTAACGAAAACACAACGATTATTATTTTCAGGTGATTATACACAAATTAAAACATACTTATGAATATTATAATCCATTTCTGCCAATAGATCCACCTAAATCTTACACACTGGTCCTTTAAAGAGACAGGAGTAAACAGGTTAAAACATGCAAAAACACAAAAGATAAGTCACATTTACAGCTGCAACGATTAGTTGATTAGTCAAGTGACAGAAAATCAATCTGCAATTATTTTAATAACTGAGTAATTGTTTCTGTCATTTTTTAAACAAATATACCAAAAATTTGTTAGTTGTAGTTTTTTTCCCCTTCATACATGATAGAAAACTGAATTTCTTTGGATTTTTAACTGTTTGTCAGACAAAACAAGACATTGGAAGACATCAGCTTGGGATTTAAGAAATTATAACAGATATTTTTCACATTTTCTGACCTTTTCTAGAAAAAAGAATGAACTGGTTAATCAAGAAAATGATAATTGTTAGTTGCAGCCCTTCAGCTACATTGTACCAAATTTCCGGTGAAGAAAAAGTCAATGTGATTACAAGTCTTGGTTGGAGTATTGATAAATTACTGCTCTGATCATGGAACTCTAATTTACTTCAGTATCAAAAAAAGACTCCATAAATATTTTTTTATTATAACAGTTTATTTCAGTTTGTCTTCAGCCTTCACATCAGTTTAAATAACAGAAGGGCAGAAGAGCAGCCGTCCGTCTCTGTACACGCTGGTTAGTAAAAAACAAAGAAAAAAACTCAACTCACATCAGACAATCTTTTCAAACATTCACTGATATTGCATCTTTTTTTTTTTTTTGCATGGAGAGTAAAAATGATGCAGCAACACTGTCCATCTGAAGAGTTCATTTAAAAAAAATACAACAAAAAGGTACAATTCAGTTCGTCTCCTCTGTAGAAGCGTCCTGAAGGAGTGGTTACGAAGAAATAAAACAAACTGCATTTCAAAGACAATCTCATCAATACGATCAATCCCACAGACAGAATACTGGTTGTTTTTGGCAATGACACAACTGTAATATTTTGAGGCGATGCAGACGGGAATAATTTTCCTGCAAACTCCAGCCAAGAGAACGTGAAAATGTCCTGAAAGTAAACATAAGAGCCAAAGTTGTTGTCCGGATCTGAGTAAAGATGGAGAAGAACCACATTTACCAGTGAAGTTCCTGTTTTAACTTGATAACTGTGCTCACCTTTTCTTTCTTTATTGTTAAAGAGGAACTTCACTGATTTTACACATCCAAGTGTGTTTACAGGGGAAAAAGTTAGAAATTTGACAATCATGAGCCAAGATCTTAAGTTAGATTTTTACAGTGTGTGAATGAGCAAAGTTATGATTCTGAGGTTGAACTTGTGTCCCTTGGGTGCAAAGATTGAGAGGATTGATATCACTTTCATCTCTGTGCATCTAGTACTTTAGTGCACTTTTGGTCTGGGGATGTTTTTCCTGATTTGAGCCCCTTCTCTCCCACGAAGGGAAATTTTAAAGTTACAACACACAACGATATTTTAGACAAGTGTTCTTCTAACTTTGTGTCATCAGTCCTGTTACAACATGACAATGCCACCGTGCACAAACCCAGCTTTAAATGTGAGGTGATTTAGGACTGAACTTTACATATGCTCAGCTAAAAATCTTTTTAAACATCTTTGCAAACACTGAAAATCTGTAAGATTACTGTATCTGTACACCAGAAACAATGAGCTAATTTCAACCTGACACAGAAAAGATGATTTTGTGACAGAAGAAGAAAAAAGTAACTTTTCCCCACAAACATACCTTTAAAAAAGACAAATGCTGTCGTCATTTTCTCTTCATTTCAACTTAAAATTGCCAAATTTCCTGCAATATTCCTTTACTTTTATCTTTAGGAGGCAAAGCAGCTCCATAAAGAGCCAGTTTGGTGTAGAAGAACTTGACCCTCAACCCCATCCGACACCAATGAACCAGACCTCATCACCAACATCAGTGTTGGACCTCACTATGGGAGCAAACCCCTTCAGCCGGGTGCCAACATCTGCTGGAAACCAGAAGATTGACGGCTGTTAGCAGCATTAATGAACATGGTGTCTCAATCACGTTACACTATTGTTACTCTATCACCTAAGGGTGTAATGTTCAGGTGTCCACATACTTTTGGCTATGTAGTGTATTTCTGTACTGGACACACAGAGATAAAACTGATACTCATCTTCTCATCTGACCCTGGAGAAGTCACTAAAAATACTGGACTGCTCCTTTAAATTCTCCCGAGCGTGAGTGTGTAAACCTACAGAGACAGTAGAGAGGTCACTGTGAGTAAACTGCACAGCAGATTCTTACTGATCCTGACTGTATGTGAACGTCTCACACAAGAATGTAACAGAAAAACTCTTCACCGTCTGATGAGTTTGGATCAGGAACGTTCTGCTACGTGTTGTTTTGAACATAAACATGAGAAAACACGACAGTCGTGATCCAGTTTCTCCCAAAACTACGAACCAGAGAGTCCAGGCTGTAACCTGCGAGTGTTTCCACACCACAGACACACAATAAAAACTAAAACAGGCAGGAAAAGGATGTTGCTGTGTTAGTAGTGAGGTTTATGGGATGGCTGCTACGTTTTTTAAACATTTGCTTCCAGTTTTTGCGCAAAGATAAGTTTACTGAACTGAACCCCACACCTGCTTTTAATAACTATGGTTTAAGATCATTTTTCTGGACATACACTAAAATTTGGAATAAAATCCCACATAAGAAATTCTTCCTCCTTCTTACAATTTCAACAATTTACACAGATTTCCTTCTTCTGAATCCAATTTTTCATCCAATTTGAATTCTGTGCAACTTTTTAACATTTAAAATTTGTTTACTTTTGCTATTTTTTGTTAAATGCAGTATTCTTATACTGAAAATTACCTGTTAAAAATACTGTAGGTATAATTTAGCCCATATACTGTATAAACATATGAAGAATATTTCTGTCTAAATAAATGAAATGAAACATGTCAAAGAGCTGCACAAAATATCAATCTTATCCGACTCTCATTAAAACATCAAATAAGCAAATGTCCCAAAATGTTCCTTTAAGGGTGTGGTGGTTTGTAAAATTAAAACATATTTTAGATTCTGATGAACTCATGACCTTTCCTCCAGCGCCACACACAGGACAAACTTTACATCTTTATCAGTTCTGAACTGTTCTGTACAAGAAGTTCGGTTCAGCATTAAGGCTGCAACTAAATATTATTTTTATTATAGATTAATCTGCAGATTCATGTTTGTAAAAACTTCAGAAAAAAATAAAAAATATTGATCACAATATCCTAAAGCATAATGTGACGTCTGCAAATGTCTTGTTTTTTATTCGACCAACAGTCCAAAAATATTCAATTTACTATAACAAAAGCTGCAAATTCTCACATTTGAAAACCTGGAACCAGCAAATGTTAGAAATTTTTGCTTGAAAAATAACTTAGTAACATTAATGATGATTGATTTTCTTTCAATCGACTATCAATTCATCGTTGCAGCTCTAGAGGATAACGATAAATCGACGGAGTGGTCTTTTGTGGTTAGTTATAAATATGCAACTGGTCTCAGTAAACATTTTTTACAGTTTCTATTTGAAAACATGCAGATAACAGTCTTTTGCAGTAATGACTGAGCATCAGTGCCAATGTTTGAGTGCCAATAATTACTTTTTTGGCCACTTGCTGTGCCAAAAATGTGCTAAACCACATGCAGAGAGCTGAGGTTCACAGAGAACAGTTTAGATTTTGTACTGTTGCACCTCTATTTCTATCTTTAATATCCTCTACAGTGAGATTGTTGTGAGTAATAAACACTGTGTCTGAAAATTCACTATCGGAGGTCCAGAATATGACAGACGACACCATCAGTTTACAGCCTCGGACTTTTAGTTTCCAGCTTTGAGTTTATCTTCTCTAATCTCTCGTTTCAATCTCTGGAATGAATCGACATGTTTCAACTTCTTCTTCTCTTAAAAGTTTATATGATCGGTCTGTTTGTCAGCCGCTGTAGAAGGTGCGTCCTCCAACCTCCCCGTCGCAAGCACATCACACAACTAACGTCTACTTCATGCCAAAAATACTGCATAGATAATAACCATGGAAATAAAAAATAAAAAAGTGTGGAATATAATGAAAAAAAAAACAACATTTAAATACTACTATATATATACAGTGGTTTTAAAAAGATTTTTTGTGCTGGTGCATTGACCACGTGCGTGATTATAACCACATTTTAAACATTTCAAATCATATAACTGTGTGCTTAAACATAAATATTTTTCATCTTTAGTGTAAAGAGGACAAAGTACAGTAACAGTAACAGAAACCGTTAATCTTTTAAAAATGATACATTTGTTTTGGTTCATTTTAGAAGACGAATGTTTTGCGTTCTGGTGTAAAATCAAACTAACGAGGACAGGAAATGTGAGGTTTCTGCAGGAACGCTGATTACAACACAAATAAACGTCCTTCATTTTCATTTCGTCATTAAAAACAAATCCTCGAGTCTCACCAATACACTGATGATTCTCGTTCATTTTAAAGTGATTCTGTCTGTTTAACAGCATCAAATACATTTGAACAAGATGACAAAGAGACAATAACAGCTGAGACATTTTCTGTTTCTGTCTTTCAGTCCGTAAACTGTATAAAAACTGTCGAGTCAAACGTTTGAGGCAAAGAACATGAGAAACTGTTGACTGTGAAGGTCTTAACAGAGACGCTAATATTAATGGAAAAAACTAATTCCTGTTGATTCCAGCAGATGTCACATGACGTTTCTTTGCATTTGGGTTAATTCACTATAAACTTCTCATGTCTGCTGCCTCTTGCTGTTTGCTCCTGAGCGTGGCGTGTTCCTTATGTGCTCGCTGCCCAGTTAAACGTTACTGGTCTTGTTCTTGCCCTTGCCTCCTCCTGGGCTGCTTTTACTCTCTGACTTCCTGCCAGGTGAGTTCTGACAGGTAGAAACTTTCACAGCGGCGCCTGATTGGCCACCGCTGTTGTTGTTGCTGTGGTTTGTGTTCCCGCTCAGCGTCTCCATAATGGAGCGGAACGCCCCGAATGGCCGCTTGCTTTCAGAGCTTCCTGTTGGAGTCCTCTCCTTCCCATGATGCCCTTTGGTTGGCTCCGCCTCCTGACTGGAGCTCTTGTGGACCTGCTCGTCGAACGTTACCCTCAGCTTGAGGTTCTGAGATGTCTTCCTGCGAGAGGAGGGCGACTTCAGGGCGCTCTTGGGGCTGGTGGCGACTTTCTGGCCATTGGCGGCGTCGTGGGCGTCGCTGGTTGCATCGGGTGTTTTTCCGTCTGTGGCGTCGGGGTCACTGGAGGTGGGGGAGGGGTTGTAACCACCACTGTCCACCGACTTTGACCCGCTGACAGAAAACGCCTGCTTCTTCTCTGCTGCTGAGGAGGAGGAGGAGGGGAGGTGCTTCCTCATCATCAAGTGGAGATGGTTGGAAACTGGCTCCTCCTCTGTGATTGGCAGATGGGACGGCCTATCAGGTCGCAATGTGTTTGTGGTTGGGGCTCCTTGACTTTTACCTTCCTCCGGTGGATAACCGTCTGAATCTGATTCGCTCAGAGAGCGCTGCATGATCTGTTTGAGTCTTGCTAGTTTCAGCTCTCTCCTCTCCACCAGCCCGGTCCTGCGGGCCCCAGGGGCCCCGGGGCCGTCTCTGCTCAGGCCACCCGCCAGAGGAAGCCTCTCTCTGGGACACAGCATCTCCGGCGCGTCCTTCCCCAGCAGCTGCCGCAGCACTGAGTCTGGCCCCACCCCTCCCTGACGAACCAACCAATGACCGTCCCCAGGAGTCCCCTCCGCTGTCAGCATCATCTCTGGCCACGCCTCCACTGAGGGCTGATGGGAGCTGTAGTCCACAGAGAGAGACACAAATTCTCCTTTACTTTTACATCCTTTTATTATTTTATGTTGTTATTGTCTTAAATTGTTAACAACACTGCTACTAATGCAAACACCTACAATGCTGCTACTACTATTAACATCATTACTGATACTGCAAATAGTATGTATTTGTTTTGCTGCCACAATTATTTTGACCATTACTGGTCTCTGCTGCTATTTATGCTACTACTGAAACTCTTACTACTACTACTACTACTACTACTACTACTACTACTACTACTCTAAAAAACAAACTAATAAAACACATTGGGTTTGTGCAAACAAGTTCAACACAGGCAATCAACCTAGTTTAACTCTGAAATGGGCCGGACCTCCTGTTTCAATTAAATTAAATTAAAATTATAATTATTATTGTATTACAAAATTGTAATAAAATAACACGACCTGCATGTTTTCTAACTTTTCACACCTTGATTGCATTCCTACACTTGTATGATACACACGATATACTCTACTTGCTGCAACATATACAGAATGTAAAACCTTTGCATGGTGGCGGTAAATATTTCAGCTGTTTCTTTTGCACTGCTCACTTGAAAACTGCTGTTACTACTGTGATCACTTGCAACTACTGCTGCCACAACCACTGTTGTTCATATCGCATCTCATAAGCACAAGTTCTCCTAGAGGGAAGTTATTATCATCGCACTGCAATCTTTGCCCTGCTGAGATTGGTTTATCTGGTCAAAAGCTGTCATTTTTCAGACTTACTCCCCGGTGTAAAACTATCTACACTCCCTTCATCATAAAAATGATATAACTAAAGACTCTACAGTTGATGAGCAGCATGTTAGAGCTGTGTGTGTGTGTGTGTGTGTGTGTGTGTGTGTGTGTGTGTGTGTGTTATACTTGGGTGATCTGGAAGGTGTCCCCTCTGCTTTGTTGGGGTCCATCAGTCTCTGCATTTGTTTCTGTAGAGCAATCTTCTCTGCTGCCTGTCTGCATGACCAACAACACACACAACAGGATTAACACCGACAGACACACAACCTACACACAGCTGTGAAGTTTTTAACAGTGATAGTAATGTTGGAAATGATATTATTTGTAACTGTAACAGATGAGCTGTTGCTAAGTTTGACCTCAATGGTTCCAACTAACACAAAGGGACGAAAAACTAGAAAAATTAACAGTAAGAAAAACAATAACTGAAAGACTCTTCAGCAGAGGCTTCAGTTACTGTAACTGAAACAAACTTCACTATCTGTATCCTGGAGATGACCATAACCCAGAACCGCTAAGAACCTGTAATTCCACTGTATTTCACAAACTGCCACCAAATCACATGTTAACATTATCACTTTTAAATGTCAGTGTAATTAAAATCACTTAAGGGTGTATGTGATGTTACTCAGGTGGGATGCTCTTTATGGGTCACTGGATAAAAGCGTTTGCCAAATGACAAAATGTAATGTAAGATGTAAATGAACTTTACTGGCCGCATCATGTAGCATCGCATCATTTACCAGTGCCTGTAGTATAAACTGGACGCACCATACAGACAGAGAAAGTAGTGCTGGTACTGGTGCTTTTCTAGAATGTTTGTGTGTTGGATTTTACATAGAATACAACAGATGCAGACGTTTTAGTGGGTATGATTCACTGTCGGCTACAACGCCTCAAGAGGCAAATCACTTCTGATTCATAGTGAATGAAATGGTGTGACGCTGTAGCTGAGACAAACAAAGACAAAGTTAAATCAGCAAAGTTACCTTTGGGAAAGCTAATGTTACTACAGCTGCAGTGAAACAGAAACATTTCAACCAACAGCAACTGTAAACAGTTTGCATCACAGACCTGTGGTCAACTGGTCTACTTGAAACTGAAATAGTACTTAAAAAGCCTCTTTTCCCATTATGTATACATACAAAACAAGATGACATAAATTGTGGTTACAATACATCAGTTTGACTTCAGAGCAGAGCCCACATTTAGTTCCAGGAACTCTTCCCCAAAGCGGATTGGAAACATCATAAACACGGCAGAATTTGTGAAAGCGGCGACACGTTAACTTCCAGGTCATGAAGTTCTTGCTTTGGTAACGAGGATTCATAGTAACGATAAATAAAACACAAACTTCAAATGTTAAAACATTGTAACTCACTCATTGAGCTGTTTGGTGAGTTTAACAACCTGCGACGCAAGCGACATGCAGGTTTCCACGACAACAAGGTAGCGGGCGCAGGTGGTGTGTCCCTGCCGCTCGGCGCTCTGGGAGGGCCGCTCCCCCTGCTGGTTCTGGACCGTCACGTTGGAGCCGTACTCCACCAGAGTCTGGACACGGAGAGGGAGAAGTTTACAATCGCTGCTCTGAGATCTGAGACGTTGAAGCTTGTTTCTCCATCACGACTCAGAACACAAACATCATTATCTCCATTATTACTTCTTTTATTAGTAGTTCTGTTTCTGTGTCGTAAAATGTTCCCGCCTCAGTACAGATCTACTTTGCTTGCGGAGGAAAAGCAGCTCTTTTCTTTATAACAGATCATTAATTATCAGTATTTTGACTGGCGGCCTGGCTGGCCAACAGGAAGCAGACGAGACTGATAACATCCGCCTCTCCGTCAGCAGGGTGTGCCACCTACCAGGAAAATAACACTCAGCTTCCACTGTAGGAAAACCAGCTTCAGAGTGAAAAACTGGATTTTTATAATAAGTTAATAAGTGAACGAGTGGAGGTTGAAAAGGGTCTGACGTCTGGAAAAATAGGTCAGGAACACAAAAATTTGGGCTTTATGTTGACATTTACACCAAAACAGTGCACATGGTGGAAGGTCAGGTGATGTGTTAACATTTTTTAAAATGCAAGTCATATATAAACAAAATCCTCCCCTCAGGCTGAACCCCTTTCGTTTTACAGGTAAAGTTAAACTGTGTGACATATGGTGCTACCTACGTATCTGCTAGTGCTGAGGCAAAGGTGATGGAGGGGATGTCAAAAGACCTAATGCAGAGCATTTCGAACTGTGAGATGCACCTCCCCGGGGGGGCATAAGGGAGTTGAAGGAGAGCAGAGCAAGTGTTTTTACACTGGCAAGAGGCCACAATTTGTGTTAAAACTTACTCCTTCTTTGAGTCATAACAGACACGATACACATATTTTACACCATCATCTCTGATATGTATCACGAATAAACATCCATAAATCTGCTTACAGGTATAGATTACAAAAAAGAGGCTTCAGGACTAGATGTCTGTATATCTATGGCTACACTGCAATGGAGCCAGTTTGCAAAATGTAAACAAATATTGGTTAAAAAAAAAGAGACAGGGCTCAAGTTGTAGTCCACAGCTAACTCACAGAATCTATAGCAACACTATACTTCCTGTTTACATGCCCCAAAGCATTATGGGGACTGCAGTTCCAAATAGGCAGACCTACAGTGTCAGACTTTGTAAACCCCTGATCTAATGAAACACAACAAGAAGAACAACATCATCTGGCTGAGATTTGTGACTCTCCTGCGGTCGTACCTGTATACAGGTGAGGTGTCCGTACTGCGCTGCGACGTGGACGGCGGTGTTTCCGTTCTGGTCGACTTCATCCAGAGAGATCGCCTGCTCCTGCATGAACTGAAGCAACCACAACAAGACCTTCTCCTGCAGACAGAGAGAGAGAGAGAGAGAGAGACAGATAGAGATAGAGAGAGAAAGATAAGAGGGAGAGAGAGAGAGACATCTTACCCTCCTCTATCAAAACAGGTCAAAAAACACAATCCTCCAATCTAACCAAACACACACAATGTCCTTGTTAAAGACAGATAACCAGATGAGTTCCCTCAAACTGCACACAGTCCTCCCTCTAAAACAGATCAAGGTCTTTTACATGAACATAGTGTGGGTGTATGTGTACTTATATCCTGTTCTGATGTCAGATGTTAAACACGGTCAAAGAGTTATTGGTTTAGAGTCAAATATTTGATGGACACAAAAGGTTGGAAGAGACACACTGTTTCTGCTGCCTTCAATTTAAAACATTTACAGATACTTTCCAAGGACTTGTGGATATTCATGTTGATACCTGTGTGTTTATATGCATGTGTGTGTGTGTGTGTGTGTGTGTGTGTTACCTGTCCATAGCGGGCGGCGTAGTGGATCAGACTGGGATGTTCTCTGGTGCAGCTCAGTTCTGCTATGGCCTCCGTCTCACTCACCATCCACCTGACACACTCCAGATGACCGTTCTGAACACACACACACACACACACACACACACACATTTTAAACAACATGTTACACAGAGGACCAGGTAGTTAGAAATCTGTCATCCTGTTAATCTGAGTGAATAAACAAGACGCTTGAAGATAAGAGCCAATCAGGACTCGGCACACAGCTGCCCAAGCTTGTCTCTAGATAACACACATCCTGTCTGGCAGCCAATCAAGAGCTACGTTTCCACTGCAGGTCAAAACAAAACAGGACTGCTCAGTATTTACCGCGTTCATTTTTCCTCAGTTTCATTCCACAGACTCATTTTTAACTTCCTGCTGCTGCTGCCAACAGAGCTGATGTAAAAGTTTACATCATTTTATCAAAAACCTCCATCTTCAAACTTTATGATCTCACTGACCAGCTGCTGACAGCCAATCAAATGTCTGCAGGTCCTTGTTATAATACAGATGTGATAAGTTTTTTCCAGGCCTTTCAGTGCTTTCACCTGCAAGTTCAAGATTGAGGAAAATTGAGGTAATTTTGTCCAAAGTTCCTCGTGGATTCTTTGAACCATTTTAAGCTTCTCAGTTCTGAAGACTTTATTTGAAGGGTAACTTAAATGTATGTATTCAGTTTATCAATGTATACCTTTGTCTATTTTACTGAAAAACATGTGACTGTTGTTGTCTAACAACCACTTTGTTAGAAGACTTGAACCTGCAATAAGTGATGTTTTGTCCACACATTTTGCTCAGAAACAAGTAGTGAACACGACACTGACATCTCATCAGCTTTTAAGTTGATATGTTGAACTTGATAGCAAACAGTTGTTTAACTGCTAAATGCTCCACTATGTTCACCAGCTAGTCTACAGCTAACTGTGTCTGTTTGCTGTTTGGTGCAGAGCAGGTAGTGAACAGTGGCTTTTTAAAGAGCTTTTTCTCTGAAAACAGCTGCCTGCTGCGGCCAAAAATAAAGCTATGAGAGCACTGAGAGTGAAACAAAACATTAAAGTTGCAGCCGGACAGATAAACAATGAGCTGAGACTCACTGTAAAGCTCCGTAAAGCCGAGAGGAGCTGCAGAGTCACTGATAATTCTCTGTAAGTTCATCACTACGATCCACAACCAACACATTACACACATTATTATTATTAAAATATTGATTACAACTGCTTTAAAGGATGAGATCGGGATTTTATCTCTTCATTTAGCAGATTTAGCTTCTGCATTTGTGCTGTAGAACTTCACATCATCCAAAAACATATTAAAGAGGCACAGCGTCACATGAGGTGAAATATTCCTTCATTGCAATCAGCGTGTCGAGTGTAATTTCTATGTCAACATTTCCATGTTGGGTAGACACGTCATTGTTTCTGCTGCTTTGCTAGTTTGACGAGCTGAGAGTGAAGGAATATGACACCCAGCACAACAGTACGGCTCACTTTTTGTTTGATCCTTTACCTCTTAATCCCTTTTCAGACATTTAATACCTAACATTCCTGGCTTCATCTATCTATTTAAGTGATGGAGAGTTTTATGTTAATGCTCCTTACAGCTTTTATCAGAGATGACAGAAGAGTCTCTCTCTCAGGCTGCATCGCTGACGGATTTTAAAACATATTTTGCTGTTGAAGTCCTGGTGAATGAGCATCACAGTGAATCCACTGATACACTTTTCACATCGGCTTAATCATTTAATGTTATTTGAGAGCGAATTCTGCTGCCTGTTTTAGAAAGTCCCACATGCACAAGCCCTGAATGACAAGACGTTCAGTTTCATTCCTGTTCGCTCACATGCTGTACGGAAAGCTGGATATTCATTTATCAAACAGTTGGCATGAATGAAAATAGAGAACATAGAGAGGGCATGCTGGTCTGATTATTACAGTGGTTGTAAGTTGCACCACAAGGGGAAAAACTGCTTTTATAGACTGATCTGATATAAGGAGATCAATCTCCTCAACACCTTAAAATCACGTTTAATTTTACAGTGTTTCCTAGTTTTTTAACATTGGTTTTGTGCGTAAGAGATGATGATTGAAATGTTACATTTACTACAGTGAAGTTAGAAGGTGAAACAAGACGTGCATTTCTCTCTCTGCGTGTTTGAACTCGTGCTGCTGCAGCCTTCATGCCCGTTTGACAAAAGCGTTACAGAAACATTTCAGGTCCGACCTCGTGAGATCGTCCTTGTGACTTTAACGTAACAGTTACTCAGGTGAGGTGTTCATTCAGACATGAGACATGCAGGTCTGAAAGAGGCTTAAAGCTCGCAGCTGAAACCTGTGTAAAAACCAAAACACCAACACACTAAGACATACATTCTTGTTTGTCTCTGTGTACGTTCACATTAACGCCTGAGAATGAAAACAAACACACACACACACACAGACTGACCTTGACTCCCAGGCCGGCGGGGGTGAGCTGCTGGTTGTTGCGTTCGTTGAGGCCGTCCTCGCCCATCAGAGAGGTGAGATGCTGCAGACAGTCAGCGTGACCCTGACTGGCCGAGATGTGCAGCAGATTGTTCCCGTCCTCGTCTCTGATCAGCTCCAGGTTATCAGCCGCCAGGTGAGGCTGCAGCATCGGGAGGAGGAGGAGGACAAACAGGAGGATGGAGAGGAATCAAAGAGAAGGAGGAACATCAGGGCGGAGAGGAAGAGTGAGATGAAGGTGGAGGAAAATGCAGAGGAAGAGAAAAGGGAGAGCAACAAGGGGAAGAGCGGCGGTTGGAAAGGAGGAGGAAGAGGAGGACAAAACATCAGACATCGGCGGCTCGCTCACGTTACTTCCCTCTGATGATGTCACACTCACCAGCAGTGAGATCTGTCCCTCTCTGACGATGTTGATGATGTTCTGGTTCTTCTTGGTCTCCTCGTCCACCTCCCCTCCTGCTCCTCCGCCCCCACCAAACCCCCTCGGTCCACCACCGCCTCCTCCTGCACCTCCACCTCCACCTCCACCTCCTCCTTGTCCTGGAGTCCAGGTCTTAGAGCTATCCTGCCTGCTCACACTGCACCCAGGAAGGGGGTACATCATCCCTGGGCCCCCTGGAGGCTCCACGCCTGCTCTCTGGCTCTGAGAGTCTGGGTAGACCCGCGCAGACAGCAGCTTGTCTGGACATCATTTAACAAACAAAACATTTCAGATCATCTTACACCCTTACATTATCAATGTTAGGAAATTCTAGACACATTTTTTGTCCCCCAGGAGAGGGTTAAGAGGAAGAAGAAAAGATGACAGTATTTTTGTGAATTACCTGCATCAGAGAAAGACGAGAGGGAGGAGGAGCAGCTGAGGAGGCCGGAGGAGTGCAGCTCTGGCTGGTAACTTCCTCCAGCCGGGGCACGGTGGAGGTGGTGCAGATCTGGATCCATTGACTTGGACTTCCTCAGGTCCGACCACTTCACCGGAGACAGAACACAATACTGCAAAAAAACATCAAAAACAACTGGGTCACGTTCAATTCAAGAAATACAATTACAATTCAATATTTTAACCTGTTTTTAATGCTTTAAACAACTTAAATGTTGAAACACAAACTTTATTGTGAGTTACATGTTTATGGGATAAATGTTGAGTAAACTGAAAACCTGAAGCCTCACTGGCAAAAAATATAATTCAAGGAAACGAAGTGGCTGCATTAATATACAAATATACTAAAGTAATTACAATTTACATCAGTTCATGTGAAGATGCAATTTAAAGTGCTGTTATCTTCTATAAATGTAACTCCAGTTATTAAGTTGGTGTCAGGCGTAAACACAGACTAACTTAAGTTTTCTACAGGAAATATTACCAGTTTCACTCTCATTTAGCAAAATAATATATTGGTAGTATACTTACAGATTTTCCAAACGAATAATATTCAAAAATTAAATTACATTTATCATTTATAGATAACAGGTACAAACTGTTGTTGCCACATATTAATGTAATAAAGAAAACTGCCGTTTAGCCACGTAAAATGTGAGTATCAATATCTGAGTGATGAACCATGATCAAACTGTTGACAGCTCTTCACCTTAAGGTAACAAATAAAAACTTCACTTTTTAAATTTCAATTGTAATTTAAAAAAAAAAAAAAAAAATCCTGCCCTAACTGGGCACATATTTTACATTTTATAATTCCCAAGTAGCTGACCAGGTGCAAGTGTGATGAGAAAGAGAACAGAAGAAAAGGAGTTGGGGATTTATTAGCTTTGAAAAATTGTAATTTAATTATTAATCTTAAACCCCACTGAATAAAAGCACCAACCTTTGATAGCAGGTGCCGGAGAACTAGTAAGAGCTATAAAATGCATCCTGTGTGCTGCATTTAATAGACTTATCATCAGCCACTCAGAACTGTGTATATATTAGACACTGTGCAAGTCTGCATTGATTAATGATGCAGAATTTATATGTAATGAGACGTACAGGTCAGGGGAGGTATTTTGAGTTTCCACTTGGGCTGAGTCCATTATGTGTAGAATACTGAATATCATAGAATATGCACTATTTTATGTTATTTGTCTGTACTTCCATTTAGCTGGTAAGACATTAATTTATAAATCTGTAGTGTGTACCGGAGTCTGTGAGCTGCTGCTGCCCAGGCTCAGAGGCTCGTTGTGGGGTAACGCAGAACTCTTCAGCCCTCCACCACGGTTCCTCTCCAGGGTGCCTCCGCTCAGGTTGCTCCCCGTCACCGAGCGCTTGTCGTGGGGGACGCGAGGCAGCGTGGACATCTGCTGACTGGACTTGATATAAGGCACGTCCAGGATCTCGTCCATGTCCAGATCGTAGTGCTCCAGCTCCCCAAACAGAGCCTGAGGGTTGTTCCCTCCGACAACGCCCACACCGCCACCCAGGCTCTTCGCCTTCCCTCCTGGCCCGTCGGAGGAGGAGGAGGAGGCGTGAGTTGTTTTGTTGGAGCCTTGGTCATCCTTGTTGTCCTCCCCCGGCTCCCCCAGGCCCAGCCCCTGGCTCTGGACTTTCCCATCAGAGTCTGAGTCGGTGGTCTCTGGTTGGTGTTTGAGAGGGGAGACCCTCTTCACCGGCCGGAACTTACTGTGGACCTCGGCGAGCCCCGTGGGTTTGATTCCCCCTCCACTGTGAGAGGAAACTCCACGACTCCAGTTGATGGCGGGAGCTGCAGGACGAGGAGATGAGTTTAGACAATGTGCTTCAGAGATTAGACAGAGACTTTGTTGAAGTTGAAGATGTATAAAAAGTAGCAGGACATCATCTGGTACACAGTTTAAGTTGAACTAAACTTAGTTCGAACTAAAAAAAACATTTTTATACTCAGTTACCTGGTCTCTCCTCAGCCTGGCCATCGCTCCTCCTGGACAACTCTGGGATGCTCTTCAGAGACGTCACAGAATACTGCAAAAAGGAAGACAGAGACAGACAGACATCAGGAAACAGCAAACTGTAATTAGACAGTCCTGCAAAGAGATAAAATTGAACAAAAGTTTTATTTTTCAGGAGCATCATGTTGGTTGAAAACTGCACCTGAACTTTAGTATTTCGTTCATGCTGGAGACGCTTTTAAATTCTGGTTCAAACCTCCCTGCAGATTCACACTAAATAAAAATACAAAATACTATGAGATATTGCAGTTACACTAAAACTAACACCTCCATTTTACAAGTTTTTACTGACATGTACATAGTAGGGATGTGCCGGTATCAAATTTTCACACGAAAATCACAGTAAACGATATTATTGCAATAATCCTACTATTAATGCTAAAATATAGTTAAATTATTTCACACCATGATCGCCTCAGATTGTGGGACTCTGCATAAGAAATAACATTAAAAACAATTTAAACACTGAACAAAAGTAGGTTGTTCAAAGTTCAAGACAGTGTTTCTTACATGCTACATATCCTTATTTAGAAGCGCACACAGAGCATAATAACAGGTAGCCTATACTGTATACTTACAGGCAGAGCTGAAGCTAACCAGTGAGGAAGAACACCTGAGATCTTGACGCAGTTTGTCAGTCAGATAAAATTTTGCTCTCTTTCACTGAACATAATGACTGAACACCCGTGAGTTAGCCACACTTCAGTGGGTTGACAAGTAACGTTAATACAGAAAGTCCTGTCCAGACAGACAGGAGCCTTGTTCTCTGGTTATTCTGTCTCTGTATGACCAGTAGAAAGCCCCTTCCTTGTGGCTAAATAAAATGAAACTGGTAATGAAGGCAGGCGAGCTGCTCTTTGTCATGGTGTCCTCTGAATACAACAATAATCACAGTAATGGAAATGGTTGACAGTATTGATACTGCGGAATTTTTCACTGCGGTATATCATAGAAACAGTATACTGGTACATCTCTAGTGGGCAAATCTGGCCCTCCTACTGAGATTTTCCCCTTTACAGACTGCATCAAGTCCTTTACATCACTTTTCACAAATCTACAGTAGATAATGTAAATACAAGGCTCGTCAAAATCCCAATAAATATGAGCTTGTAACCTCTTGTAACACTTAGATGAATAACACACACATCACATACTTTTTCCCATCTGACCAGAACAGATTTGTGCTAATAACAGTACTTCAGTTTCTACCACAAATGAAGCAGGCCACTGTTTATTGTGTGTGGCTGACTAATGGGAATTATGACATCCGCCCTCAGATAAAACACTATAACTGCTTCATACAAACAAAAACATATCAAAAAATACTTGTGATCATCGTGCCCTAACAACGGCAGCCCTCAAATAAACAGTACTGAAAAAATCTGGCCAATGGTTGAACCTAATTGCTGACCTCGGGTTTAAGGTCTCAACGTGCTCTGAAATTAAAGCATTGAAGAAATAAACAATTGGACATAGAACACACATTCTTTCTACAGTGGAAATCGAATATTTTTGGGAAAGTTCTTCCAACACTGCTGCGGAAGTTCCCACTAATGTGTTGCATTTGTAGGTTGCTTTGCTTTCACCCTTCTGTCCAGTTCATCCCAAACCAGCTCGATGACTGTGCTGGTTCCTTGATCTGAAGCCGACCATCTTGTTTTTTCTTCTAAGGTAGTTCTGACAGCCGGGTGGTTTGTTTTGGATCATTATCTTGCTGTAGGATGAACCCCTGACCAGCTACGTGTAAACCAGAGGGTATTGCATGGCTCTGCAGGATGCTGCCAGTCATTCTGTGCAAGTCTGGATCCAACAGAAGAGCCCCAGACCATCATGCTTCCTCCTCCATGATTTTATACAGAAAGAGGGTTTGTATGTTGTATGGGGCAGTGGTGACTTAAAGGTTAGAGAAGCAAGCTTGTGACCTGAGGGTCGTCGGTTCAATCCCCTGACTGGCAGGAAAAATCTGGGTGGGGACAGTGAAGAAGCAGCGCATGCCCCTCCTTCATTACCACCACTGAGGTGCCATCGAGCAAGACTCTTAACCCAAAAACTGCTCCAGTGGAGCTGCTTAGTGGCAGTAGATCAGACTGTGCTTGTACTGGGAAGTTTCCAGGTATCAATGTGTAACTGTATGAATGTAAGCGAGTATGTTCCTGAAAAAATAAATTCCCCTGAATAAATAAAGGTTAAAAAAAACAAATAAACTAAAGTTAAGACACCTGCAGGAATTGTTTGCACCAAGGTTTAATTTACGTCTATTGCTGCAGAATAGCTGTGTTGTTAATATTACTTAATCCAGGAAAAAGGCCTTTTTAAAACTTTGAACTTTTACATTATTTTTCAGTTTTTGGTAGCCTAGACTTTATTTTTTTTTATCTCTGGCAATTTACTAATTACCTTTGTACCATTTACCAAGTTATTCATTGGATGATCTGCTTACATTAAAAAAAAAAAAAGGCAAAATTGGAGTGTTATTGTAAAGTGTGTTGTAATTGGATAGTTACAATAGTATATAGTAGTAGGATAGTTACAGTAGTATATTATGGTAGGATAGTTACAGTATTGTATTGTAGTAGGATAGTTAAAGTAGTGTATGATTGTAGGATAGTTACGATAGTATATAGTAGTAGGATAGTTACGATAGTATATAGTAGTAGGATAGTTATAGTAGTGTATTATAGTAGGATAGTTACAGTAGTGTATTATAGTAGGATAGTTACAGTAGTGTATAATAGGATAGTTACAGTAGTATATAGTAGTAGGATAGTTACAGTAGTATATAGTAGTAGGATAGTTACAGTAGTGTATTATAGTAGGATAGTTACAGTAGTGTATAATAGTAGGATAGTTACAGTAGTGTATAATAGTAGGATAGTTACAGTAGTGTATAATAGTAGGATAGTTACAGTAGTGTATAGTAGTAGGATAGTTACAGTAGTGTATAATAGTAGGATAGTTACAGTAGTGTATTATAGTAGGATAGTTACAGTAGTATATAATAGTAGGATAATTACAGTAGTATATAGTAGTAGGATAGTTACAGTAGCGTATAATAGTAGGATAGTTACAGTAGTGTATAATAGTAGGATAGTTACAGTAATGTATAAATGTAGGATAGTTACAGTAGTGTATCATAGTAGGATAGTTACAGTAGTGTATTATAGTAGGATAGTTACAGTAGTATATAGTAGTAGGATAGTTACAGTACTGTATAAATGTAGGATATTTACAGTTCTGTATAAATGTAGGATAGTTACAGTAGTGTATAGTAGTAGGATAGTTACAGTACTGTATAAATGTAGGATAGTTACAGTAGTATATAGTAGTAGGATAGTTACAGTACTATATAGTAGTAAGATAGTTACAGTATTGTATAATTGTAGGATAGTTACAGTAGTGTATTATAGTAGGATAGTTATAGTAGTGTATTATAGTAGGATAGTTACAGTAGTATATAGTAGTAGGATAGTTACAGTAGTGTATTATAGTAGGGTAGTTATAGTAGTGTATTATAGTAGGATAGTTACAGTAGTATATAGTAGTAGGATAGTTACAGTAGTGTATTATAGTAGGATAGTTACAGTAGTGTTTTATAGTAGGATAGTTACAGTAGTGTATAGTAGTAGGATAGTTACAGTAGTATATAATAGTAGGATAATTACAGTAGTATATAGTAGTAGGATAGTTACAGTAATGTATAAATGTAGGATAGTTACAGTAGTGTATTATAGTAGGATAGTTACAGTACTGTATAAATGTAGGATAGTTACAGTAATATATAGTAGGATAGTTACAGTAGCGTATAATAGTAGGATAGTTACAGTAGTATATAGTAGTAGGATAGTTACAGTAATGTATAAATGTAGGATAGTTACAGTAGTGTATTATAGTAGGATAGTTACAGTACTGTATAAATGTAGGATAGGTACAGTAGTGTATTATAGTAGGATAGTTACAGTACTGTATAAATGTAGGATAGTTACAGTAGTGTATTATAGTAGGATAGTTACAGTAGCGTATAATAGTAGGATAGTTACAGTAGTATATAGTAGTAGGATAGTTACAGTAGTATATAGTAGTAGGATAGTTACAGTAATGTATAAATGTAGGATAGTTACAGTAGTGTATTATAGTAGGATAGTTACAGTACTGTATAAATGTAGGATAGTTACAGTAGTGTATTATAGTAGGATAGTTACAGTAGTGTATTATAGTAGGATAGTTACAGTAGTATATAGTAGTAGGATAGTTACAGTACTGTATAAATGTAGGATATTTACAGTTCTGTATAAATGTAGGATAGTTACAGTAGTGTATAGTAGTAGGATAGTTACAGTACTGTATAAATGTAGGATAGTTACAGTAGTATATAGTAGTAGGATAGTTACAGTACTATATAGTAGTAGGATAGTTACAGTATTGTATAATTGTAGGATAGTTACAGTAGTGTATTATAGTAGGATAGTTATAGTAGTGTATTATAGTAGGATAGTTACAGTAGTATATAGTAGTAGGATAGTTACAGTAGTGTATTATAGTAGGATAGTTATAGTAGTGTATTATAGTAGGATAGTTACAGTAGTATATAGTAGTAGGATAGTTACAGTAGTGTATTATAGTAGGATAGTTACAGTAGTGTATTATAGTAGGATAGTTACAGTAGTGTATAGTAGTAGGATAGTTACAGTATTGTATAATTGTAGGATAGTTACAGTAGTGTATTATAGTAGGATAGTTATAGTAGTGTATTATAGTAGGATAGTTACAGTAGTATATAGTAGTAGGATAGTTACAGTAATATATAGTAGTAGGATAGTTACAGTAATATATAGTATAGGATAGTTACAGTAATATATAGTAGTAGGATAGTTACAGTAATATATAGTATAGGATAGTTACAGTAGTGTATAATTGTAGGATAGTGATAGTAGTGTTTTAAAGTAGGATAGTTACAGTAGTATATAGTAGTAGGATAGTTACAGTAATATATAGTAGTAGGATAGTTACAGTAGTGTATAATTGTAGGATAGTTACAGTAATATATAGTAGTAGGATAGTTACAGTAATATATAGTATAGGATAGTTACAGTAATATATAGTATAGGATAGTTACAGTAGTGTATAATTGTAGGATAGTTACAGTAATATATAGTAGTAGGATAGTTACAGTAGTGTATAATTGTAGGATAGTTACAGTAATATATAGTAGTAGGATAGTTACAGTAATATATAGTATAGGATAGTTACAGTAATATATAGTAGTAGGATAGTTACAGTAATATATAGTAGTAGGATAGTTACAGTAATATATAGTATAGGATAGTTACAGTAATATATAGTATAGGATAGTTACAGTAGTGTATAATTGTAGGATAGTGATAGTAGTGTTTTAAAGTAGGATAGTTACAGTAGTATATAGTAGTAGGATAGTTACAGTAATATATAGTAGTAGGATAGTTACAGTAATATATAGTAGGATAGTTACAGTAGTGTATAATTGTAGGATAGTGATAGTAGTGTATTATAGTAGGATAGTTACAGTAGTATATAGTAGTAGGATAGTTACAGTAATATATAGTAGGATAGTTACAGTAGTGTATAATAGTAAGATAGTTACAGTAGTATATAGTAGTAGGATAGTTACAGTAGTATATAGTAGGATAGTTACAGTAGTGTATAATAGTAAGATAGTTACAGTAGTATATAGTAGTAGGATAGTTACAGTAGTATATAGTAGGATAGTTACAGTAGCATATAGTAGTAGGATAGTTACAGTAGTGTATAGTAGTAGGATAGTTACAGTAGTATATAGTAGTAGGATAGTTACAGTAGTATATAGTAGTAGGATAGTTACAGTAGTGTATAGTAGTAGGATAGTTACAGTAGCATATAGTAGTAGGATAGTTACAGTAGTGTATAGTAGTAGGATAGTTACAGTAGTATATAGTAGTAGGATAGTTACAGTAGTGTATAGTAGTAGGATAGTTACAGTAGCATATAGTAGTAGGATAGTTACAGTAGTGTATAATAGTAGGATAGTTACAGTAGTATATAGTAGTAGGATAGTTACAGTAGTGTATAATAGTAAGATAGTTACAGTAGTATATAGTAGTAGGATAGTTACAGTAGTGTATAGTAGTAGGATAGTTACAGTAATATATAGTATAGGATAGTTACAGTAGTGTATAATTGTAGGATAGTGATAGTAGTGTATTATAGTAGGATAGTTACAGTAATATATAGTAGGATAGTTACAGTAGTATATAGTAGTAGGATAGTTACAGTAGTATATAGTAGTAGGATGTTACAGTAGTATATAGTAGTAGGATGTTACAGTAGTGTATAGTAGTAGGATAGTTACAGTAGTATATAGTAGTAGGATGTTACAGTAGTGTATAGTAGTAGGATAGTTACAGTAGTATATAGTAGTAGGATGTTACAGTAGTGTATAGTAGTAGGATAGTTACAGTAGTATATAGTAGTAGGATGTTACAGTAGTGTATAGTAGTAGGATAGTTACAGTAATATATAGTAGTAGGATAGCTACAGTAGTATATAATAGAATAGTTACAGTAGTATATAGTAGTAGGATGTTACAGTAGTGTATAGTAGTAGGATAGTTACAGTAATATATAGTAGTAGGATAGCTACAGTAGTATATAATAGTAGAATAGTTACAGTAGTATATAGTAGTAGGATGTTACAGTAGTATATAGTAGTAGGATAGTTACAGTAAGTTTTGTTTTGGTTACAAGCCTGCTGTTTAGCATATGTTTACATAGCAGCAGTTTGGTGAAGCTGCGGCACTAATGGTGTGTAGGAGTTACATAAAAGGCAGATAAAAGTTCACTTTGGTTGCAGTAGCTGCAGTTGTGTCAGTTGTTAGCTTGTTCCTGTCGTACTGACCACTGAATCATCAGAGAAATCGATCTCATCCAGGTCCAGGTATTCAGGAGCCTCCATCTTCACACCACATCATCAGCCTCACGAGCAGCTGCAGACAAAACACACAAAACAACATCATCAGAGGCAATCGGCAGCTAGAAGAAGACTCACCTGCCTATTACCTGTAAGAAACATCAAGTTCATGAGTGTTTCATTCCCATTGACTTACTGACATCAATGCACAGTGTCAGCAGATGATTTTAGTTTAAGAACAGCTCTGAATGTGTTATTTTTATTGTGATAAATGAATAAATGTGCTGTTATTTCATTGGTGAGCTAAAATTCAAAGCTACACGGACAATTTGAATAAAGAAAAACATGACATACAATTACACAATCAATTCTATCTCTCATGTTAACTAGGGAAATGTATATTTTTTACCTTCTCTGTTTTTAAGTCTTTTGTGAGTCTTCCTGGCCTTGAGGAAAACACATACTTTGGTAACCACTGAATAAAAGCCAGAATACACTTTAGCTTGTACTATTTTTATGTAGCAGCATCGTTACATCACACCCATAAAATATAATAAAGAAAATCACCTTTGGGTATAAATGTAACAGTGATATGATCAGCAGGAAATAAAAGACAGGAACTGGCTGCAGGAAACAGAACAGTCCTGCGGAAAACTTGTGTTTGAAAGCTTTTTGTGTTCTTGTTATTTTTTGTAACTTTATTCTTACTGCGATGACAAACTGCTGCTCAGTGAATAAAGAGGAAACTGTGGAAACAACAAATCTGACTTCTATTCTGAGGAGGATTTTTCCCTCTCACCGACCAACAAAGGCTGAATGTAGAACGTGTTGTTCTGAAGAAAGTAAAATCCTCTTCTGCTCAGTGAAACTGGAGGTTTAAAAGTGTTTAGAGCTCAAACTGTCAAATGCACAAACTGCCTGAGCTGTTGTGATCAAAGGCAACAAACAGCAGGATAATCAGGACTAATCAGAGAGCAGCATGACTCGCAGCGCGCCCAAAGCTTTAAAGACGCAGCCTCACCCAACACAAGAACAAGTACCGACCCCAAACAATCTGTCAAAGAACCCCCGAGCAAGAAATAACTGGCACCACTGAGCTTCTGTTTGTGATAAAAGTGCTAGTAAGGGTTCTAACTTGTTATTATATTCTTTGCTGAACTGCTTTTTTGTTTTATAAATTAAATTATTAGTGTATAATACATAAAAACAAAAAAACAACAACAACCAATTCACAACTATCACAAGTCCCAAAAGAAGTTTTCAAACTATTTATTTTTTCAGGCCAAAATTCTGACTCAACAGGTTCAAATTACAGAAAAACACAGAAAAACTGTAACATGACTAAATTATTATTAAGAAGCTTCCAGTGCAATATTACACATATACTGTAAAGATCACTGATAATAATTTATAGATCAATTTCAGGCTGATTTACTGACTGATCTACTGGCCGGGGAGTGTTATTACTGCTGCACATTTTCTCAAAGTATTTAGTTTGCTCTTGTTGAGGCATTCACTGTCAGCAGAGACTTTGTGCCAGTAACACACGTCATTCTGAGTAGAGCCCAACTGATAAATGGCTCATTGCTAAATATTAGCTCATTGCAGATATTTTGGTAGCAACGTTTATGTCAGCCGACATAACCGCAACGTCCGTAGATCAGTTCCAGACAGGGACCTTTGTTGGATGTCATACCCATCCTACCCAACCTCCCCTTGTTCCTTGTCTGCCAATTCACTATCCACTGTCCAACAAAGGCAAAAATGCTCCCCAAAAAGCCAATAATCATCAGATTTCTTTATGTCTCAAATATCAATATTGGTATCAACCTCAAAAATCCTATCAGCCAGTATTTCTATTACGTCCATTCTCAGCACAATGTTTAAGAATTAATTTGCACAAAACTACCAACAAATGACTTTGTGTAGCCTCATCTGAATGAATTTCAAAGTTAAACCAAATAAGCGCTGCCTATCAGTTTTGAGGTGTCAGCAGTATCTGCTGAATCGTAGCGCTACAGTGGAAATTTTTTTAAGAAAGGCCAACAAGAGACGTGTCATCAAATCGCTGTCATCCACCTACACTGCTCTCATGTTTTCAAAGTGTGGCAAATCAAAAGCTGTGGCCACAGTTTTTTCTTTTACTTTATTATGAGTCATGTAATGCTTTATCCTGATTGGTTGGTTTGCAGCTATGTGTCATAGCAGCAGTCAAACTGTGAGAATTTGGTCTTGTATTTCTTACTTCAGTGCTTCCAGTCAGAATTTTGACACAGTTGCTGAAGCTGTTGGTGTACACGTCTCGATCTGCGAAACCATTATTTTCATTATGGATCAGTTTACTGTCATAGAGGACTAAAGAAACCAGAAAATATTCACATTTAAGACGCTGGAAGCAGAGAATTTGGACATTTTTTTCTTAGAAAACTCCAAATGATTAATCGATTATCAAAACAGGCGACTAATTAATCGACTCGGCTAGTTGTTGCAGCTCTACATGACAAAAATTTTAGACTGATGACCTGAGATTTACTGTTTCTCTCATGACTGTGACTGTAAGAGCCAAACTGCAGCAAATGTTTGTTTTTGTAAAGAATGTCAGAGGTGTTCATTCAACTTGTTTGTGTCCACTCTCAGCACATTACAACCATTTCTTTATGTTTAGAAATTATCAAACTTCTATTTGTAGCCACAGGAAGTTCAGAAAGCACCAAAGAGTTTCCATGTATAAGTGGAGCTGTTTTCAGACTGTGTGGGAGAGACCGCAGAACTAAACGGGTCAAAATAAAACCTCTGATTGCAGCTTTGAGAAACAGTTAAGCCTAACATCCTTGGTAACAATAGTTTAGCCCTGTACCCGACATCAAAAATAAGACAGATCCAAAAAAAGGAGGAGGACGTCTACTTTCTGTGTTTATGTGACGAGTCCAAATCCCTCCAGGCAGTGAGACACAAAAACAATCAGATGAGAGATCAGATGTTGTTCTGGAGCAGAGTCAAGAGACCAAGACGGGAGATTTGAGGACATTTGATTACTTTTTCTACACAGTGAAATAAGATAAATGTTTCTTCACATTTCCCTCAGAGGTCAGGTGAAAATCCTCCTTCTAACGACTCAAGTTGGTCTAATTTACATGGTGTTTGTTGGTTATTGAGCAGGTGTAGAAACAGAAATGTAGAAAAGGAAATATTCTGGTTTTAGCAGCAGTTCACGTTGAAGCTGTTTCTTAACCCACATCCCTCATGTATGTACATGGGATGGATAAAACATTAGGAAAACCTTTCAATATAATGCACTAGAGCTGGAATGATTAGTCAATTGACAAAATCTGCAACTATTTTGAAAATTGAATAATCGTCATTTTTTAAGATAAAAAGCCAATCATTTAGTTGTTGCAGCCTCTGAAATGTGAAGCTTTTCAAAGGTTTTTCTTTATTTTTTACTATTTTCTACATTGTAAAGAACAATACTGAAGACATCAAAACTATGAAATAACACATGTGGAATAATGTTGTTAACAAAAATGTTTCATATTGTAGATTCCTCACTATTGGCCTTCTCTCAACCAGCTTCATGAGGTAGATATGATCATAAAGTTTTAACATTTTACAAAATAGTTTTGTCTAATTAATCATTTAAAGCAAAGTGTGATTAAAAACTAACAAAATGAGTTAGCTAGAAAGCTAACGTTAAGTTTGAGCTATACTTGGCTTTGAATCGATTATGCATTTTATTGAGAAGACTGTGTGTGCACATTACTAGCTAACACAGCTCATGACTAAATGGTTACAGGTAACGTTAGTCTTCTCATGAAATGCCATTATTAATTTGAATTGTGTGCCCGCTCTGTTACAATCCTCTAGGTTTAGAGCTATATGGCTTTAGTATAATTTCAGAGCCCCACTCTCCATTGTTGTCCATTTAGGAGGCTTATTTTTGATTGCCACAAAAATATCAGTAAGGTTGATAAGGTGTAAGCAGGCTGCTACAGTTCTCGCTAATGTTGAAAATAAAACTCAACTTTTCACCACTAATGTCGTTTAACTGATTTAAATGTGGAAACTGAGGTAGATCATCAGAATCTTGTATGACTTGACGTGTCTTATTTTACTTATAGTAGAGACTCGACTTGACTCGACTTAAGACTTGCTTGTGCACATGTGTGACTTAGTCCTACTTCTGATTAGCAGCAAAATGTAATTAAAGTATTGCAGCAAAAGTACATAAGTATTATGAGCTTGATGTAGTTAAAGTATTGCAGTAAAAGTACATAAGTATTATGAGCTTGATGTAGTTAAAGTATTGCAGTAAAAGTAGTGGTTTGGTCCCTCTGACTGATATATTATTATATATGACATCATTAGATTATTAATAGTGAAGCATCAGTGTTAGAGCAGCATGTTACTGTTGTAGCTGCTGGAGGTGGAGCTAGTTTACACTACTTTATATACAGTTAGCTAGTTTAGTCCAGTGGTTCCCAACTTAGGGGTCGGGCCCCTCCAAAGGGTCACCAGATAAATCTGAAGGGTGAGATAATTAATGGGAGAAGAAAGAAGAAAAAACAAAGTTCTGATACACAAATCTATTCTCAGTTTTTGGACTTTTTCCTCTGATCTTTTATTTTTGGTGAAATATTGGGAATATTGTGTCAAATCTTCATCTGAAAAGTAACTAAAGCTGTCAAATAAATGTAGTGGAGTAGAAAGTACAATATTTCCCTCTGAAACGTAGTGAAATAGAAGTATAAAGTAGCATCAAATGGGAATACCCAAATAAAGTACAAGTACCTCATAACTGTATTAAAGTACAGTACTTGAGTAAATGTATTAACTTACTTTCCACCACTGGAGATAATATTGCCTCAAGGTAAGTGCCAAGCTTGGTTATTTGGTAAATATCTACTTTTAATTTCTGTTTTAATGACAAAAGTGTTGACAACATGACATTTTATGATAAATGACCAAAAGAAAACTACCAGCAGGATAAAGAAAACACAAAACAATAACATTGGAGACTAAGTTTGGGGTGATTTTGGCTTCATTTCCAGGTAATTTACCTGAATAATTAGTATTATACTGAGAATTACTATGAAACAGACACAATAGTCACTGAAGCTGCGTAATTTCTATTTCACAGATTAAAAATCTGACCGTAAAGTGAGTTGAGGTGGCTTTTCCTCTCCTCATCCCTCCAGTTTAATCCGCTGATACCTGCTCATGTAGCAGCAGGAGGCTAATTAAGCTAAGCTAGCTCGCTAATCAGCATCCAGACAAGCTAATGTGGAAGCTAACTGACTAGCACAGCCAGGCAGTTGGAAAATTGGGTCAAAACAGAAAGCTCAGGTAAAAACGACCCCGGGGCCGGGATAAAGAGCTGTTTCTACGGGTTAACGGACAGTTTTAGGATACTGTACCTTGTCGAAGTGAGGCAGCCGAGGAGAATGAGCTAGCTTGATGTGCTGATAGCTAGCTGAGCTGATCCTTGGATCCAGCTGTTTTTTTCCTTCTGTCGCCTCGCTGTCTTGAAAAGCACAAAGACTTTGACATATGGGCAGCACAGAGACGAGAAAAAAGAGGAGGGCTCACTCTGAACATATTTCTGAGGACCATGTTCGTCAGGATGAACTACACACACAGTATAATGCACTTTAATTTCTATTGATAGTCAGATTTTTACATCGCTTTGGGCAAAGTGTAAAGTGTAAATGCAAATAAATTTAATCTGCACAAACATGAACAGTGTTTCTTAGGCATTGTGGTTTCTGGATGTCACAATGAGTTACATTTTCATTCTGTAAAGGTGTGTGTGGTCTGGAAATAATAGAAAATAAACAATATACATATATCAGGAATCACTGAGATATTGTAATAAGCTCACTTACTGGTTAACAACTAAAATGGCTGAACGCATCTCCAAATAATACCAGTGAAAAAAACTATTAATAGACTGGCTTATTAACAAATGAAATACAGTTTAAAAATGAAAGTCTGCCATACTGTGAATTAACTTTCTTAATAGTTACTGAAACAGTCCATCTACGCTGACAACATTGGCAGAGAAAGCATGTTCAGCATGACAATTAAGTTAAAGCAAAGTCATAAATTGTGGTTTGACAAACAAAATTCAACAAACCCCAAAATATGAAAATTAACAAATGAATTCTTCGATTAGTAGCATTTGCACACAGAACTCAGCTGAAGCAACTGACCACTATATGTAGCAGTTACTGATTGACTCTGGCTTGATTATCAATTAGATATGGCTGCAGCACAGCCTTTTGTACGCCTATTTTAAATTTAAAGGACCAGTATACAGGATTTAGTGGCATCTAGCCATGGGGTTGCAGAATGCAACCAACTGAATGAAAAACATGAAAGGCCCTCTCTGGAGCCAGTGTTTGGTTTGTCCATTTAAGGCTACTGTAGAAACATGGCGGTGCAACACGACACCTTCTGTGGAAGAGGACCTGCTCCCTATGTAGATATAAGAGGCTCATTCAAAGGAAACAAAAACACAGAGATTCTTAGTTTCAGGTGATTGTACACTAATGTAAACATACTTATGAATATTATATTCCATTTCTGCCAATGGACCCCTCTAAATCTTACACACTGGTCCTTTAAAGAGACAGACAGAGACTGAACTAAGGGAACATGCACTGATACTGACTGGATATTGGTCCAATACTGACTCAAATAGCTGGATCAGGTATCGGTGACAATGGGTTGATCTGGTATCAGATACCATTATTTTAATAAATAACAATTCAGTAAATTTATATCTATGTGTTTATTTGTTACATTTTGTTTTACAAAGTTAGGAAAGCAATGTTTAAGTCAGGCCTGATGGTGCCATACACATAAAATAATGGTCCCAGTCTCTTCCACACAGTAAGGCATACAGCTTATTAATTAAACACTGGTATCAGATCAGTACTTATGGGTCCACTTTGGGTGTCAGCTGATACCCAAAGCCCAGGTATCAGTATTGGGACTGAAAAAGTCATATCAGTGCATCCCTTCTAAAAAGACTGTAAATGTGGCAGATATCCACTTGATATGACTAACTCAGACTGCTGAAGCTTCACATCAACTTTTAAATACATTTTTGTACTAAATGACTGTGTGGACACGCTGTGGATTTTGGCCTCCATCACTTACATTGAAAGCACATTTGAAAGGGATCTTTTAAAAGCCAATATGAACAGGAGGAATGATTACAGTGAGGAAAACCTCTTTCACTGTTCATGTGGACACCTGACTGCTCTTTTAAGACAGACTTGAAAAATTGTTAACCTGTGTATACATGCACACAGCAGGGATTTGCAACAAATTATTGACCTATAATTGAAAACCAATCAAGAATGTTCAATCTCTCAAAATGTGATTTTTTTTCTTCTTTATTTATGGCCAAATTGCACATAAAAAATGTGATGTGATGTGCTTTTTATTATAATATTACAGGCTTCAGTGTTCTGTTCAACAATATTTATAGCATCTTTTCTGGAAAGCAATGTTGCTGCAGTTACTAGCTGCGTGTCGGCACGCCCACTTTCACACTGAAAGCTGTTCCTTTTTTTCTAACCAGTGACTCATCGTTTCAATAGACGATCTCCGAAGAGGGCAGCCGCTCAGACGGAGGAAGTGGTGCCGTTAGATGGTCCGTTATCCTTAGAATAAAAACTACAGTATAACTACAGCCCGGAGAGCGTTTTATTTCTCATTATAGCGTGTATGTATCCTGAAATGAAGCCACTGATTGAATTCTATTCATACAGTTTTATTTTAGATTGTTATTTATGTCTTACTTATCAAACTTACTTGTTTTTATGACTCCATGTAAAGCAAAAATAACAACAATAATTATTGTAATACATTGCTTAATATTGGTAATAACAGTAGTTTTAATAGTATTAGCAATGTCTTTCCCCATTGCAAGTTTGGTGTGAAATCTATTGAGTTTCGTTATTTGTTTTTGTTTTTATGTGTGTGTGTGTGTGTGTGTGTTTTGTTTTGTTTTTTTCCTTTTAGAGTGAACAGTTATTTAAGTTTAAATCACACAAAATCCAGTCAAACAAAGAATATGGAAATTATGGCATTATATTTTTAAAAGGAAGAAGAAGAAAAAAAATACAAAAAACAAAAAACAAACAAATAAAAAAAACTAATAATAAAAGCAACAGTGCCAGTCAAAAGATTATTCAAGGGATAATAGAAAGTGTGTCCAAACTTTTGACTGGTACCGTGTAGCTATGTATGATATTTTATTTAATTCACTGTATTAATATCTAAACATTTTCACATCAGGCAGACTCAGAGTGAGCCGCCTGTTTTCATCCTACAAAAACAGAAATTTGACATCATATTACATCCAGTTACATAACTTTCAGTCTGTCGGGGAGAAAAACCAGTGAAGTTGCACCACAGATGGGTCTATAAATGAACTGTTTCCATAATGACAGTCTGTAACTCTCTCTGAGCCTCCACTTTGGGTTTGTGTGGTTTGTTTCACATCCAGCAGCTCATTTTAAACTCAACAGCATCATCTTCTGGTACAATCTGACACTGTCACTGGTTTACAAGTTGTGGATATTTTGGGGATTTTGTCTCTGCAATTACATGTGTTGAAAACCAAAAGCAGTTAAAACTTATTTTAGTTAAATACAGTGTGCACAGGATGTTTTATTTTGACTTTGTTTTTGTTGTATTTCTTTAAACGTCCTTTTTTTATAAAATAGTTTTGTTATATCCCTAGTATGATTAATATTGTTCGTACATATGGTGTATGTACATATTGTTCTGTTAATAAAGTTTTTTTTAAATTCTCGATCTTGAACTAATTTACAGCCTAAGAGACATTAACTTAATGATGATTTAATGCAGTTGTTCAGGAGAAAAGTGTTTGATTTAGAGGATATGAAGATCTTGTTTTCTTTATTGTTATAATCATTGGGCTACTACACTGGTAATGTTATAGAATAAATGTTATTAAAAACAACTAACACCAATTTATCATTTATAGCCTATTGATTACAACACATTATGTTTTATAAGCTCATTCTTATTTTTAAACTCAACATATTTGAATTTGATTACCTGCAGGCAAACAAAAAATAAAATATTCATCATTACTAAACTTATTATTATTATTCATACATAACACTTTGAAACTGTGTTTTAACCTCCATGTAAAGAGATAAGTATAGTAGTAGTACATCATAGTTATGGACCTATCTCTTGTCTCTAATCTGTTTTTTATCTATATTTGAATTAGTCTATTGAGTAAACAGTATTTTAGCTGTTAATTGTATTGGTATCTTTTACCTACCTCATTGTTTTTGTATCAGTTGTGTGACTTTCTACATAACAATAGTTTATTTAAGGATTTTCAGTCAGGATTTAGAGTGCACAATAGTACAGAGACAGCACTGGTGAAAGTTACAAATGATCTCAAATTGCATTGGACAAAAGACTTCTCTCTGTACTGTGGACCACTGTATCTCTTACCTACGATATTTGATCAGGCTATGCTTTTCGATCAGCATATTAAATCATTGACATATTGATTGATCATTGATACATCATTAACGTTTTCCAGCTAAGAAATCTTGTAAAACTCAGGTCTGTTGTATCCCAACCTGAGCTAGAGATGATTATTCCCGCTTTCATATCATCCTGGCTGGACTATTGTAATTCCCTTTTAATCTGTATCAGCAAGTCATCTCTGAACTGTCTACAAACGGTCCATAATTCTGCTGCAAGGCTGTTAACCATCTCACATCACACCAATTTTAAATTCTTTACATTGGCTTCTCATCAGGTTTAGGATTCATTTTAAGGTTCTTGTTTTCATGTACAGATGTTATAAAAAACTGGACGGCATATAATTTCTTACAGCTAAATGCAGAAAAAACTGAAATTCTTACTTCTGCCCTTCCTAGTGTTGTCCCTAAGATAAGGGATGGTCTTGGGTCTCTTACCTCCTCGGTTGAATCCTCCATAAGAAATCTAGGTGTCACAATGGACCAGGCTCTGACTCTGGACCAACCTGTCAAGTGTCTGATTCAATCTTGTTTTTTCCAGCAGAGAAACATTGCAAAGCTCAGGCCCATTGTGTCTTAAGTGGAGATGGAAATGTTAATTCATGCTTTTGTATCATCCCACCTTGACTATTGTTACTCCCTTTTCACCTGCCTCAGCAAAACATCCCTGGATTGTTTACATGTGGTCCAAAATGCTGCTGCTAAACTCTTGACCAGGTTCTCCAAAAGGTCTCATGTGACACCAATTCTGATTGCTCTTCATTGGCTCTCCATCTAATTCAGAATCCAATTCAAAGTTCTTGTGATCACCTATAGAGCTCTGCATGGTCAGGCACCTGCCTACATTAGACACATTACATTTGTAAACTGTGTTTTTAAAGGTACTATATAAATAAAGATTATTGTTATTATTATTATTATTATTATTATTGTTGTTGTTGTTGTTGTTAGAGATCTACTGCAACCCTATGTTACCAACAGGTCACTAAGATCTTCTGATCAGGGTTTGCTGGTTGTTCCTAGAATTACGCTAATAACTAAAGCTGCTTTTGAGGGTGTGGCTCTGAAACTCTGGAACTCTCTCCCATTGGGTTGGGGACTGTGGTATGTGGTGCTATTTGGTTTGTGGACACTGTGGACACCTTTAAAAAGCAGCTCAAAACCCATTTGTTCAGACTTGCCTTTGTGTAATTTTTCTGTTTTCTATTTATTCTGTATATTGTTTTATGTCTATATGTATGTTCATGCTTTATTTCCTCTGTGAAGCACTTTGTTACGTCTCTGCTCTTCAAAGGTGCTATATAAATAAAGTTACTTACTTACGAAGTCTCCATGCAGGAAATTTTCATTGTTATGCAGATAATACCCAATTATACTTATCAATGAAGCCAGATGAAACCAATCAGTTAACTAAATTCCAAGCATGCCTTAAGGACATAAAGTCCTGGATGACCTACAATTTTCTGCTACTAAACTGAAGTTATGGTGCTTGGCCCTAAACACCTTAGAAACACATTATCTAATGATATAGCTTCTCTAGATGGCATTTCCCTGGCTTCCAGCACCACTGTAAGGAATCTGGGAGTTATCTTTGATCAGGTTATGTCCTTCAGCTCCCACATAAAATGTATTTCAAGGACTGCCATGTTCACCTATGTAACATTGCAACAATCAGTCACATCCTGTCTGAAAAAGATGCAGAAAAACTAGTCCATGCATTTGTTGCCCTAACAAGTCTTTTAAGACTCTCCAGCTGGTCAGAATGCAGCTGCATGTGAACTGACAAAATAGAAACAGAAATAGAGATCATATTTCTCCAATTCTAGCTTCTTTACACTGGCTCCCTGTAAATACCAGAATAGAATTTAAAATTACAAAAACAAACAAAAACAAAATTTATTATTGTTGTTGTTGTGCTTCTCTGTGTGTCTATCCCCCCTCTCCCCCTCCTTCTTTCTCTCTCAACCCAACTGGTCAAGGTGGATGGCCGCCCACCAAGACCCCGATTCTGCTCAAGGTTTCTTCTCATTAAAGGGGAGTTTTTCCTTGCTGCGATCGCCAAGTGCTTGCTCATGGGGTAATTTTGGGTCTCTGTTGTGGTCCAGCCAAAAGGTTTTTCTGTGACTATGCCTGCACTGCACCTCAACAGGGAAACAAAGATGGAGTTTTGTACTAAAAGGGCTTTGAAGATACATTATTTGTTTAACTCAAACAGCTCAGAAGCTTCAAACTCAGACTCAGAAGCTTCATATTCTCTTCAGATAAACACTAGACCACATTTCTGCTCAGAAGGAGGAGTGTGGATTTTGTCCCCCATCACTTACACTGTAAGTGCATTATGAAGGGATCTTCTAATGGTCCATATGAATTGAAAGAATGATTACAGCAAGACATGTTTCAATGTTCATTTGGGCTCCTGACTGTTGTTTTAAGACTCCTATAAATCAGTTCATCAGTCAAAACAACCCATTCACCAGCTGAGTCAATTCAATATCAAAGAAAATTAGCAGCATAAAAACTCTTGGCAGTCTGAGGTAGACCTGCCGACAACACTCAGGTCTGTAGCTGTTAAAACAAATATGTAATCTATAACTTTATTCATAGTTAATTTTCCAAAAAAGAGAACTGAACATCAATCAAAGATCAGACAGTAAATTGCAAGAAAAAAATTATCAACTTATTTCTGTTTGTAATTGAGTCCTTAAAGTCTTGTTTTTGTAAAACAAGTGACAACGACAGCTGCCTTCTTTCTTGTTTCAAGTTACACTCACTCAAAGATAATTTCTACTGGAAACAGGCTGGAATTTTCTTCCTGCACAGGTAGATTTTTCAAGTTTTTTTTGTTTGGGAACTTATATTTTATTTCCAGCTGCCATGACATTTACCCATCTTTAAGCACATTAGAAATATATATATATATATATATGTATACTGTACAATACAAAACAAAAACACAAATCAAAAGGCAGCAGATATAATGAGCAACACATCTGTGATGTCAAGAAGTATCTTTCTATTACTTTAGAATATAACCTTTATCGTCCACCAGAGTGGAAAATGGTCTTTGGCAAAACATGAAGATGCACTACTACAATTCAAGAAAGTGACAGTCAGTGTAACAAAGAGACAAGGTCATATTATACATTAAAAACATTGAAAACAGTTCATGTCTGTGGCTTAAATATCATTAGTCACTTTGCAGAATTAAGAATACTGATGGCTCTTTGGGATATTTGGGATGAAGGACTTCTTAAATACAATACAGAGAGAGCTTTTCAGCCCTTTTGATAGCCAGGACTTATTTTGGGAACATTTTCAGTTTTAGTTCCGGACACAGAATTTAATATACAATCTAATAGTATCTTTCAGTTCATCAGCATCCTGGCAAGATTGAAAGAAAAAGTCCACATTGGTCCATTTCCATTTAAACTCCTGGATAATTTGAATGGGACAGTCATGGTAAAGACACCATCATCACTTTCAGTATAAAGAAAGGCTAAATTTTGAGACTAACATGTTTCAGCTTGTGGCCTTCATCAGGGTCAAACTGGATTCTCCTCTTGTGCCAACACTTTCTTTGGCATCTGATTCAATCTGAAACCAGTAGTAGACAGATCTTTAGTGGGAGAGGGGTTTCTGAATGCGTAGAACCTTGGGCAGAACTGTGCCTCTTGACCTACTACTCTCTCGGTGTTTTCATATAACTGACAGCAGAGGTCTTGACCTCTGGTGCAGCTCACAGGACGTGAAAAAGAGTGCCCTCCGCAGTCAGTGATCCTTCAGCTTCACCCTGTGGAGCTTAGTGTCCAACACATTCTAAAGATTATCTTACAATAATTGAGATCTTTTTTGAGTTACTAAGGATCACAGGCCTTTCTCTTCATGTTATATATATTCATGTCCTCTCAGTACTAATGTGAGACCTGTGACATGGTCTTTCCATTGTTGTTGCTTTGGTAACTCATATTCTAAGTCTCATTCCTACTTCAGCTCAAGTCCAGGGTTTTGGAAAAGTGTGCATCCAACTTGCGCAAGTTAGTAATCAAGAATGAACTGGCTTCTGCTCCTTTGTTTCTCACCATGTCTATTACGTCTCGAGCCTTGTCAGCCCTGGATTTTGCTCTGGCTGACTCCATTTCTTCTTCGCTGATAAAACCCCGTTGCAAAAGATGATCCAGCAGCCGGTTCAGAGTTTGATCAGAGACTCTTTCAACAAACTGTGTCCGAACTGAGAGCAACCTGTCACTCGGTGAGCGACTCTGAGTCCTCGCTAGATTTTCTCTTCTTGCAGTAGGATCTAAGGGACAAGAGGAAGAGTTAAGTTTAATAACCTGCAGTCATGTTTAAATGCAGACCTCTTACTGTGTTCAGACAGGACACAAAGCACCATTTGACCACTGTGTTTATTCGACCCACAACTGTCACTGTACAAACTGTATGTTAGCTTTAATGGATGTCGACTGAAGCTATGATGACTGATGTGATGTGGACCTGACTCATCACACTTGTGGGTAGACATTTTCACTACAGCCCACACTGACACTTTGGTCAGTTACTGTAAGCTTCATGCAAAGAAGCTCCTCAGTCATACTGTTAACTTTTATCTTGGTTACATTTCATAATATAGCCTGTGATTTACTGTGTAATTCCTTTGTATGAATCAGGTACCGATAAAATACTTTCCAGCTCCTACTGGAAGCTAAGTGGAAGAAAACAAGACTATGGAGAACAAGGGGTTAATAACCAGACATTTTAGAGGAAAGGAGTATCTATGGTACAGTGCTGGGAGACAAAACTGAGGTTTGGGAAACATTGTCTTCACAAACTTGTTCTACCAGCTTAGAACAGTCAATACTTGATATTACAGCCTTCATCTAATTTTTACTGTGTAATTTTTAGAATTAAACTAATAATTACTATGTTCCTCAGTTCCACATATATTTATAACATACAGTGCTGTGAAAAAGTATTTGCCCCCCTCCTTATTTCTTCTATTTTTATATATATCTCAAACTAAGTTGTTTCAGATCTTCAAACAAATTTAACCTAAAACAGAGGCAACCTGAGTAAACACAAAATATAGTTTTTAAATGAACAATAAAGAACAACAATGAGAACCATTATCTTCAAATGGAGAAGACTTGGCACAGTAGTGAACCTTTGCAGGAGTGGCCAACCTTCCAAAATTCCTCCAAGAGCTGCAATGACTCACCCAGGAAGTCACACAAGAGCCGAGGACAACATCCAAGAATCTGCAGGCCTCTCTCACATCAATCAAGTTCAGTGCTCATGACTTTACTGTTAAAAAGACACGGAGTGAAAATGGCATCCACTGGAGAGTGGCGAGGCAAAAGCCACTCCAAACCCAGAATAACATGAAGGCTCATCTCAATTTTGCTAAAACACACACAACAGTCCAGAATGATGGTGGTTGTGTGATGGTGTCGAGATGTTTTACTGCTTCAGGGCCTGGGCAACTTGCCATAATTGAGGGAAATATAAAATCTGCTCTCTACCAGAAAATCCAGATGGAGAACGTCTTGTCATCAGTCTGTGATTTGAAGCTCAAGCGCAACTGGGTTATGCTGCAAGACAATGATCATAAGAGCAATTCCACCTCTGAATTGCACAAAATAAACAAAATTAAATAAGTATGAAATTAAAGGACCTGTAAAATACGATGTTTCCCAAACCTCAGTTTCAGAGTATAATTTATTTCTCATTTTCAAGAAAATATCCAGTTGTTACTCTCTTGTTCCACTTTACCTACATGCAAGTACCTGCACCAGTAAGTACTGATTCATACAATGCAATCTAACTAAATCCCAGACGGTATTATAAAATGTTACCAGAATTGTTTGTGAGTTAAAGTTTTACAAACATTTCTAATACATTTACAAACACTGGCCAATAAGATCCCTCAAAACCAGGTAAAAAAGTGGACTAAATGATCCGAGGCAGAAGAAGAATAAAGGCATCATGGATACATCAATAACTGTTCTATTCAACTATCAGGTGGAGTGTTACTGCAGGAGGATGAAGCCATTACCAGTCAGATCCACTTCATGCTCCCAGACCTCTGTATTTTTTTGGTCCTGGACCTTTAAAGTCACTTCATCTGTGTTTGTAGGCAAGCGAATCTCAAACGTTGGGTAGTAATTTGGTCCAAACTCCAGGTCAAAATCTGCTTTCTGAAAACCAGAAGTATCCAAAGTGAAATAAAGGTAACGACAGTGGATTGTGTTGAAGTGTTCTATCACGTATTACAATCTGCTTTGAAATACTCACTTTAGGCTGTATTTTAAAGGCCTCAGGACAGAGAATGTTGTAACTTTGATCTTTGATGAGTGTACATTTGGGAGGGGCCTTGATGTAGTCAGTATTTTGCTGTTGTGCAATCACCTGAAGAGACACCAGAACATTTTTACTAGAGTGGTTTATCCTCAGTTGAACGCAACTTTATCTCAGCACATACTTTATCAGCATCAGCGCATTTGTAGGCTGATAAGCAACAACTGGATATTGTATTCACTTGTCTGTAGTGTGTGACAGTTGAATTTGTCTACTTATGTTGTTTGTATTTATTATACACTGTATATGCTGTTCTCTTGGCCAGGTCACTCTTGAAAAAATAATACGATATCAAAGACACAATGTGTTATTGTCATCAAACAGTTTTGTTGCATTTATCACCATACAAAGATGTATGATGACTGTCTGTGTAAACTAATATAACCTGTATAACAATATAAACATTTACAATTAAGTTTTGGCTCTATATTCAGTTCCTACTAGCAGCTTTAAGAATGATCAGGCAAGTTTGGACTGAAAGTGAAGCTGGAACGTAACATTAAGTTTTACCTCTTGCAGAGGGATGTTCCTTGGCAAGAGAAACACCTCGAGATACTGCCTCTTTGTTTTGGGGTTTGGTGGTCGGAGAAACAGCAGAACTTGGCCACTAATTGGCATTGTGATGTTCAGAAGCCTCTTAATACGATCCAAGACCAGACCAAAGAGAGAGAAGTGAGGGACGTTCACAACCACATGAGTGTCTGTAATCTCCAGCATCTCCACGATGCTCATTCCATCACTAGTGATGTGGACGACAGACAGCACACCTTCAGGGAGTGGAGCTGTGAAAACAGATTTATTTTACTACCAACATCCTTATTATAATGTCAATGTTCATGGAGAGGAACTCAGTCCTGTCAGTAAAGAATCGAACAGTTTCCCAGGTCGGGCAATTTATCCAACATAGGGTGCAGTTATAGGGGATAAATTGTTTAAACTGGCGATTCAAAGTTGAGGAGAAAAGGAAAATGATTGAAGATAAATAAAGGTTTTTAGTATTTCTCTGATCCTCAGATGATAAATCCTGACGATATGTGACCTCCTGAGCTTTCCTATTAGGAAAAATTCCCACTTGTATCAAGAAACATTAGAATTTAATGGGTGGTTTGGCCCGAATTGAATATGAGAAAATAATAATTTGGTTGTTCTGTTTCCCTTTTACCACCACAACTCTAAACCCGGACAAGTGCTGTGGAAAAGGACAGATTCTTTGAATGTTTGTTATCTTCTTTTCTGTCCCAACCTCTCATGCTATGGACTATTATTAAAGAAAAGGTATTTAAATATGCTCATTTCTGGGTAAGTTACACATTATTGCTTTAAAATTTAATTTCTTTATGAATTTAAATAAAATTACAGTCTAAACTGTGTGTCACAATACAAACGTACACAGCATCTGTAGAAAGTAAAATCTGCTGTGGTTATTCATGGTCTAAGAAGATCTCAGTGCTTTTCTCTTGTGCCAACACGATGAAAGATGAAAGATTAGTTGAAAGGTGAAAGATTAGACTAATATACAAGATATTTTATAATACCATATTTCCCTCAAATTTATAAAATACATTCATGCTCTCCAGATGATGAACCCTTTTGATTTTCTTCTAGCACACCCTCGTGAAAAACTTTATGTACATGTTGTAGTGTAGGGGAATGAAATGGTTACTCAAAGAGTTGGGCACTAGAAAAGAGAATAACAAAAAAATCCCAATCCTGTCATTTTTTTAGAGAAAAAATGTATATATACACACATAGTGAGATATCAATAACGATATTACTGAGCACTCCAATTAAATAAAGGTATAAGTCTAACTCAAAGTCTTTCACTCACACTCCAAAATCAAATCTTTTTCAGTTAAATTTGCTCATGTAGATTAGTCAGAACAATACACAGTATATACCCCATATCCATATAAGAAACAAAAATAAATCACATTTAAATTCACAATTCTGGAGTCACTTAAATAGTTTCTGATTTTGATGAGTTGTGTGTGTGTGAATGAGTGTGAGTAGGTTAAATTCAGTTCAGTTGAGTTCAATTCAGTGGTGCAATATGTGTGTATGCAGTTTTGGGGGGCTAGATGGCTGTCTAAAGAGACAGGGTGCAGGGAAAAGGGCTGTAAATTTGGTTAGGCAGGATGAGGGTTAAAGAGGAGAGAATAAAAGAAGTCTAGAGAGTTACAGGCAGGAAGACATCGCACTAAGCCTCTCTTTCTTGACATCCAACCCTGTCTGGGAACATCTTCCGAGCATATCCTAGGGAAGACAGACAAACTTTCCTCCCAAACTCGTTCTGGGGATCAGCACACTTCCTCAGCCCAGGACTGTTCAGGGTGATCCAGGAGAATCCAGCCTGTTCTTTTTTACTACTGCCGTTCTTTTTTACTTTTATGTAGTTCACTGTTTTTCTTTCAGAGGTTAGGTAGGTAGTCCAGAAACTGGATTAAGTTCCTTGGTTGTCTCCTCCTTCTCACTGTCACTCCTCTCTGCTCTCCTCCATGGTGCTTTTGTCATTTTGTCCCTTACCCCCGGCTCACAGGTGTGTCTCATTTATCTCCTCTCCTATCCTACTTCCCTTTAATTTCCCTCTAGGAGGTAAAAGGCTATGCTGCTCTTTTTCCTTATCCCCTTTCTGACATGTTTAGCTCCATTGCTGTTAAGAATCAGGAGAACAGATAAATCAGTGTATTCGTTCATTTTGTGGCTGTAATGAAATCTGCAGCCTATACGGGGCATTAACAGGAGTCTTATTGTTATTTTAATAAAATTCACAAAGCACAATAATCAGCTTACCATCCATGGTTTCACAGTGTGGCAGGTGGAGCTGACTGACAGCACCATCAGGATTCTGGATGTTGAACAGTGGCCCTGCAGCCATCTTGCCAGCTAGTTGTAGGAGGCTCTCATCCCATTGGACAGTCCAGTACAGCAGCTCCGCCTCCTGAACCGTAACAAACACCAGTCCAGTCAAAGTACACCGGAATACACCTGGACCAGGACACCTGAAGCTGTAGGACACAGAGGAGCTGATTATACAACACAAACACAAGTTCATCCAGCTGGTTTGAACGAACAAAAACTAAAGAATAAATTTGCTGAAGAAAATGTGCTGCAGTGCTTAAAAAGCTGGAGACCAAACTGAACTGCTGGACAAGATGTGAGTGAAGCAGCAGCTGTAGAAGTATGAAGAGTATGAAAAGTGTTAAAAGTGAAATGTATTCACTAAAAGGAGTTCACACGACAGTTGAGTCTGAGCACTAAAATGAGTTAAACTACTGAACAGAGTGGAACAGTCTGAAAGGAGGTGAAGCATCATCACTGAGAGGACTTGACAAGGTCCAAGGTTGAAGGTTGAAATATTCTGCATCTTGTGTTTTGGTTACCTGTATGAAATGTTTGCAGACTCCGTCAGCATTTTGGGTGTGAAGTCCTAAGATGTAGAAAGTGACGACATTAGTTATAGAAAGTGACCACCTCACTCTCACAATCATATAGCTGACAGGATCCTCACTGCTTCACATTCTACTCCACCTGCACGCTTTACTGTCTTTTCATTACGTGATTATCAGTAGTCCACATGACTGCTGATGTTGCTCTTTAACTTTACATTCATCAGTGAAATGATCCTGCAAGACTATGTTGGACAGTAGCTGTTGGTTTCACAGATGAGGAGGTAGAAATGAATTAGAAGGAGTTTCTGATGGAGGAAGAAGGAGCAAAGTATGAGAGGAGAGGAAAAGAGGTCTTGAAGATAATACAGATGACATGAAATCACGTTACGAGTGTAGAGATAAGAAGTATTAACCAATAGAGGAACCTGAGTCTGATCAATCACAAATTAAAGTTAAAAATTGACATTTGTATTGACTCTACCTGACAGTAACTTGTCCCAGTCAGATTCTTTCTGCACACAAGCTGCTGCTGCTGCTGCTTCAACCTCTCTGGGTCATCAGGATACAGCTGATCCTCTCTGGTGTCCTCAAACACATTGAGTGGTGGGTTGGATGTGGACGGATCTGGTGGGAGATTAGAGCCATCAGATGTAGAGAAGAAGACAGCAGATGTTAAACTCAATTCTGGACATCCTTCTGGCCCAGTTGGCTAAGACACATACAGAAAGCTGCAACACATAGTCTCAGTTTAAGACTGAACAGAGACTTTCTCCACATGTCTCCTGTTGTTCTCTATTGGAAAACCCTCCAATAAAGTCAAAATGGCAAAGAAATACTGTAAAAAGTTCCAGTCCAAACACAGTCATGTTTCAGTCAAGACCAAGTTTGAACAAAAAAGTTACCCCAAAACCAAAGTTAAATTGGATTTAAAATGTGTCTATTAAGGATGTTTTAATTCTATTATTTCATTTCAGTGGAACAAACTGTCTTGCACGAACTTTCAAAACAATGATGATTTTTTAGATGATTTTAAATAAATCACTCCATATCTTTGGACATTTGAATACAAGGAAAAAATCCAAACTCAACACAGAAATGACTGAGATTCAAACTGAAGACTTTCTTGCAGTGAGGCAACACATTATCTTTCCCTACACTCATATAGATCAGAAAAAAGCAGAAGAAAATACCATAAAATTCTAAAAATGTCTATTATAGTTCCCCAGAGTGCAAGGTGATGTCTTCAAATGTCTTGTTTTGTCTGACCAACAGACCAAAACCCCAAAATACTGAGTTCACAATGATATAAAATAGAGAAAAACAGGAAATGGCCCTATCCAAAAGTAACAATTCCACCTACCAACACATTATATTTCATTTGTTTAATCTGTACAAAAACTGAAGTATAAAAACCACAATCTCCCACTATGATGTGAGTTTTCAGATTTCATGTTGAGATAAGGTAAGCTAATTGGCTGCTGGCTGTAGCTTCATGTTTACCGTACAGAGATGAGATAAAGTATATATATCTGAACATCTAACTCTCTGCCAGAAAGTGAGTAAGCATATTTTACAAAATGTCAAACCTTGCTTTAAAGATTTTGCGATCGCAATGGTTCCTAACAAGTTCCTGACAAGTCACTACCACAGTGACAATGTTGATTACATAATGTAACCATGGCCAAATCCCTGATTCACAGAATATAGGCGTAGCTACCGCTATTTCACAATGTATTTTCAGTTCATGAAAGTTAATTGTAACATTGTGGTTGCGTAAAATAATCTTGTTCCATGTTTGGTTGTACTGAAAAGACCCTTTAAGGAGTTCGACATTAAGTTTTTCTGGTAAGTACATTTTGTTTTATTGGTTTTAAGCCTATTTTTCGCTAGTGAAAATTAGCATTAGCATTAACATTATCACAGTTAATCACAGACTATAAATGAAATGTGCTAACCAAGCTAGCAACTAGCACTAGGGTCTGCTCCACCCTCTCTTCCAAATATGGTCACTTCTGGCTCCAAAAATCCAAGATGGCGACAGCCAAATCAAGCTGCAGAGCTGTGGTCCGCTGCTGCTTTGCAGCAGACAGCTTCATTTTCTGTCAGGCACAAATTACTGTCTCACAACTAAGCAATCTAACAATGGAGAATAATAAGAAATATATAGACTCTCCTAACAATTATTTCTACAATTATACAGATTGCTGGAGAAATTGGTGCAATCAGCATGCTACAATCCCTCCAGACTGCATGGGTTATCAGGAGCAGAAATGGGACTGCAGCAGGCAGCATACTTAGTACAGTAAGTAAGTATGAAATTGTATTGCAAAGGCACATTTCACCATGGAAATGTTTACAAATACTGAAAGCAGCATCTCTCAATCTTTAAAGTAAATTGTTAAAGAAAACACTCATGCATCAACAGGGGTCTATTAAGTGATTTGAGGGCCCCAGGCAAACTCTTTCTTGCTTTACAAAGTAAAGAAACAAGATTTTGATTTTAGGGTAATTTGCGTTCACTTCGGGACGGTTTAAATTGTTTTTTGGGATGGTGGTGGAAAAAGTTAGTCTGGAGCCCTGGAATAGAGGCAGTCCAGCAACACAGCAAACTCTAGAAACACCATGCTTGCTCATCCAGCAAAAAAGTTGAACCTGGCTCAACTTTTGCTGCAACATCTAGCAAGAAGCTGTGTTGACTTATCACAAACATGCAAATACACATTTCTAGTGGATTCCTTTGTAATGTGAATGCTGTATTTTGACAGTTTACCTCATCCATCGTCACAACAAAAGATAAAATAGTTTCCACCATGATAACTTTCTAGAGACGTAAAACCTTGACTGAATACTACAAACCACTGTGCAGTGTTTTGGAGTCTGATAAACCTTCAAGTGCATGATTGGACTTCCTGGATGGTATTTCCTGTCTCACTTGTACCTTAACAACACACCCCACCAACACAGCCTCCTGTGTTGTTTTAACTCAGGGCTGTTTTCACTCTGAATCGCTGATAAGTATGCACCATGGTACATTCAAAGTGGAATAAAAACTGGTGGGCAGAGCTTAGTCATAAACAGACTTCACAGGGAACCAGACACAATCTCAACTAGTTGTCTTTGGATGTGTTTTTTATCACGTCACAATCGCACTTTGAACTGGTCACAGTCCCAACACTCACATCCTTTATGTCTTTCAGGTGTAGCACTGTTTCGTCTGTCCTCCACCCTGTAGGAATAAATAAAAACACAGCAGTTAGCTTGACTGTCTTATGAAGAGGGTTCAAATAATCAGACTCTATCTCTTCACTAAGGATTATTCTGATGATTCCACACAACCACCAAGCTGTTAATCATCATCTTGACTTTCCAATCCACCTATTTACATGAAGTGGGGAGGAATCTGAACTTGTGATGTGTCCCAAAGAACAAACATAGCCCAACAATATGGATATTTACACCCTAAGTTTTGGCCAAATATACATCAACCAGAAAATGTCCTTGAAGGGAAGATCAAGTTCCCTTTTCAGTTAAATTTATGATTAAGAGATGCAAAAGTTCCTGGTCACATTAACGTCAATTACTGAACTGCATTTCTGCTTTCAGTAGAAAGAGTCTCTTACTTAAAGTCTGAGGGTCCAGCATCATCACTGAAGTCTGGAGGATGATGTTTGGACACACAGGTGGATACCGTAGCCTCTGATATGTCCTCTTCCTCCACAAAACCACTCATCTTCTGGTTTCCAGTCCATGTGATGGGTGAACCTTCAGAGAACCTACATATACATACATACATACATATATACATATATATATATATATATGTGTGTGTCTGTGCGTGTGTGTATGTGTGTGTGTGTGTGTATATATATTAATAATATGTTTCAGTCAGAAACACTTATAGCAAATGACTATACAGTTAGAGTTGGACGAAAGGGCTCTGCTTTTTGAGGGAGACTCAGCAGGAGAAATAATCCCCTCTTAATTAACATGCATGAACATTAAATCTTGGTTAAATCAGCTTTGATAAAAACTTCAGCAATAAGGAGGATGTTGGGGTGGTGGAGAGTGATCAATGAAAAGTGTCAGGTTATAATAGTGTTGCTGTACACCTGTATGAATATGAAAGAATGTGACTGGTCAGCTGTAGGCCAATAAGCTGATGAATGATCCAATGGTGGTGTAGCATGAATGAAGCAGCTGATTCCAATCAGTTCATGAAAATATGACTTCAGTGCTCTGCTCCATCCTCCTTTCACACCCTCAACACTAATGTCTGAAAGTATTCACCTTACCTGGATATACTGGCTCTTTGATTGGATGCTAACTTTATCATCCAAAATATCACCTCTGGGACAAATGCATGGGCTCATCAGCATGATGATGAGTCCATGACTGATTTCAACTCACTACTGACCTCAGAGTCTCCAATCTCCAATGTGGACTCTCCAGAAAATCATGCAGCAGCTTTACTCCTGAATCCTGAAGCTTGTTGTCACTCACATCCAGCTCTCTCAGATGGGAGGGGATAGACTTCAGAGCTGAGGCCAGAGAAGCACAGCTGATCTCTGACAAACTACAGCTACTCAATCTGAATAAGGAATAAATGATGTGGATAAAAATCCATTATAATCTAATCAGATGTATTCAGGCTTTAAATGTGTACAATACTAAATCCTTATCAATGAGCTTTTCTCTAAAATGAGCAGAGTAACTTTGTCATTGTGTTATTGTGGATCATCATGTCAGCCTTCTACAGACATCATCCAAATGTCACCATAACATTCAGACACCTATTCATGTCAACACTGATTCATAGTAAAATACCATGTTCATACTTAAACACCTGCATTGATCTCTCTGTGTCCCTCTGTGTGTATGTGTGACCTGAAGGATCAATATCAATAAACAAACTTTATTCATAAACCTAAAAAATATTTCTCTTTCAGTAAGTTAACTTTATCAATTTAAAACAGATATTAGTTGAGAGGACCCTCGGTATACAGATGTGACTCTTTACCAAATATTATAAATATTAATTTAACAACTAACAGTGGACATTTTCAAGTTTCTTAAAGAGAGTTTCTTTTATACTTACAGACTAAATTTTGTACAATAAAAAATGAAAATATGGAACAAAGGAAATTGACTTCATGGATGTACATTATGTATGTACATAAATTAGGTTCAGTTGTTAAACATATAAGATCAACAATAGTAACAGACTGTCAGGAAACTGACCCCAGAGTCTCCAGTCTACAGTGTGGACTCTCCAGAAAATCACACAGCAGCTTCACTCCTGAATCCTTCAGGTTGTTGTCACTCAGCTCCAGCTCTCTCAGATGGGAGGGGTTGGACTTCAGAGCTGAGACCAGAGAAGCACAGCCGATCTCTGACAACCTGCAGAAACTCAATCTGAATAAAAAATAAAAATCACTTTAGAAGACAAAGTTCCTGCTTGAAATCATTCAGTGTTTCATAATCTGTTCAGAGCTGAAGACGGTTTAGAATGTAGAATTTTAGAGAATGGAAACTCTTAACACCTGAACCCAACAGGATGCAGGTTAAAAACTGTCAAATACAAACAGTGAAAAAAGCTCTGATTAATATTAATGACAACATGCTGCTCCTTCAACAAAGACATAGTGACTTCACCTCTTGACCTCTGCCAGCTCCACCAGTGACTCCATCTATACAAAATCATGTTGTGCAGCCAAACACACAAGTGAAAGACTCTGACATTTATTGCAGATTCTACTCAACATCCACATGTTTACAAAGATACCAAATAAAATGGGTAGTTCTGGGTCTGAGAAGTGAAGCCAATGCAGATATGACTTAAACCTGCATTATCTGTGATGACCAGCAGGGGGTGACTTCACTGGCTCCAAAAAGAAGTCCAATTGTATGGAAGTCTATGAGAAAGTTACCGTGCTTCTCACTTGATTTATTACCTCAGTAAACAGTTTCTAATGAGTGTATAGTCTCAATCACTAGGTTCAAGTCTGCTTCAATACAACATGATGTTCATTTTGTAAATTATGGTCCCTTTTAGAGTAAAATAGATGATAAAGCAGCGCATGCTTTAGGGTGTGGCTACCTTGTGATTGGTAAGTCGCTACCACTGTGACAATGTTGGTTAGGTAACGTAACCATTGTGTAACTCCAGATTCACAGAGCATAGGTGTTGCTGTAGTTGTCGCTATTTCACTGTGTTTTCAGTTGAAAGTTATTTGTAACATTTTAGTCACCTAAAAAAGTCTTGTTCAGTGCTTGGTTGTACTAAAAGACCCTCTAAGAAGTCGGGTGTTCAGTTTTTCTGGCAAGTACATTTTGTTCGAATGGTTTTTAAGCCTGTTTTTCGCTAGCGAAAATTAACACTAGCATTATCACAGTATTATTATCACTATATACTATAAATGCACTGTGTTAACCAAGCTAGCAGCTAGCAGCTAACATTAGGGTCGGCTCCTCCTTCTTGTCGAAGTATGGTCACTTCTGGCTTCAAAAATTCAAGATGGCGAAGGTCAAAATGCAAACTCGAGGCAGAATGGGAGTCCTCAAATCAAAGGGTGACTTCATGGTGGCTACATCCATTATTTTTTTGCAGTCTATGTACTTAATATGACAGGATGAATTTTGGGGAAATGGGGAGAAAATTATGTTCAATATATCTACAATATTACATTTAATGGAATGGTGCCACCATAAAAACTCACAGCATCTTGTGTTTCGATATTTCAGTCAGTATGAACACTGCATTGAGTGATGAATGAAAGTGAATGTAAAAATCAAGAGTTTAAAAGATTCAGAGTTTAAGAGATTCAGACTTTAAGAGGTTCAGAGTGAATTATCCAGTGCAGATTTTTCTTGCTATATGAAGGTTTTAAATGTGCAGCTCAATATTGCTCTGACACAGTCAATAGACTAAACCACTGAAGAAGAAAATAGACTTCACCATTAAGATACTCAGTGTGGATCAGCATAATATCAGCTTTATGTCTGCAGTTTAGCATCAACACAACTTTCCCATCATATTAATCTCAGCACAGAAGTAAAAAATGGTGTCTGACCTCAGAGTCTCCAGTCTACAGTGTGGACTCTCCAGAAAATCACACAACAGCTTCACTCCTGAATCCTGCAGCTCATTGTCACTCAGCTCCAGCTTTCTCAGATGGGAGGGGTTGGACTTCAAAGCTGAGGCCAGAGAAGCACAGCTGGTCTCTGACAACCAGCAGCGACTCAATCTGAATAAAGAATAAATGATGTAGATACAAATCAATTTATAGTACAATCAGATGTGTTCAGGTTTTAAATGTGTTCAATATTAGTATGTCCTAATTAATGAGCTTTTCTCTAAAATGAGCAGAGCGACTTTGTCATTGAGGGGTCATCATAATGCCAGCCTTCTTCAACCACAACATTCAGACACCTATTCATGTCAACACTGATTCATAACAAAATACTATGTTCATACTTGTTCAACACCTGCATTGAGCTCTTTATGTCCCTCTGTGTGTATTCTGCAGTGTTGGGAAGGAACACATTACTTTGTCATGAATTACAGTAATATTACTTTTTCAGTAATGAGCAGTGTAAGGGATTACATTTTGAAATTCAGTGATTATATTAGTTACTAACCCCCGTAACACTCCATTACTTTTACACTTGGCAGTGCATGTGCATGCTGTCCTACCACTGTTACACCGAAATCTGTGACCACTGAAATCTGTGACCGCAGAGGCTGTGTTATTTTTTTCCGCCGCATTCTGTAAAGACCTACCCCCTACTCTTCCTCTGACTGACTCTGACCCTGATATTCTTAATCTCACCATCTCACTCATACCTAAACCTTATCAATTTAACCACTGCAAAAGCTGTCTCTTCAGTCACAGATTTCGGTGTTACACCGGCATTAATGGAAGGTTGATATCAGTGTAGTCTCAGCATTCAGCTAACAGACTGCCCTGGAGGAGGACAAATATTATCTTACTCACATGTTGTGTGTTTTAACCAGTGTGCTTACATTAGCTACAGGTTTACTTACATTCAGGAATCACCTGATGCTAGTTTAGTTCAGAGTTCAGGTGTGTGCCTTGTGCAACTGAGATCAGGACTTAAGGAGTGCTTTGTTCATCACTGAGGCAACGCTAACGCTAGCTGTGGGATGATCAGTACATCCTTCCAAACTATTTTTACCTGCTTGATAAACCACAAACATATAATTTTCTATTTCTAAATGTATTTAACACAAGAGATGTAATGTGTGGCTGTGGAGGATTTTAAAGTTGTTTAAAGGAAACTTTGACGGAGCCAACACTTGAGTAATAATAGAAAAGTAGCAAGTAATATGATGCGTTACTTTTGTTGCTGAATAATAAGTAAAGTAATATAATTAATTTTACATTGATTACAGTAATTAATTCCAATTTTCAAGTAACTTGCCCAACACTGATGTTCTGAAGCATCAATATCATTAAAACATTATTCATGAAAACAAATTAAAATTAATATGAAATTAAAAAGTATTTCTCCATCAGAAATTAAACTTTATCGATTTAAAACACGTATTAGTTGAGAGGTCCTCTGTATACAGATGTGACTCTTTACCAAAAATTATAAACATTAATTTACTTTAACAACTAACACTGGACATTTTCTACAGTTTCTTTAAGAATTTGTCATCTTTTATAACAACAGACTAAACTTTGTACAAAAAAAGAATATATAGAAAAAAAGAAAATTAACTTCATGGATGTACATTATGTATGTACATAAATTAGGTTCAGTTGTTAAACATATAAGATCAACAATAGTAACAGTCAGTGAACTGACCCAAGAGTCTCCAGTCTACAGTGTGAACTCTCCAGAAAATCACACATCAGCTTCACTCCTGAATTCTGAAGGATGTTGTTACTCAGCTCCAGCTCTCTCAGATGGGAGGGGTTGGACTTCAGAGCTAAGGCCAGAGAAACACAGCCGATCTCTGACAACCTGCAGAAACTCAATCTGCATAAAGAATAAAAATCACTTTAGAAGACAAAGTTCCTGCTTGAAATCATTCAGTGTTTCATAATCTGTTCAGAGCTGAAGACGGTTTAGAATGTAGAATTTTAGAGAATGGAAACTCTTAACACCTGAACCCAACAGGATGCAGGTTAAAAACTGTCAAATACAAACATTGAAAAAGAGTGAATTATCCAGTGTAGATTTTTCTTGTTATATGAAGTTTTTTTTTAAAATGTGCAGCTCAACATTGCTCTCACACAGTCAATTGGACTAAACCATTGAAGAAGAAAATAGACTTTACCATCAAGATACTCTGTGTGGATCAGGATAATATCAGTTTTATGTCCACAGTTTAGTGTCACCACAACTTTCCCATCATATTAATCTCAGCACAGAAGTAAAAAATGATGTCTGACCTCAGAGTCTCCAGTCTACAGTGTGGACTCTCCAGAAAATCACACAGCAGCTTCACTCCCGAATCCTGCAGCTCATTGTTACTCAGCTCCAGCTTTTTCAGATGGGAGGGGTTGGACTTCAGAGCTGAGGCCAGAGAAGCACAGCTGGTCTCTGACAAACTGCAATGACTTAATCTGAATAAAGAATAAATAATGTAATTTAAAATATATTTATAATACAATCCAATGTTTTCAGATTTTAAAAGTCTGTTTACATTAACTGTAGTGACCTGGTTACTGTTACTGTATTTCTCCATTAAACTCAACCATAATCTGGAAGCGTGGCTCACTGATTTGAAATGTATTTGTGATAGAAGTCTCTTTCTGTACTTTCTGACTGTTTGTTTTGTGTTTCTGGTGTGAGTGTTTTTGTGAGAGCAGACTGACAGCAGGGTCAGAGAAGGACAGGCAGAGCAGAGCTTTTCCTTACAACATGAAAGTATCAGAATTTAACAAATATTTCAATGTTCAGCACTCAAAACCAACTTATTTAGACATCTATAGGCTGCTTTGTGTTAGTTTCAGCATTAGTCATATTTTAGATGGATTTATTTTAAATATGAGGCTGAGACTTATGTGTTGTGTGCAACATGACCGCCCTCTGCAGGGCCCCAGCACTGTCAGATGTATAATTAACATATCTGTATGATCACTTTGCCCTCTGTACAATGTATGATCAATAATGCCAAAAGTCCCATAATGTATGATAATTTGATCATTTTATAATCAGTCAAGTCTATCTCATATTAACTCATTTCCCTATATGATAAGGATAGCAAAATATGGATCCTTTGTCTGTGTTTATAAATCTATTGTCATGTGACGTCTTTCCAGCCAGTCATGCTTGTTCTGATGATGAACATGACTCATGAGCAAGGCTGTTGTTCTCCCCGAGGGTTTGCATGAGATAGCTTACTGCTGCATCCATGTGAGAAAAGCAAGGAAAATGAGTGCTGAACAAGAAGGTGAGGACAGGGGAGAGGTAAAGAGGAGGGCAGCTAGAGATGTTGTTGGAACAAAAAGTAAGCATCACCAACAAACATACAGGGATGAGTGGGAAAGTGACCCCAGTTTTACTGGATGGTTAAAAGGCTGTGAAAATATTCTATTTCAGGATTGTACAATGGTAGCCTATGTGGAACTTAAGCCGATAAGGTAAGCATTTTATATATTTAATTTACATGTAGATGCTGAACAGGCTACAGTTCGTATTGTTATAGTTTACTATTATAGCCTTTTGTTTACTGAACAGCTATGCTTTAGTTTTCAATGTTGGAACATTTTTAATTGAATGAGTCCCAAAAGACTACCCCTTCCATGCATCATACCACTATGTCAGCAATTTTTTTTTAAACAATGTGGCTACAGTTGTAGGTGGTGTCAAAAAAGTTGTTAGTCTCATTAAATACATGTTTTTCTAAATTACACATTTATGTCTATTTGTTCTCTTGGTTATGATTCATGTATGACAATTTTCCTCAAAATGCAAAAATTCTAAGCCTCTGGTACAATACTGTAAGGGTGCTTTCACACCTGCCTTGTTTAGTTCGGTTGAATCAAACTCTGGTTCATTTTCCCCTTGGTGCAGTTCATTTGGGCAGGTATGAACATAAAAATCACACTTGGGTGCAGACCAAAACAAGCAGACTGGCAAATTCCTTGTATGTGCAACCCCGCTTGGCAATAATACCAAGCGGGGTACATGTAATACCTTTCATTTTGTAAAACTCCACTACCAGTCTGCTGTATCCTGTCTCTGTGTATTTTCTGGAGCTTGTTACTGTGAAACTGGCTGTAGGAGACCTAATACCACTCTGTTGTTATCAGAATAAATAGCTGGTTGGAGCAAAATGTGATAGTGTGTGCCTCATTCATCACACAACACAGGAGAGAGTACACCACTGCTACACTCATGTAAAAAGCTCATTAGAAACACAGTTACATGTACAGGACACATGACAGATCAGAGTTCTCCAGGAAAAATCTACCTGTGGAAACCAGGTTTCTCTAATCCCCCTCCCTGATTACAGAAACCAGGTTTCTCTAATCTCTGACCCTGATTACAGAAACCAGGCTTCTTGTCTACATGACATTTAAGAAATCAACTAACTGGAGAACGTTGACTGTAACCTGGTTACTGAAGTGCATGTAAACAGAGTGACTTTGTCATTGTGTTATTGTGGATAATCATAATGTCATAATGCCTTCTACAGACATAATCCAAATGTCCCCATAACATTCAGACACACATTCATTCTTTTCAATTTAAAATTTAAACCTGCAGCAGCTCTTCTCACTTAGAATATATTTTACATATTTTCAGTGTAAATTTCTTTCTTTTTATATTATTTAGGATGACTTTTGTGTATGTTTTGTGACTGTTTGACTGTTAGGCACTACAACACTGAGGCGAAATCCTTGTATGTGCAACCCCGCTTGGCAATAAACCTGATTCATAAAAAGTACTGTATTCATACTTAAAACACCTGCATTTATCTCTGTCCCTCTGTGTGTATGTGCGTGTGTGTGTTCTGAAGGATCAATATCAGTGAACAAACATTATTAATTAAAACACATCGAAATTAATGTAAACCTAAAAAATATTTCTTACACATGTAAACTATCAGTTTAAAACAGATATTAGTTGAGAGGCTCTTCTGTATACAGATGTGACTCTTAACCAAAATTATGAACATTTATTTACTTTAACGACTAACGGTGCACATTTTCTACAGTTCTACATTTCTTTAAGAATGAGTCATCTTTTATAACTACAGACTAAACTGTACAATAAAAAATTAAATTATGGAACAAAGTAAATGCACTTCATGGATGTAAGTTATGTATGTACATAAATTAGGTTTAGTTGTTAAACATATAACATCAACAATAGTAACAGACAGTCAGTGAACTGACCTCAGAGTCTCCAGTCTACAGTGTGGACTCTCCAGAAAATCACACAGCAGCCTCACTCCTGAATCTTCAAGCTTGTTGTAGTTCAGATCCAGCTCTCTCAGATAGCAGGGATTGGACTTCAGAGCTGAGGCCAGAGAATCACAGCTGATCTCTGACAAACTGCAGCCACTCAATCTGATTAAAGAATAAATGATGTTACTTTAGAAGACAAAGTTTCTGCTTGAAATCATTCAATGTTTCATAATCTGTTCAGACCTGAAGGTTTAGAATGTAGAAATTTAGAAAATGGAAATTCCAAACATTGAACCCAACAGGATGCAGGTTAAAAACTGTCAAATACAAACAGTGAAAAAGAGCTCTGATTAATATTAATGACAACATGCTGCTACTTCAATAAATACATAGTGACTTCATCTATTAAACTCTGTAGCTCAACCAGTGACTCAATCTATACAAACTTATGTTGTGCATCCAATCACAACAAAAAAAAAACACATTTGGGGAAATGGGGAGAAAATGATGTTCAATATATCTATATGTTTTACATTTAATGGAATGGTTTCATGTAAAAACTGCATAGCTTCATAAAAATGTTACAACAAGAAAATACTGGATATTATATTTATTACTGTCTGATTGAGTGTTTTTGTTTTTAATTTAAAATGAAATTTAATGTTAAAATGAAGAGTTTAAGAGGTTCTTGTTATATGAAGGTTTTAAATATGCAGCTCAACATTGCTCTGACACAATCAATGGACTAAACCAATGAAGAAGAAAATAGACTTTACCATTAATATTGTAAGAGCCATATTAAGAATTGATAAGATGTATTTAGGGATTAAGTGCTAAAATGTTGAAATGCTCCTTTAGTTAGGCTACTAACTAGTTAATTGTCTGCAGAGCAAGACAGTGTTTTGACCACTGAGCCATGTTGAGCACAAACAGAGTGAATCTTGTAACTTTATTTGTTCTAAGTAAACGTTTTAAATGGAATTGCTGCCTCTGAAGATTCAATTCACATCAAGCTTACTGCCAATACACAAACAGTAACAGTAGTGGTAATGTGGAACCTGATTACAGACACCAGGTTTCTTGGTTAAATGACATTTAAGAAATCAGCTGCCTTGAGAAAGCTGACTGTAACCTGTTTACTGAAGTGCATGTAAACACACTGAATGAGCTTTTCCATAAAATGAGCAGTGACTTTGTCGTTGTGCTGTGGATTATCATAATGTTAGCCTTCTACAGACATCATCCAATTGTCACCACAACATTTAGACTACTATTTATGTCAGCAAATATTCCTAAAATTCTGCTTAACTCAGTCAAGTCTGTAATTAGAGTATCAATATGAAATTAGACATGTTGGAATAAATAGTATGTCTTCAAACAACAGCCACATGCCATATGTACATTAAAATAGTAGTTATTGTTGGCAGTAATCATTCTTCCTGTCAATACTGATTGTGAAGTGGTCTCTTCCAAGAAAAAAAGCCACGACAACAGGAAAAGTGGATTTCTTTCTGCATATTCATTCAATTTAATTTAAAGACAACAATGCATTTGGTCTTTGCAAATGGAAATTATGTATGTGTTTATTTGCATATAGAGCAGGGAAGTGAGATGCAATCACAAGTGGTCACTTGAGACACATGTGGAGATGCATTCTAATGCCAGATGTGAACTGATGTACTTAGAGCTGTCCAGTTGAGATTGACTCACCCAAGATGCATGTTAATGCCAGGTGTGAACAGGGTCTGAGTTAGACAGAGTGGATGTCCAACAAAGTGACAGCCTATAAAGTATTGAATTCCCTCTTTGAGTTACAATCTCTCCACTGCAGCTCAGCAATGAAACAATGTGGAAATTAAGATTCTTACTTGATATGTGTAACTGAGACTGCTGAAGCCTCATTAGTTTAAACATTTAAGTAATTTAAAACAGAACAAAACTGTGGATTTTGACACTGGAAAATTAAATTCTACAGATTTGTGCTTAGGCAAATCCTGAAAATTTATGAACCAAATATTTGAAACTTCAGTCAAAGTTTTGAATTGGATATATAGAAAAATATTACCAAAGCTACAGTCAGTGAACTGACCTCAGAGTCTCCAGTCTACAGTTTGGACTCTGCAGCCCAGCAGACAGCAGTTTCACTCCTGAATCCTGAATTTTGTTGTAGCTCAGATCCAGCTCTCTCAGATGGGAGGGGTTGGATTTCAGAGCTGAGGCCACAACTTCACAGTGAGTCTCTGAGAGTCCACACCCAGAAAGTCTGTCATGACACATATATTATAATGTAAGTTATCATGAAAGAGGACACTTTATATTTACTTCATGTATTTGATGACAAACTGACATTACCTGTTTTCATTAATATCTGCCCTTCACATCAGTGGTTCAGCTAATCTTATCTCACTGTGTTTGATATGAAACAATAAGTCTCACCACTCTCTCTCATACCTGCAGATTTGTAATGTTTGCTTTGCTTTAATTTTGCAGATGAAGGGAGAGAAAATAGAGTTACATTGAGGCTTCCATAATGTAGACAGTATGTCAGTGTGATCTAATCCCAGTAATTTTTACCAACTACTATTTTTTATTTGAGTCCGGGATAGATTTTACTGAGTTCAACTCAGCAAACAGCTACAGTTGAGAAAGATGATCCCTCTTTGTTAGCTACCTGCTGCTGTCAAGTTCACATCCATAGATGGGAAAATCTAGTGACAGTCGACAAATTGCACAAAAATAAAACAAATGGCTTGACAATATTGGACCTTTACATAATTAATTAAATATGAATGTACTTAAATATTTAGATGTGTCATGATAGATGACTGCATGTTTTGTTGTCAAAATTATTTCCTGAGAATATCTGAAAATAATTCAGCACACAAACACAATTAACAAACCAATAAGGCTGAATTATTATTTTCAACATGATGTCATCAGAAAGATGTTATCAGGGTATCAGCATTGAAAACATAAAATTGACCTTTAATGTGTATAAGATCTCTTCAAAAAGTCTGAATTCTACCATTCTGCTCCCATATATTCATCAGACCCCTGTGCATTTCCTGCTACTATTCTTCTCTATACCAACAAGAGAGAAAACATCTGAGAGTTTCTTTCTGTGAGTAACAGAATGTAAGAATAACTTAAAAACAAGACTATGTAACACAACCTAGAGAGTTCTTCTTTAAAATGGAAAGTTGAATTTTTAAAGTCTGTGTAAAGGAAAATTAGAGATCTCCAAAATCTCTTTTGGAAAATGATTCCAATCTTTCTATATAAAGCAAAGAATCTCTGTCTGTCTGCCTGTATGTATGTATGTATGTATGTATGTATGTATGTATGTATGTATGTATGTACGTTTGTCCTTCGCATATTTCAAGAATCGTTCATCTGATCTATTCATACTTGGTAGGTGGATTGCTGGGGAATCAAGGAAGTGCAATGTCGATGTGTTAAGTTGTTTGGATGAGAAATATATAAAAATACCTAACAAAGAACATTGCTTCCACAAAGTTGATTTGCTTCTTCTTCTCCCCATGTAGTCAACAAGCAAAAATACAGAAAGCGCCACTCTGCCATTGCAATACACATTGGGGTTGGAGGTGGGACTACATCCGTAGTGTTAATGACTTGAAAAAGTTTAAGAGACTTAAGCTCTACTATTGAACTGTGTACTGTGAACAAAACTTGTCATGTACGTTCATGACTTAATGCAGGATGACTCAGAAATGTTCAGAAATAAAAATACCTCACAAACAATGTTGCTTCTGCTTCTTCTTTTGCATGTGGATTCAACAAATGGAAATACGGACAGCGCCACTAATATTTTAAACTCTAAAGTGCTGCGTAAAATCAGGTATCATGTGTATGTCTGATTACGTATATATTATTTACAGAACCTACTTATGTATTAATACATAATTAATAATACATTTACTGATAACTGTAAAATACTAATATATGTTGTGGTAAAATGCTGCTGCTGTGATAAATCCTCAACCACAACCTCTAAAGTCCTTCATCTGTTTTACTAGGTTTGCATGACACTTCCGTCACCCAAAGGAAGATAATAGAAGAAAAAATCTGTAAATAATTAGAAATATATAGAATAACTGTGTTTATTAACTTGACAGCTATAAACACAACCGACTGATAAATGACTTTTGCAATAAACAAGCGAAAAACTATTTTAAGAATAATAAGAATTTGACATTTTTTATAGTTGAAGAACTAAACTACTAATCTACACTGATTTATAATGTTAATCACACCAGGACTTACTGAGCGTTTTTGCAGTTCCTCACAGCTGGGATCAGTCTCCGTCGTCCCTCCTCTGATGTGTTATATTTCTTCAGGTCCAACTCATTCAGAACCTCCTCTGACATCTGCAGTATGTAGGCCAAAGCCGAGCAGTGGATATCAGAGAGTTCCTTCTCTGATCTGTTCTCTGCCTTCAGGAACTCTTGAATCTCCTGATGTACTGAGCGGTCGTTCATCTCCATCAGACAGTGGAAGATGTTGATGCTTCTGTCAGGAGAGATACTGTGGGTGTTCATCTCCTTCAGGTTGTTGATGACTCTCTGGATGATTTCTGGACTGTTCTCTGTCTGACCCAGCAGGCCTCCTAAGAGTCTCTGGTTGGACTCCAGAGAGAGGCCATGAAGGAAGCGAACAAACAGGTCCAGGTGGCCATTTTCACTTCTGAGAGATTTATCCATGGCTCTCCTCAGGAAGTCATCGAGAAATGGGAAATGCTTTTCTTCTCTGTCATCATCATCATCATCACTGTCATCATCCTCTTCATAATCAACAAAGTCATAATAATCATCTTCATCATAATCATCATCATCTTCTTCATCCTCCACATCTTTCAGGAAGTCCTCCAGTACCTCTGTGTTGCTGCTGGTGTAACAGTGGTACAAGTAGACTGCAGCCAGAAACTCTTGAACGCTCAGATGAACAAAGCAGTAGACTGTTTTCTGGAAGATCACACTCTCTCTTTTGAAGATCTCTGTACAAACTCCTGACAACACTGAGGCCTCTGTGACATCAAGACCACACTGCTCCAGGTCTTCTTGGTAGAACATGATGTTTCCCTTCTCCAGATTTTCAAATGCCAGCCTTCCCAGCTTCAGAAGAACTTCCCTGTCAGCCTCTGTCAGCTCCTGTGGACTCGTCTCATGTCCCTCATCATACTTGTGCTTCTTCCTCTTTGTCTGAACCAGCAGGAAGTATGAATACATGTCAGTCAAGGTCTTGGGCAGCTCTCCTCTCTGGTCTGTAGTAAACATGTGCTCCAAAACTGTAGCAGTGATCCAGCAGAAGACTGGGATGTGACACATGATGTAGAGGCTCCTGGATTTCTTGATGTGTGAGATGATTCCGTTGGATCGCTCTTCATCACTGAATCTCTTTCTGAAGTACTTCTCCTTCTGGATGTCAGTGAAGCCTCGTACTTCTGTTACCCTGTCAACACATGTGGGAGGGATCTGACTGGCTGCTGCAGGTCGAGAAGTTATCCAGACAAGAGCTGAGGGAAGCAGCTTCCCCTCGATGAGGTTTGTCAACAGCACGTTGACTGATGACTTCTGTGTGACATCAGACACAACCTTCTTGTTCTTGAAATCCAATGAAAGTCTGCTTTCATCCAGGCCGTCGAGGATGAACAAAACTTTACAGATAGCAAGATTCTCTGCTGTGACCTTCAGTAATGTTTGATGGAAAACATGGATCAGCATGAGGAGGCTGTACTGCTCATCTTTGACCAAGTTCAGCTCCCTGAATGAAAGTAGAATCACCAGATTGATATCTTTGGTTTTCAAGCCCCTTGCCCAGTCCAGAGTGAACTTCTGCACAGAGAATGTTTTTCCAACGCCAGCAACGCCATTTGTCAGAACGACTCTGATGATGCCTTTCTTTTTGGCTGATAAGACTTTAAAGATGTCGTGACACTTGATTGGAGTGTCATGGAGAGTCCTCATCTTGGAAGCTGTCTCAAGCTGCCTAACCTCATGTTGGGTATTAACGTCTTCACTCTGTCCCTCTGTGATGTATAGCTCAGTGTAGATCCTGTCGAGGAGGGTTCTACTTCCTGCTCCATCAGTTCCTTCAGTCACACATTCACATCTCTTCTTCAGATTGATCTTATGTTCATCTAAAACCTCCAGCAGATCACGGTCTACTGAAAGAAAGGGGAAAAATGTATGATTAAAAATACAGGACAGAGGAGGTAGACTCCTGTCCTGTTTTCAGAGATTATGACATTAGCAGACTGATCTTCAGTCTTACTTTGTGCAGTGCTGGTCTGAATGTCTGTCTGTCTTGTTTTGGACCTTTTTCCACACTGGGGACAGGAGAAGTCTCCTGATGAAGCAGACTTATCCCAGTATGAGGTGATACACTGTCTGCAGAACCAGTGTCCACACCTGTAAGAGACTAGATCTTTCAGGACGTCCTGACACAAAGAACAGCAGGACAGCTGCTCTTCCATAGATAAACCTCTCCTCTTCCTCTCTCTGTGGACATGAACAAAGTCTTTATGACACATGATATTAGAGGTGGTCATCCTACAGCTCACAAGTTGCATGCAGATCTTGCCCAACCAGCCCTCTCTCACTCCCAACTCGTCACATACTGATGCTTGGTCAGGACCCTTAGGTGTCACTTTTAATGCACGGGGTACCCCTTAAGTGTCATTTTTCAATATGCAGGGTAGACTGATAGGACTCTATAGAACTTCCACAATGTCTGAAATAGACACCATGAGACTGATGATGTAGATATAAGGTGACAAATTTCCATATTAGGAAGAGGCAGGTTGAGTGGATAGCTAGATAAATAAATTGCAAAAAGTGGACTTAGCTGCAGGAGACCTCTGGTCACGTCTCATTTCCAACTATGTGTCATGTTTCCAACTGCAAGTCGGGACAGTTTTTTTAAAAACTGTAACTACGATTGTCGTGGTGTTCACTATTGCCATGATGACAAAGGTGGCGTAAATTTAAGGAAGTAGTTACTTTAATCCACATCCCGTTTAGAGTGATCATGTTAACCAAAACCTTGATCTTTCCCTAACCATAACTTGTGCCTAAACACAATCAGACCTTAACAACAGCGTTGTCACACCATAAAAATAATTATTTTTTAACAGTGATTTTTATCAGCTCGTGCAGGCATGAAAGATACATGAACTGCTGTGATACTGCACCTTAGTCCAAAAAAAAATTGCGCTAAAGGGGTCCCCATTGCATTGAAAAGTGATGCCAAAGGGTCCTGACCAAGCTTCCGCATGTGGTGAATTGGGAGTGAGAACGTGTTGGCCCTTCATAAACAGTCCAGACTAAGTATTTGGACAGTTACACATTTGTGTTCTTCAGGCTCTGTGTATACATTTCCATTCCCTCCTCCCATATTTTGTGCCTTTTAAAAAAGGTACATGTTACATATTCTGTATTGTATGAGACCAAATACTCAGTTTTCTTCCATTTTACCGGCACAAAATCCAAGTGCAGTCCACATTTGGCTTGTTACTAAACCTTGGTAAAAATCACCCTGGCTTACTTACTACTACTTTTGATTTTTTGACTGGAAAATCAAATATCAATACAAGCTCTGTCTCTGTCTCTCACTAACATGCACATGAAGATCTGTTCTAGATTACAGCTGAATGTAAGCTAGTTAATTATTTCTTTCCACTGTGTGTCCTCCATATCTACACCAGAACCTTTGTTTTATGAAACAGTCTCACTGAATCATCTTCACGTCAGTTTACAGTAGACTTACTTGGTGTTTGAGGGTCGAGGTTCATTACTGGAGCATGGAGGATCTTCTTTGGACTGGTCACTCTTCATAGACAGACAGCTGAATACTGGAGACTCTGCTCTCTGTCTATGGAAACAACAATTGTTTTACACATATTAGTTCTTGGAAAAAGTAGATGTAACATGAAACATGGCACATGATCATGGTTTAATAATGACAACAAATAGTTATGTTCATATCTCCTTCTGCATGTTCTAAACATGTTATCTACAGCTGCAAACTGGATATATTTGATTGAAGAGTTTTTAACATCTACATGTTTGAGAACACAAAGTCTGACATGTGGGCTGTGAAAATGCTGAATGACAAAAAAATATTTCTATGTATCAGTTTATTAACAGTTCGACTGATGCTGTGCTGTCAGATTAACTTGTGCATGTCTAAAGCAAACAAAACAATCTGTCCTCTGCTACTGATTTTGAAAAATTGGTTTAAGCAACTGATAAACATATCAGGACAGTTATTAAGAACTCTTTCCACACAAAATTTAAGTAATAAACGAAGAAATAATGCAGTCAATGCTCAACCAACAACAAGATCTGTGACCGAATTTTTAAAAACTGAATTATAAAACAAATAGTGTCGTAATGTATGTTATGAAATGGAAACGGAGTCATCTTCAGGTCAGTTTATGGTAGAAACAGTCTCTTACTTTGAGTCTGAGGGTCCAGGTTCATTACTGAAGTCTGGAGGATCATTTTTAGACAAGTCACTCTTCATAGACAGATAGCCAGATGTTACAGACTCTGCTTTGTCCTTCTCCTCCTCTGAATCACTCATCTTCTGGAGTCTGACAGGTAAACCAGTAACACTGGAGACAGACACACATACACGGTATAATAATACCGGTCCAACCTCTCAAGTTAGTAGCTTCTTATTCGTTTACATTACTTTAACTACAACCATGTGTGTTTTCTAGCCATCACAAGAATACACTTTTTAAATCCATCAAATAGACTTCAGATAAACATCTGTGTTGTTCTTAACTGCGGCTTTTCTCTATTTTTACTGCACCAGTTTGCTACGTTGTATTGCTGTGAACACACAGAAACCAGGAAAAGGAAAAAGGAAACATTTGAAGATGTCAGCACTTGTGATTTCATATTGCGTGGGTATTTTTCTGACAGTTTAATCAGCTGAACAATTAATCATAAAAATGATCAGCAGATTGATCAATAATGACTAATCATTTGTAGCTTTAATATCAACACTCACCTTTCCTTAGACTTGCTGTTTCCCTCCTTCCGCTGTGTTGACTTCAAAATGGTGTCTGAATAGATAGGATAATTTCACCTGTCCCTCCCTCTTTCCTCCTCCCCCTTCTTTACTGAAACTCGTGTGTGTTTTTGAGTGAGGTGAGAGAAAGGAAATGTTGAATGACAAAGAAACAAGAGCCATCACAGGTCAGCAAGTAATACTGACAGTGAGTGTGTGTTTTTCCAAACTGTAATTCCATTATTTGTATTTTCCTTCTCCCTCTTTCTGTAGCTCCTGCAGTCAGAGAAAAGTCTAGATAGCCTAAACTGAACTGTCAGGTTTTGAGAGGGTGCAACTTTGCTTGAGCTCGCACACTATTCAGACCAAATCAGGGGTTGCGGCGCTCCTCCGCAGGGTTGTGTGGAAGTGTGGTGTATTTATTTGTGACCGCCGTGAGACAATCAGAAGATTACGTTTTATCGTCTCATTCACAGGGTTTCTCGCTACCACTGCTCGCTCTCTTCATTCACTCTCTAGCTCGCTCGACCACCGCTGCTCTTCTTCTCTCGTCTTTTTCAGGAAGCCGTCAGCAAAGTCTTAATTTACATTTAACATTATGAAATCATTGAAACTAAGAGAAATCACATCCCCTCTTCCTTGTAACGTCTAGTCCTCCTTCGTGGCAGGGTTGTACAGCTCTGATCAGTCTGAATGTCGGCCGTAATTGGCCTCCGCAGCGTGAAGTCGGGTTTCGTTTCTCCGAAAGTTGATTCTGGTTCAACTTTCTCGCCACATGTGGCCCCACACCCGCAGCCACGCGTTGGAGTTGTGTGGGAGTGTTCTTGCTCTAGAACGTAACCGCTGTGAAACAATCAAAAAATAACGTTTTATTGATCTTATTCACAGGCTTTCTCACTGCCACTGCTCCCTCTCTTCATCCACTCCCTGGCTCGCTCGGCCACAGGTGCTCTCTCTCTCTCTCCTCTTTTTAAAAACGAGTCGAGAATCCGACAGCAAAGTCTAACTTTACTTGTAACGTCATCAAACGAAAAGCAATGTCCTCTCCTCCTCCTCCTAACATCTTTTCCCTCTTTCATGGCTGGATTGTAAAGCTCTGATCAGTCTGATCGACGGCTGTAGCAATCACAGCCGTCGATCAGACTACCGCCCCCCCAACGCACTACCCCCATTCAAATGAATGGGAGTACTGGCGTTTTTGCCGCACCGCCTGATTTGGTCTGAATTCAGCCTTCCAATCTTCTACATCTGCCAGAATTCAGCCTTCCAATCTTCTAAAGTCCTGCTAATCACCATCTAAAATCGCTCAGAACATTACAGTTTGTGAGCAATATGAGCAGAGAAGTTAATTGAGGAGGTTACTGATAAATTTGCTACAGTCACAAACAGGCTTCCTCATTCTATCATAATTTTCCATTTCGTGTTCTGTATCCATAGATGAAGTCAAACACTCCAACCCTAATGTCCACAAAGAGACGAAACCAGACCACCTGACAATTAAATAATTTTCATAGTAATAATAATAATAATGACTCAACTTTATTTATATAACACCTTTCATACAAACATGCAACCCAAAGTGCTTCACATAATAGGATTAAAACACAGGCAAACAAAATTAAATAAAAGGCAAATAGAAAACAATAAATAACTTTACTTTGTAAAAATGACAACAATAAAACAATGAAGTTTTGAAAATAGAATAAAATAGAATAAATGTAAAAAAAAAACAACCCAAAACACCATTGATAAAATGACAGAAACCAATGATTAAAACTTAAAACAAAAGCTAAAATTTATAACATTACTCCGAATTAAAATTAAAAGTTAAAAGCCAGATTAAGAGGATAGGTCTTTAATTGCCTTTTAAAAACAAAGAGAGAGCTGCTGTTCCAATATCAGGGGCAGTGTGTTCCACAGTTTAGGGGCATAAAAACAGAAGGCAGCCTCACCGGTACTTTTATGGGACACATAAGAAACATTTAAAGTGGTGGAGGACCTTAGTGATCTGGCTGGTACATAAAATGAAAGAAATTCTCTGATGTAGGTGGGAGCAAGGTCATTTAAAGCTTTATAAAAAAAAGTTAAAGAATTTTAAAATCAGTTCTGAAAGATACAGGTAGCCAGTGCAGTGTCTTAAGCAGTGGGGTAATGTGATCCATTTTCTTTGTTGTTAGTTAAGATTCTGGCCGAATCATTCTGAACTAGCTGTAGTTTTCTTATAGACTTTTTAGGTAATCCAGAAAAAAGGGAATTACAGTAGTCTAAATGGCTAGTAATAAAAGCGTGAATAAGCATTTCAGCAACTCTCTGATTTAAAAAAGGTTTTACTTTGGCAATATTTCTGAGATGAAAAAATGAGGTTTTAATGACCTTGTTAAAATTAAAATTAAAATTAAATCACAGTCTAAAATCACTCCCAAGTTTGTGATGTGTGAGTTTGTAATCTGTTTGCTAAGACCACCAAGCATTGAGTATAGTGTTTCTCTTGCTGCTTTGGATCCTGTTAAAATAATTTCAGGGTTTTTTCAGTTAATTTTAAAATGTTTTTTCTCATCCATACATTAATGTCAGTGAGACAGTCAATGAGAACATGCAGTGCACTGGGGTCATTTGCTGATAAAGAGATGTACAATTGTGTGTCGTCAGCATAAAAATGGTAATTGACATGGTGATGGTTAATAATGTTTCCAAGTGGGAGCATATATAATGAAAATAAAACTGGGCCAAGAATACCATATTCAATACCATGAGTTCTCTGATACATAAGCATGCAGGCTGATAAAAACTGTCTACCAGTTAAGTAAGATTGAAACCAAGCTAAAACGTGGTCAGAAAGACCCACCCATTTCCCAAATCTGTCCATTAAAATTCTGTGGTCGATTGTATCAAATGCTGCACTGAGGTCTCAGATAAGAAGGATTATTCTGTTTCAGCATTTCTGTTTGTAATCGACTCCTTAAAGTCTTGTTTTTGTAAAACAAGTGACAACACCTGCTGTCTTCTTTCTTGTTTCAAGTTATAGACACTCAACAGATAAGATAATTTCTATTGGAAACAGGCTGGAATATTCTTCCTGCAGAAGTAGATTTTTCAAGTTTTTTTTGTTTGGGAACTTATATTTTCTTTCCAGCTGCCATGACATTTATCCAGCTTTAAGCACATTAGAAATATATAGATATGTATACTGTACAATACAAAACAAAAACACAAATCAAAAGGAGGCAGATCTAACGAGTAACACATCTATGATGTCAAGAAGTATCTTTCTATTATTTTAGAATATAATCTTTATCGTCCACCAGGGTGGAAAATGATCTTTGGCAAAACATGAAGATGCACTACTATGATTCAAGAAAGAGACAGTGACAGTCAGTATAACAAAGAGACAAGGTCATATTACACATTAAAACAAATATTAAAACATTGAAAAAAGTTCACATCTGTGGCTTAAATCTCATTAGTCACTTTTCAGAATTAAGAATAATGATGGCTCTTTGGGATGAAGGACTTCTTAAATACAGTACAGAGAGAGCTTTTCAGCTCTTTTGATAGCCAGGACTTATTTTGGGAACATTTTCAGTTTTAGTTCCGGACACAGTGTCTTCACAGAATTTAATATAAAATTTAATAGCATCTTTCAGTTCTTCAGCATCCAATTTGAATGGGACAGTCATGGTCAAGACACCACCATCACTTGTAGTATAAAGAAAGGCTTTATTTTGAGACTAACATGTTTCGGCTTGTGGCCTTCGTCAGGGTCAAACTAGATTCTCCTCTTGTGCCACACTTTCTTCAGCATCTGACTCAGTCTGAAACCAGTAGTAGACAGATCTTTAGTTGGAGAGGGGTTTCTGAATGCGTAGAACCTTGGGCAGAACTGTGTGTCATGACCTACTACCCTCTCAGTGTTTTATATATACCTGATAGCAGAAGTCTTGACCTTTGGGGCAGCTCACAGGATGTGAAACAGAGTGCCCTCCGCAGTCAGTGATCCCTCAGCTTCACCCTGTGGAACTTAGTGTCCAACACATTCTAAAGATTATCTTACAATAAATGAGATCTTTTTTGAGTTACTAAGGATCACAGGCCTTTCTCTTCATGTTATACATATTCATCTCCTCTCAGTGCATATGTGAGAGCTGTGACATGATATGGGAGACAGTGGTGTCATTTGCTGGAACTGTAGAGTAGCTCACAACACTTTAAGGTGAACGTTTAAGTTGGAGATATCTCCATTGTTGTTGTTTTGGTAACCCATATTCTGAGTCTCATTCCTACTTCAGCTCAACTTCAGGGATTTGGAAAAGTGTGCATCCAACTTGCACAAGTCATCAATCAAGAATGAACTGGCATCTTCTCCTTTTTTTCTCACCGTGTCAATCACATATCGAGCCTTGTCAGCCTTGGATTTTGTTCTGGCTGACTCCATTTCTTCTTCAATGATAACGCCTTGTTGCAAAAGTTGATCCAGCAGCTGGTTTAGAATATGATCAGAGACTCCATTAATAAACTGTAACCGAACTGAGCACAACCTCGCACTTGGTGAGAGGCTCTGAGTCCTCACTAGATCCACTCTTCTTACAGCAGGATCTAAGGGACAAGAGGAAGGGTTTAGTTCAATAACCTGCAGTTATGTTTAAACATTTTATAACACAGCCTCTGATTTACAGTGTAATTTCATTGTATGAAGAGGTACGAATAAAATACTTTCCAGTTCCTACTGGAGGAAGAAGTGGAAGAAAATAAGACTATGGAGAACAAGGGGTTAATAATTAGGCATTTTAGAGGAAAGGAGAAATAAATTATAATCTGAGTATTTTTGTAAATACTGATTATCTATGGTACAGTGCTGGGAGACAAAACTGAGGTTTGAGAAACATTGTGTTCACAAACTTGTTCTACCAGTGTAAAAAGAACAACAACACTTGATATTACAGCCTTCATCTAATTTTTACTGTGTAATTTTTAGAATTAAACTAATAATTACTAGATTCCTCAGTTCCACATGTATTCATAACATACAGTGCTGTGAAAAAGTATTTGCCCCCCTCCTTATTTCTTCTATTTTTGTATATATCTCAAAACGAAGGCAACCTGAGTACACACAAAATATAGTTGATGATGATATGATGTAGTTGATTCCCTAAATGATAATAAAAAAATAAAATAAAAATAAATAAAACTTTTTCAGAAATGTGAAGTTGGTTAAAAGGTCACAATAAGCAGTGCACCATGCCAGAAGAGATGAGGAAGAAGGTGATTAAAATACATCTGTCTGAGAAGGGTTACAAAGCCATTTCTAAGGCTGTGGGACTCCAAAGAACCACAATGAGAACCATTATCTTCAAATGGAGAAAACTTGGCACAGCAGTGAACCTTCCCTGGAGTGGCTGACATTCCAAAATTCCTCCAATAGCTGCAACGACTCACCCAAAAACTCACACAAGAGCTGAGGACAACATCCAAGGATCTGCAGGCCTCTCTCACATCAATCAAGTTCGGTGTTCATGACTTTACTGTTAAAAAGACACTGACCGAAAACCATAAATGAGAGAAATATGAAATCTGCTCTCTACCAGAAAATCCTGATGGAGAATGTCTCGTCATCAGTCTGTGATTTCCAGCTCAAGTGCAACTGGGTTATGCAGCAAGACAATAATCCGAAGCATAAGAGCAATTCTACCTCTGAATTGCACAAAATAAATAAAATTAAGGTTTTGAAGTGGCCTGGTCAAAGTCCTGACTTGAAACCAATGTGGTTAAATTAAAGCAGTTCTGCAAAGAAGAGTGGGCCAAAAATCCCACCACAGCAATGTGAAAGACTGATCTCCAGTTATCAGAAGCATTTGGTTGCAGTTGTTGCTGCTAAAGGTGGTACAATCAGCTACTAACTTTACTAACTTTTTCACATGGGTGATACAGGTGTTGGATAATTAGATTTATTGAAGCAAAAATGTTATCATTAAAACTACACTTTGTAGTTACTCACGTTGCCTTTGTTTTACTATTATTTATCATTATTTAAGGTCTGAAACAATTTAGTTTGAGATATATACAAAAATAGAAGAAATAATACAGAGGGAAAGAAAACTTTTTCATTGAACTGTATAACATATTTATGTTGTATTATTACTTTACTTTATTACCTCAGATGATAATAGAACCTTCACTAGCTTTGCACTTGAGAAAGGTAAGTTTGTTTTCTACCCTATATGCTGTTCTTAACCTGTCCTTATTCCATACACAATAATAATGGGGTGACCCTCTGTATTTCCACAGGCAGCGTAGCGTAGCTGTGAAAAAAATGCTGTCAATGCTTTACTTTACAGGTAGTAAAGTATGTATAGTTCTATACTAATTTCTTGGAATTTTTCTGAGTAATTTGCAGGTACCTAATGGTTAATTTTTAGGACATTTTACAGAAAAGGTGGTGCAATTTGGTGCAAATTATAAGAAAAAGTGGTTAGTTTAGTTGGCAAGTATCCACTCATATTTGGGTTCATACGTAGTTGTTAATTTGTAAAAATTCTTTATAAATTAGGCTCTTGACAATTTTTTAGAAGCCTGAAAATTCTTAGTTTTCAGTGTGTAGTCATGTGTATCAAACTATATATAAGGTTGTTTCTTAAAACCTCTTTAACAGGTATATTTCCTTTATAGTACCAGATTACATAACCCTTTCAAAGAAATGTCCTCGGATTGAAGTTATACAGCAGCTACTTTTAGAAAATTACTGAAAAAAACAAAAATGCTAATATATTGTTTCACACACAAAACTACACACTGAAAACTGATATTTTCTGTTTATATATATTCTTGAACATATTTTCTGAGTATATTTCTATTGAATCTGAGTCTAATTTATCAAGCGCTTTTTGAAATGAAGAACTACGTATGAAACCAAATATAATGAGTCGGCACTAAATCAACTAAAGAAACAAACACTTTTTTCAGTTTTTTCAACACCAAATTGCACCACCCTTTCTGTAAAACACAAAACCATTACATACCTGCAAATTACTCACATTTCTAGGAAATAAATATAAAATTAATGGTCCTGTAAAATGACATATTACCTACATACCATAATTACCACAGAATATGAGTTTTTAACACAATGTTTTCCAAACCTCAGTTTCAGAGTATAATTTATTTCTCATTTCCTAGAAAATACCCAGTTGCTCACTTGTTCTGCATAGTCTTGTTTTCTTCCACTTTACCTACATGCAAGTACCAGCACCAGTAAGTACTGATTCATACAATCGATTAAACTAAAGTGCGGACTGTATTATAAAATGTTACCAGAATTGTTTGTGAGTTAAAGTTTTACAAAACATTTCTTATACGTTTAACAAACACTGGCCAATAAGATCCCTCAAATCTGAGTAAAAAAGTGGACTAAATGATCTGAGGCAGAAGAAAAATAAAGGCACCATGGATACATCAATAACTATTCTAATCAACTATCAGGTGGAGTGTTACTGCAGGAGGATGAAGCCAATACCAGTTAGATCCACTGCATGCTCCCAGACCTCTATATTGCTTTGGTCCTGGACCTTTATATTCACTTCGTCTGTGCTTGTAGGCAGGCCGACCTCAAACGTGTGGTAGTAATTTGGTCCAAACTCCAGGTCAAAATCTGCTTTCTGAAATGCAAGTATCCAAAGTGAAATAAAGGTAACAACAGCAGTTTCATGGATTTTGTTAAAGAGTTTTATCAGGTATTACAAACTATTTGAAATACTCACTTTAGGCTGTATTTTAAAGGCCTCAGGACAGAGAACGCTGTAACTTTGATCTTTGATGAGTGTACATTTGGGAGGGGCCTTGATGTAGTCAGTATTTTGCTGTTGTGCGATCACCTGAAGAGACACCAGAACATTTTTACAAGAGTGGTTTATCTTCAGTAGAATGCAACTTTATCTCAGCACATATATTATCAGCATCAGCGCATTTGTAGGCAGATAAGCAACAACTGTTGTGTTTATTGTACAGTGTTTATGCTTTACTCTTGGCCAGGTCACTCTTGAAAAATGATACAATATCGAAGAAACAGTGTTTTATTGTCATCAAACAGTTTTGTTGCATTTATTACCATTCAATGATGTATGATGACTGTCTGTGTAAACATTTACAATATATATTGACTATATTCAGTTCCTATTAGCAGCTTTAAGAATGATCAGACAAGTTTGGACCGAAAGTGGAGCTGGAACATAACAACATAAAGTTTTACCTCTTGCAGAGGGATGTTCCTCGGCAGGAGAAACACCTCGAGATACTGCCTCTGTGTTTTGGGGTTTGGTGGTCGCAGAAACAGCAGAACTTGGCCACTAACTGGCATTGTGATGTTCAGAAACCTCTTAATACAATCCCAGACCAGGCCAAAGAGAGAGAAGTGAGGGACATTCACAACCACATGAGTGTCTGTAATCTCCAGCGGCTCGAGGATGCTCATTCCATCACCAGTGATGTGGACGACAGACAGCACACCTTCAGAGAGTGGAGCTGTGAAAACAGATTTATTTTACTAAGAACATCCTTATTATAATGTCAATGCTCATTTGATGCTCAGTCTGGTCAGTAAAGAATTAAAAAGTTTCCCATGTCGGGCAGTTTATTCAACACAACTGTCAGTATTGGTTGGTGTGGTGTTTGGTTGTTCTGTTTCCCTTATACCACTACAACTCTAAATGTGGACTAGTGCTGTGAAAAAGGACCAATTCTTTGAATGTTTTTTATCTCTATTTCTGTCCCAACCCCTCATGCTAAGGACCCTTGTTAAAGAAAAGGTATTAAAATAAACTAATTTCTGGGTAAGTTACAGACTGTTGCTTTAAAATGTAATTTCTTTCTGAAGTTACATAAAATTCCAGTCTTAACTGTCAAAATACAAGGGTACACAGCATCTGTAGAAAGTAAAATCTGCTGTGGTTATTCATATCTCCAGAGGATCTCAGTGCTTTTCATTAGTGCCATCATCAGGTGAAAGATTAGACTATATAATATCATATTTCCCTGAACACATTCATGCTCCCCAGATGATTAACCGTTTAATTTTCTTAGCACCACCCTCAGGAAAATCTTTATTTACATGTTGTAGCATAGGGGAATGAAATGGTTAATAATAAATAAATCCCAATCCTGTTACACTTCTTAGACAAAAAATGTAATATATACACACATATGCAACTTAGTGAGATATCTCAGTTAGCCTATTACCCTAGCTACAAAAGTATACCAAATGAGAAAAAAAAACAAAAACACAATTTACCAAAGCATCTTCATCAATTAAATATTATTGGAATCAAATGATAGTCAAAACAGTCAAAGCATTCCAATTAAATAAGAGTATAAGTCTAACTCAAAGTCTTTCAATCAAACTCCCAAATCAAATCTTTTGCCCACGTAGGTAGGTCCAAACAATATACAGTATATACCCCATATCCATTTAAGAAACAGAAATGAATCACATTTCACAATTCAGAAGTCACTTAAATAGTTTCTGATTGTGGTGAGTTGTGTGTGTGAATGAGTGTGAGGTAGGTAGTCCAAAAACTGGATTAAGATTTTTGGTAATCTCCTCCTTCTCACTCCCCCTCCTCTCTGCTCTCCATGATGCTTTTGTCAGTTTTTCCCTTACCCCTGGCTCACAGGTGTGACTCATTTATCTACCCTCCTACCCCACTTACCTCTCCTTTCCTTCTAGAGGTTAATGGGCTATGCTGCTCTTTTTTCCTTATCCCCTTTTTGCCACAATTTTTAGCTCCACTGCTGGCAAGAATCTAAGAACTGATAAATCAGTGTTTGTTCATCTTGTGGCTGTAGTGAACTCTGCAGCCTGTAGGGGGCATTAACAGGAACCATATCCTTGTTTTAATAAAACTCACAAAACACAATAATCAGCTTACCATCCATGGTTTCACAGTGTGGCAAGTGGAGCTGACTGACAGCACCGTCAAGATTCTGGATGTTGAACAGTGGCCCTGCAGCCATCTTGCCAGCTGGTTGTAGGAGGCTCTCATCCCATTGGACAGTCCAGTACAGCAGCTCCGCCTCCTGAACCGTAACAAACACCAGTCCAGTCAAAGTACACCGGAATACACCTGGACCAGGACACCTGAAACTGTAGGACACAGAGGAGCTGATTATACAACACAAACACAAGCTCATCCATCTGGTTTGAATGAATAAAAACTAAAGAATGAATTTGCTGAAGAAAATGAGCTGCAGTGCTTAAAAAGCTGGAGACCAAACTGAACTGCTGGACAAGATATGAGTGAGGCAGCAGCTGCAGAAGTATGAAGAGTATGAAAAGTGTTAAAAGTGAAGTGTTATCACTGAAAGGAGTTCACTCGACAGTTGGGTCTGAGCACTAAAATGAGTTAAACTACTGAACAGAGTTGAACAGTCTGAAAGGAGGTGAAGCATCATCACTAAAAGGAGCTGATGAGGTTGAAGGTTGATGCATCTTATGTTTGGGTTACCTGTATGAAATGTTTGCAGACTCAGTCTGCACTTTGGGTGTGAAGTCCTAAGATGTAGAAAGTGACAACATTAGTTACAAGAACTGACCACCTCGCTCTCACAGTTGTACAGCTAACAGGATCCTCATTGCCTCAGTACTATTTACACAAATGAGGTAGAAATGAATTAAAAGGAGTTTCTGATGGAGGAGAAAGGAACAGAGGATGAGAAGAGAGGAAAAGAGGGCTTGAAGATAATACAGATGACAGGAAATCTTGTTTGGAGTGTAGAGATAAGGAGTATTACCTATGGAGGAACCCGAATCTGATCAATAACAAATTAATGTTAAAGTGAAAAATGAATATTTGTATCGATTCTACCTGCCAGTAACCTATCTCAGTCAGATTCAGCTGATCCTCTCTGTTGTCCTCAAACACATCAAGGGTTGTGTTGAATGTAGAAGGATCTGGTAGGAGATTAGAGCAATTGGATGTGAAGAAGAAGACAGCAGACGTTAAACTCACTTCTGGACATCCTTGTGGCCCAGTGGGCTAAAAAACATACAGAAAGCTGCAACACAAAGTCCCAGTTTAAGGCTGGACAGGTACTTTTTTCAAATCTCCTACTATACTCTATTGGAAAACCCTCCAAGTCAAAATGGCAAAGAAATACTGTAAAGCGTTCCAGTCCAAGCACAGTCATATTTCAGTCAAGATCAAGTTTGAACAAAAAATTTACCCCAAAACCAAAGTTAACGTGGATTTACATGTCCATTAAGTCCATTATTTCTATTATTGCAGTGGAACAAACTGTCATACTATCATACTATGTCTTTGGACATTTGAACAAAAGGAAAAAATCCAAACTCAACACAGAAATGACAGAGATTCAAACTGAAGACTTTCTTGCAGTGAGATAACATATCATCTTTCCCACCAGTCAGATGAGAAAAAAGCATAAGAAAATACCAAAAAATTCTAAAAATGTCTATTATAGTTCCCCAGACTGCAATGTGATGTCTTCAAATGGCGGTTCGCCACTGCTCCACAGTGGACAGTTTCATTTTTTGTCAGCCACGAATTACTGACTCAAAACTAAGCAAAATAACAATGGGTAATAATAAGAAATATACGGACACTAATGACAACTATTTCTACAATTATACAAGAAAGACTGCTGGAGGAATTGGTGCACCCAGCATGCTAGAATCTTTCCAGACTGCATGGGTTCTGAGGAGCAGAAACAAGACCGCAGAAGGCGGCAGACTTAGTGCAAACGTATGAAACTGTACTGGAATGGCACAGATCACCATGGAAACGTTTACAGTTACTGAAAGCAGCATCTCTAATCTTTGAAGTAAATTGTTAAAACACTCATACATGAACAGGGGCTGATTAAGTGATGTGGAGGCCCCAGGCAAACTCTGTCTTGCTTTACAAAGTAAAGAAACAACATTTGATTTTGGGATGGTTTTCCATTCACTTCAGGATGGTTAAACTTGTTTTTTGGGACGGTGGTGAAAAAAGTTAGTCTGGAGCCCTGGAATGGAGGCAGTCCAGCAACACAGTGAGCTCCAGAAACATAACGCAGGCTTATCCAGCAAAAAAGTTGAACCTGGCTCAACTTTTGCTGCAATGAAACATGATGTCATTCAGCAAGATGCTGTGCTGACAAATGACATACATGCAAACACACATTCATGGTGGATTCCTCTGTAATGTGAAACAGACTTCACAGGGTTCCACAGACACAATCTCAACCTGTCGTCTTTAGATGTGTATTTTGTCATGTCACATCGCACTTTGAACTGGTCACAGTCCCAACACTCACATCCTTCATGTCTGTCAGATGTAGTGCTGTTTTGTCCGTCATCGACCCTGTAGGAATAAATACAGACACAGAAGTTAGCTGGACTGTCTTATGATGAGGGTTCAAATAATCAGACTGTCTCTTCACTAAAGATAACTCTGGTGAATTCACACAACTACCAAGCTATTAATCATCATCTGGACTTTCCAATCCACCTATTTACATGAAGTGGGGTGTAATCTGGACTTGTGGTGTGTCCCAAAGCACAAACATAGTCCAGCAATATGAATTTTTACACCCCAAGTTATAGCAAATGACTATACAGTTAAGAGTTGGAGAAAAAGGCTCTGCTTTTTGAGGGAGTCTCAGCAGGAGAAATGATCCCCTCTTAATGAACATACATGAAATCTAAATCTTAAATCTTAGTTAAATCAGCTTTAATAAAAACTTTAGCAATATGGAGAATGTTGGGGTGGTGGAGAGTGATGATTGAAAAGTATCAAGTTATAATAGCATCGCTGTACACCTGTATGAATTTGAAAGGATGTGACTGGTCAGCTGTAGGCCAAGAAGCTGATGAATGAGCCAATCCACCAATGATGGAGCATGAATGAAGCAGCTGATGCCAATCAGTTAATGAAAATATGACTTCAGTGCTCTGTTCCATTCTCCTCCTCTCCTCTTCAAAGCTAATCTAAGAAATTATTCACCCTACCTGGACATACTGGATCTTTGATTGGATGCTAGCTGTGTCATCCAAATATCACCTCTGAGACAAATAAATGGGCTCATCAGCATGGACTGATTTCAACTCACTACTGACCTCAGAGTCTCCAGTCTACAGTGTGGACTCTCCAGACAATCATGCAGCAGCTTCATTCTTGAACCCTGCAGCTTGTTTTCATGCAGATCCAGCTTTGTCAGGTGGAAGGGGTTGGACTTCAGAGCTGAGGCCAGAGAAGCACAGCTGATCTCTGACAAACTGCAGCTACTCAATCTGAGTAAATAATAAATGATGTAGATAAAAATCAATTTATAATCCAATTAGATGTATTCAGGCTTTAAATGTGCACAGTACTATGTCCTCATCAATGAGATTTTCTCTAAAATGAGCAATGATGTCATTGCCTTATTATGGATCATTATGTCAGCCTTCTACAGACATCATCGAAATGTCACCACAACTTTCAGACACCTATGCATGTCAACATCGATTCATAGCAAAATACCATGTTCATAATTAAACACCTGTATTGATCTCTCTGTGCCCCCCTGTGTGTATGTGTGTGACCTGATGGATCAATATCAGTAAACAAACTTTATTCATAAACCTAAAAAATCTTTTTCTTTCAGTAAGTTTACTTTAACAACTAACAGGGAACGTTGTCTAGTTTCTTTTAAGAATCAGTCATCTTTTATAACTACACTAAATTTTATACAATAAAACATGAAAATATGGAACAAAGGAAATTAATTTCCTGGATGTACATAAGTTAGGTTCAGTTGTTAAATATATAAGATCAACAATAGTAACAGTCAATGAACTGACCCCAAAGTCTCAAGTCTACAGTGTGGACTCTCCAGAAAATCACACAGAAGCTTTACTCCTGAATCCTGCAGGATGTTGTCACTCAGCTCCAGCTCTCTCAGATGGGAGGGGTTGGACTTCAGAGCTGAGGCCAGAGAAGCACAGCTGATCTCTGACAACCTGCAGAAACTCAATCTGAATAAAGAATAAATTATGTCACTTAAGAAGACAAAGTTCCTGCTTGAAATCATTCAATGTTTCATAATCTGTTCAGAGCTGAAGACGGTTTAGAATGCAGAAGTTTACAAAATGGAAACTCCAAACACCTGTGCCCAACTGAATGCAGGTTAAAAACTGTCAAATACAAACAGTGAAAAAGAACTCTCATGAATATTAAAGACAACATGCTTCTACTTCAGAAAGACAGAGTGACTTCACCTCTTAAACTCTGCCAGCTCCAACAGTGACTCCATCTATACAAAATCATGTTGTGCAGCCAAACACAAGTAAGAGACACTGACATTTATTTCAGATTCTACTCAACATCCACATGTTTACAAAGATACCAAATAAAGCGGGTAGTTCTGGCTCTGCAAAGTGGAGCCATTGCGGATGTGACTTAAACCTGCATTCTCTCTAATGGCCAGCAGGGGGAGACTTCACTGGCTCCAAAAATAATTCAGATTGTATGGAAGTCTATGAGAAAATTACCCAACTTCTCACTAGATTTATTTTACCTCAGTAAACATTTTCCTAACGAGTATATGATCACAATTGCTAGTATCTAGTCTGCTTCAATATGACATGATGTTCATTTTATAAATTATGGTCCCATTTAGAGTAAAATAAATGATAAAGCAGAGTATGATTTAGGGTGTGGCTACCTTGTGATTGATAGGTTGCTACCATGCCAACAATATTGGTTAGGCACGTAACCATTACATAACCTCAGACTCACAGAGTAAAGGTGTGGCTGTAGCTGTCCCTATTTCAATGTGGTTTCAGTTAAAAGTTATTTGTAACATTTTGGTCACCTAAAAATGTCTTGTTCAATGTTTGGTTGTACTAAAAGACCCTCTAAGGAATTGGATGTTCAGTTTTTCTAGTAAGTACATTTTGTTTTAATAATTTTTAAGCCTGTTTTAAGCCTTTCTCTAGTGAAAATTAGCATTTGCATTGTCACAGTTTTATTATCACCATAGACTGTAAATGCACTGTGCTAATCAAGCTAGCAACTAGCAGCTAACGTTAGGGTCAGCTCCACCCTCTCGTCCAAATATGGTCACTTCTGGCTCCAAAAATCCAAGATGGCGACAGTCAAAATGCAAACTCAAGGCTTCAAAACAGGAGTCCACAAACCAATGGGTGACATCACAGTGGCTACATCAGTTTCTTTTTTTTTTTTACAGTCTATGTACAAAATATGTAAGGATGGATTTGGGGGAAATGAGGAGAAAGTTATGTTCAATATATCTACAATAGTTATATTTAATAGAATGGTGTCACCAATAAAAACTCACAGCATCCTGTGTTTGTATATTTCAGTCAGTATAAACACTGCATAGCTTCATAATAATGTTACAACAAGAAAATACCGCATACTGTACAGTAGTTGTTACTGTTAGATTCAGTGTTTTTGATGAATGAAAGTGAATGTAAAAATCAAGAGTTTAAAAGATTCAGAGTTTAAGAGGTTTAATTATCCAGTGTAGATTTTTCTCATTATATGAAGGCTTTAAAGCTGCAGCTCAACATTGTTCTGACACAGTGAATAGACTAAACAACTGGGGAAGAAAATAGACTTCATCGTTAAGATAGTGTTGATCAGCATAATATGAGCTTTATGACTGCAGTTTGGTGTGACCAGGTCTTTCTTATCATATTAATCTCAGCACAGAAATAAAAAATGGTGTCTGACCTCAGAGTCTCCAGTCTACAGTGTGGACTCTCCAGAAAATCACACAGCATCTTCACTCCTGAATCCTGCAGCTCATTGTCACTTAGCTCCAGCTTTCTCAGATGGGAGGGGTTGGACTTCAGCGCTGAGGCCAGAGAAGCACAGCTGGTCTCTGACAACCAGCAGTGACTCAATCTGAATAAAGAATAAATGATGTAGATAAAAATCCATTTTTAATACAATCAGATGTGGTCAGGTTTTAAATGTGTAGTTCAACATTAGTATGTCCTAATTTACGAGCTTTTCTCTAAATGAGCAGAGTGACTTTGTCACTGTGTTACTAGGGGTCATCACAATGTCAACCTTCTACAGACATCATCCAAATGTAACCACAACATTCACACACCTATTCATGTCAACACTGATTCATAACAAAATACCATGTTCATACTTTAACACCTGCATTGATCTGTCTGTCCCTCTGTATGCGTGTTCTGCAGTTTACAGTAATATTTCTTTTTTCAGTAACAAGCAGTGTAAAGGCCTTTACACACTGGGGGCATAACAAATAAACATCATGGAAATCCAAAATAATCGCCTGTGAATAATTTGCATCAAACCTATTCATACTGGCAGCGATACAAATTTGAGACACGAATTTGCGAAAGAATTTGCGACAGCTCATTCTGCTGTCAGTCAGCCTGGTGAAGGCAGTCAGATGGCTGCTTCTGTGGACAGAGACGCTGAACTCAGGTCGGAGTCGGTGTGGATTGAACAAGTATAATGCTCTCCTCTACTTGTGTTGAGTGAGGAGGAGGACAAGATCATCATCACAGGATGATGTTGACATCTTCCAGTGATGATGATGATCGCTGACCTGTGTTCAGCATCTCTGTCCGCAGAAGCAGCCGTCTGTCACCTGCAGCTCCTGGGGAGCTGAGAGGACAGCGGCTGGACAAACTGCTTTCACCAGGCTGACTGAAAGCAGAAACTTACTGAATTAAAACAGTTTGCATGTCAGCTACATGGGAAGAAATCCACAGTGTTTGTATTTATAAATACAATGCAATGATGCATAGGATACATGATACATCTATGTATTGATTCATGGGCTTTATTTCTCTGCCCACTGTAGCGAATAAGCGTACCTGCCTGCCTGAAACAGGCGAGCTCACAGACAGACCGGGAGCTGATCAATCAATGTAGATACAGTAAATAAGTTCAAAAAACATACAGCAGGATATTCAACACCCCATGTGGGCCCTCAAAATAAACAGCCCCCAGTGTGTAAAAGCCTTAAGGAATTACAATTTGAAATTCAGTAATTGTATTACTCTTACTAACCCCAGTAATGCTCTGTTATTTTTAAACTTGGCGATCCATGTGCACGCTGTCCTTCCAGTGTGACACCGAAATCTGTGACCGCAGAGGCTGCATCATTTTTCCCCCCACCGCATTCTGTAATGACCCACACCTTCTCTGCCTCTGATTGAGTCTGACCGATATTCTTAACCTAACCATCTCACTCCTCATGCCTAAACCTAACCAGTGCAACAACTTTCTCTTCAGTCACAGATTTTGGTGGTCACAGATTTCGGTGTTACACCGGGATTAATATAGGGTTGATATCGGTGTGGTCTGCGTTCAGCTGACAGACTGCTCCGGAGAAGGACAAATATTATCTTATTCCCATGTTGTGTGTTCTTAGCCAGCATGCTACCATTAGCCACATGTTCACCTACATTCAGGAGTCACCTGATGCTGGTTTAGTTCATAGTACAGGTGTGTGCCTCGTGCAACTGAGATTGGGACTTCTGGAGTGCTTTGTTCATCACTGAGGCTACACTTACGCTAGCTGTTGGATGATCAGTAAATCATTCCAAACTGTTTCTTGTGTGCTTATTAAACCACAAATGTCTCATTTTCTACTTCTACACTTTTACACAAGTGATGCACCATGTGGCTGTGGAATATTGTTAAGTTGTTTAAAGGAAACTTTGACAGAGCTGACACCAGAGTAATGAAAGTAAAGTAACAAGTAACTTTACTTTTGTTGCTAAATAAATAATATTATTACTTTTACAATGAGTAATACATAATCAATAATTAATTACAATTTTCAAGTAACTTGCCCAACACTGATGTTCTGTTATTCATGAAAATATACTAAAATTAATGTAAAACTAAAAAATATTTCTCCTTCAGCAAGTAACCTTTACTGATTTTAAACACATATAAGTTTAGAGGATCTACTGTAAACAGATGTAACTCCCATAAAATCCCAACAGTTTCTTTAAGAATTAGTCATCTTTTATAATTACAGACTAAACTGTGTACAAAAAAATGAAAATATGGAAAAAATAAAATTAACTTCATCTATGTAAATGATATATGTACATAAATTAGGTTCAGTTGTTAAACAAATATGATCACCAATAGTAACAGACAATTAGTGAACTGACCCCAGAGTCTCAAGTCTACAGTGTGGACTCTTCAGAAAATCACACAGCAGCTTCCCTCCTGAATTCTGAAGGATGTTGTTACTCAGCTCCAGCTCTCTCAGATGGGAGGGGTTGGACTTCAGAGCTAAGGCCAGAGAAGCACAGCTGATCTCTGACAACCTGCATTTGCACAATCTGAATAAAGAATAAATTATGTCACTTTAGAAGACAAAGTTCCTGCTTGAAATCATTCAATGTTTCATAATCTGTTAGGAGCTGAAGAAGGATTCAAATTCAGAAGTTAAGAAAATGGAAACTCCAAACACCTGAACTGAACCCAATTGAATGGTTAAAAACTGTCAAATACAGTGAAAAAGAGTGAATTATCCAGTGTAGATTTTTCTTGTTATATGAGATTTTAAATGTGAAGTTCAACATTGCTCAAACACAGTCAATGGACTAAACCATTGACTTTAAGAAGAAAACAGACCTTAACATTAAAATAGTGTGGATCAGCATATCAGCTTTATGTCTGCAGTTTAGTGCCACCACAACTTTCTCATCATATCAACCTCAGCACATACGTAAAACAAATGGTGTCTGACCTCAGAGTCTCCAGTCTACAGTGTGGACTCTCCAGAAAATCACACAGCATCTTCACTCCTGAATCCTGCAGCTCATTGTTACTCAGCTCCAGCTCTCTCAGATGGGAGGGGTTGGACTTCAGAGCTGAGGCCAGAGAAGCACAGCTGATCTCCGTCAAACCACAATCACTTAATCTGAATAAAAAATAAATTATGTAGATTTAAATACATTTATAATACACTCACATGCGTTCAGGTTTTAAATGTGTTTACATTAACTATAGTGAGCAAGTTACTATAAATACTTGTGTACATGCAACAGGTCAGTACATTAAACTCCACCATATTTTAGAAGTGTGGTTCACTGATTTGAACTGTATTAGTCAGAGAAGTTGCTACTTTTTTGTGTTTCTGGTATGAGTGTTTGTGTCCAAGCAGACTGACAGCATAGTGAGAGGAGGACAGACAGAGCAGAGCTTTTCCTTACAATGTGAAAGTGTCAGAATTTACCAAATATTTCAATGTTCAGTGCTGGAAACCTACTTATTTAGACACCTACAGGCTGCTTTGTGTTAGTGTCATTGTTAGTTAGACTTAAGTTGGATTTATTTTAAATACAATGCTGTATCGCTCTGTGTAATGACCTCTTTTCCTCCAGCTGCTCCACCGTTACTTTCTCTGTTTGTAGCCTTTTGTTCTGCACATGATCATGTATGTAACCTAGTTAATGATTCCACTTGCCATAATAGCTATGTTTTGCTGTTATTACTGGATGTGCACTTAATTTTATCTATTACTATTCATCTGTCTATTTTAATACTATGTTATTAAGTATTTTATTTTGTTAGTCTGATTATAATGTATAAGTTACCACTGAGACTTATGTGTTGTGTGCAATATGAGCGCCTTCTGCTGGGCCCCAGCAGACAAAAAATTTTGCCCTCTGATGTACGATAATTTGATCATTTTGTGACACTTAGGATTAGTGGTTCTAATCAGTCTAAGCTATCTCACTGTAATTAATTTCCTGACACGATCAGGATAGTGAAATATGGATCCTATGTCTGTATTTATGCATCTCTTCTCCATGACGCCTTTCATCATGATTGTTGTGATGATGAACTTGAATCACGAGCACAGCTGTTGTTCTCTCCAAGAGTTTGCATGGGAGATCTTACTGAGCTTACTGCTGCATCCATGTGAAAAAACGTAAAGAAAATGAGTGCTGAACAGGAAGGTGAGGATAGGGATAGGTGAAGAAGAGGCTAGCCAGAGATGTTGTTGGAGCAGCCAAAAAGTAAGCATAACCAACAAACATACAGTGGGAAAGTGACCCCTAGTAGTTAAAACCTATTGCAGGCTGTGGCAGTATCCTATTTGAAAATTGCACAACGGCGGGCTATGTGGAATTTAAGCAAATAAGGTAACTTATTTATTTAATTTCTATGTAGATGCTGAACAGGCTACAACTTGTACTATTATAGTTTACTATTACAGCCTTTTGTTTTCAGTATTGGGACATTTTTCTTTGAGCAAGTCCTGAAAGACTATCCCCTTCCACGCATCATATAACTACATCAACAATTTTATTTATTTATTTTTAAATAATGTGGCTACATTTGTAGTTGGTGTCAAAAAGTGGTTTGTTTCAATAAATATGTGTTTTCTTAAATTACACGTTTATGCCTATTTGCTCTCTTGGTTATGACTGACCTATAATTTTCCAAAAAATACTATAATATATATAATATAATTTTAAGCCTCTGGTATGATACTGTAAGGGCGCTTTCACACCTGCCTTGTTTTGTTCGGCTGACTCAAACTTAGGTTTGTTTTCCCCTTTGGTTTGGTTCGTTTTGGCGGATATAAACATAGCAATCGCATGCGGGTGCCGACCAAAACAAGCAGACCGAGACCTTGTGAAATAGGTAGTCTGATCCGGTTACAAACAAACTCTGATACAATTTGTTTGAGGTATGAGCGTAATCCGACCCAACTGCAGGAAGCATTGCGTATCTTTGGATTATACCAGCTCCCGCAGCCAGCTATGGTGTGCATTATGCTCCCCTCTCCTCTTCAGCCCATTGAAGGCAGCACATCTTCATGAGGCAACACACTGTTCTCTAGATATTGCCTTCAAGTGTGGTCCAATGTGCTATTCTGCTCACATATTTTAGCTTGGTATATGGACCAAATGACTGGGCCGGATTATGCATATATTGCAACAGGCGAGTACCCAGAGCACCAGCCAATTTGCAATGCTGGGGAGCACCAACATGAAGAAAATGAAAAACGTTAACAGTTTTCGTTGTCAGAAACAGCAGATGATTTGTTTTTATACGTAAAAGTGTTCTGTATGTACCTTGTATGTTGAGAAGAGCTTACAATTACCATGCTTTGTGATATTGGTTGGTTGTAATTTGCGTAAAGTAATTTGTTGAGCACACCACATTACCTGTTATTTTGCTTCCAATATGGTAAAAAAGAGGTCAAATGTTTAGATAACAAAAATATCTTTCTTCTTTTAAGCATTTACTTGACTTTTATTGTATCATTAAAATAAGTAAATTAAAAGTTTTTTAACCAAACATTCTGCTTTTATTCTAAGTACTTTCCCTAAATGACAGTGTGCTGTCAATGGAAGGGCCAATTCATGGACTTGCACACGGATGCACACACAGTTCCAAGCATACTTTTTTCGGAGGTCCGCAGACACAGACGTGTCACATGTGCTCACTAATAAACAGGGTTGCAGCATGATAACTTTCCAGAGTCATAAAATACAATAGAAAATGAAAATATGGAACAATGTAAATTCACTTTGTGGATGTAAGCTATAAATGTACATAAATTAGGTTCAGTTGATAAACATATAAGATCAACAATAGTAACAGACAGTCAGTGAACTGACCTCAAAGTCTCCAGTGTACAGTGTGGACTCTCCAGAAAATCACACAGAAGCTTTACTCCTGAATCCTGCAGCTTGTTGTAGTTCAACTCCAGCTCTCTCAGATGGGAGGGGTTGGACTTTAGAGCTGAGGCCAGAGAAGCACAGCTGATCTCTGACATACTGCAGCCACTCAATCTGAATAAAGAATACATTATGTCACTTTAGAAGACAAAGTTCCTGCTTGAAATCATTCAATGTTTCATAATCTGTTCAGAGCTGAAGAAGGTTTAGAATGTAGAAATTTAGAAAATGGAAACTCCAAACACCTGAACCTAATAGGATGCAGGTTAAAAACTGTCAAATACAAACAGTGAAAAAGAGCTCTGATTAATATTACTGACAACATGCTGCTACTTCAATAAAGATGTAGTGACTTCATCTCTTAAATCCTGCAGCTCCACCAGTGACTCCATCTGACATTTATTTCAGATCCTACTCAACATCCACACATTTACAAAGATACCAAATATATCAGGATGGAATTTGGGGAAATGGGGAGAAAATGATGATCAATTTAATGGAATGGTGTCACCATAAAAACTCAAAGCATCTTGTGTTTGTATATTTCAGTCAGTATAAACTCTGTGTAGCTTCATAAAAATGTTACAACAAGAAAATATTGGATATTATATTTATTACTGTCTGATTGAAATATTTTGTTTTTAATTTAAAAAAATGAAATTAAATCTAAATGCTGTAATAGTTAGGCTACTAATTATTTCATAACCAATAGCTCTCAGTTAGGCTTCATCATCTGCAGAGCAAGACAGTTTTTGACCACTGAGCCAAGTTGAGCACAGACTGAATCTTGTAACTTTATTTGTTTTAAGTAAATGTTTCAAATGGATTTTATGCCTCTTCAGATTCAATTCACATCAAGTTTTTTACCGATAACAGCAGTGGTAATGTGGAACCTGATTACAGAAACTAGGTTTCTTAGTTACATGACACATACGGCCATATTCTTTTAGCAGTATGTATGCGAATGTGTCCTGGGCCACATTTAAGGTCCGCCTACTAAACCGGTGTCCACTGCGTTACTGGAAGTATATACTCATTTGCACGTCAACAGTGTCAAATTAAGGTGCTAGACAACAAGAAAAAGCCACAACTGAAAAATTGATTTCTTTCTGTATGATCTTTGAATTTAATTTAAATTTAAATTTTGTTGACCGAAGTCACAGACTATTAAGTAAAAAATTCCTTCCTTGAGTTACAATCCCTCTACTGCAGCTCAGCAATGAAACAATGCTGAAACACAAAGATACTTACTTAATATGTGTAACTCAGACTGCTGAAGCCTCATTAGTGTAAACTTAAGAGGTAATTTTACACAGAGCACAACTTTGGATTTTGACACTGGAAAATTAAATTCTACAGTTTTCTGCTTAGGAAAATCCCAAAATATGTATGAATCAGATATTTGAAACTTCAGTCAAAGTTTTGAATTGAATATATAGAAAAATACTACCAAAGCTAGTCAGTGAACTGACCTCAGACTCTCCAGTTTACAGTTTGGATTCTCCAGGCCTGCGGACAGCAGTTTCACTCCTGAGTCCTGCAGTTTGTTGGAGCTCAGATCCAGCTCTCTCAGATGGGAGGGATTGGATTTCAGAGCTGAGGCCACAACTCCACAGTGAGTCTCTGAGAGTCCACACCCAGAAAGTCTGTCATGACACATATATTATAATGTAAGTTATCATGAAAGAGGACACTTTATATTTACTTCATGTATTTGATGACAAACTGACATTTCCTCTTTTCATTAACATCTGCCCTTCACATCAGTGGTTCAGTTAATCTAATCTCACTGTGTTTGATATACTTGCAGACTTGTGATGTTTGCTTTGCTTTAATCTTGCAGATGAAGGGAGAGAAAATGGAGTTACATTGACGCTTCCATAATATTGACAGCCTGTCAGTATGTTCTAATCAAATGTGTTTCTCCACAAAGTTAGCCTGAGGCCATCTTGACTAGAAAACTACTACTACTATTTTTTATTTGACTCCAAGATATCTTTTACTGAGTTCAACTCAGCAAACAGTTACAGTTGAGAAAGATGATCTCTCTTTGCTAGCTACCTGCTGCTGTCGGGTTCACATCTATTAGCAGAAAAATTTAGTGACAGTTGACCAATTCTCAAATAAAACAAATGACTTGACAATGTTATACCTTTACATAATTAAATATTAATGTAATTAAATATTTTATGTGTCATGATAGATGACTGCATGATGTTTTGTTGCCTTCTTCTTTTTCTGAGAATCTGAAAACTAATTCAGCACACAAACACAATTAACAAACCAATTAAGCTGAATTATTGTCATTTTCAACATTAATATCATCAGAGAGATGTGGTACCAGCATTAAAAATATAACACAGCACTTTAATGCGTATAAGATCTCTTTAAAAAGTCAGAATTCTACCATTCTGCTCTCATTTATTCATCAGACCTCTTCGCATTCCCTGCTACTACTCTTCTGTATACCAACAAGAGAGGAAACACCTGACAGTTTCTTTCTGTGAATAGAATATAAGAAAGACTTAAAAGCAAGACTATGTAACACAACCTGTAGAGTCCCTCTTTGAAATGGAAAGTTGAATTCTTAAAGTCTGTGTAAAGGAAAATCAGAGATCTCCAAAATCTCTTTTGGAAAATGGTTCAGATCTTCTCCCTATGTAGAGCAAGGAATCTCTCTGTCTGTCTGTCTGTATGTATGTATGTTTGTCCATCGCATATCTCGAGAACTGTTCATCTGATCTACTTCATACCTGGCAGGTGGATGTTGACGTGTCAAGTTGTTTGGATGAACGGTTCTTGAGAAATATATAAAAATACCTCATAAACAACATTGCTTCTACAACATTGATGTGCTTTTTCCTCTGCCTGTGGAGTCGACAAGCAGAAATATGGACAGCACCTCTCTGCCATTGCAACCCACATTGTTGTCAGAGATGGGACTGTATCCATAGTGATAAGAACTATCATAGAGAATTAACTGAAAAGAGAGTTAAGCTCTATTTCCATTTCTCACACGCAGGAGCTCTGTGTCTGTGTCTCAAGACTTGTTCAGTGTGTCTCAGGCACTTTTTAAATGGGCACTAACGGGTGTGTGAGGCATTAAGAGACAATGGGTAAATTGTAGCATCTACTGATAGCCTGCATGTGAGACGTTTAGGGAACATAGGTGAATTGTAGTGTGTACAGATAGTCTGCATGAGAGGCACTTAGGGGACAGACACTGTTCTCTCCAGGTATTGAGAAATTGTTCTCACTAGGCACATTTTGAATGGGCACCGCACTAGTATTTTAAACTCTAAAGTGTAGCATAAAATCAGGTATTACGTGTATATCTGATTACGTATATATTATTTGCAGAACCTACTTATGTATTAATAACTTAGCTACACTCACTGAGGACTGTAAAATACTAATATATGTTGTGGTAAAATGCTGTTGTGATAAAACCTCAACCAAAACCTCTAAAGTCCTTCATTTGTTTTACTAGGTTGCATGACACCTCCATCATCCAATAGAAGAAAAAACTGTAAAATCTAAGAATTATTAGAAATATATAGAATAACTGTTTATTAACTTGACAGCTATAAACACAACCAACTGAAAAAACAACATTATTTGCATGCACAGCACTTCAAACAGTTCAAGAACATCTGAGACTAAATATAACTGACAAATGACCTTTGCAATAAATAAGCAAAAAATTATTTCAAGAATAATAAGAATTTTACATTGTTTATATTTGAAGGACTAAACTACTAATCTACACTAATTTATAATGTTAATCACACCAGGACTTACTGAGCATTTTTGCAGTTCCTCACAGCTGGGATCAGTCTCCGTCGTCCCTCCTCTGATGTGTTATATGTCTTCAGGTCCAACTTATCCAGAACCTCCTCTGACATCTGCAGCATGTAGGCCAAAGCAGAGCAGTGGATATCAGAGAGTTCCTTCTCTGATCTGTTCTCTGCCTTCAGGAACTCTTGAATGTCCTGATGTACTGAGCGGTCATTCATCTCCATCAGACAGTGGAAGATGTTGATGCTTCTGTCAGGAGAGATACTGTGGGTGTTCATCTCCTTCAGGTTGTTGATGACTCTCTGGATGATTTCTGGACTGTTCTCTGTCTGACCCAGCAGGCCTCCTAAGAGTCTCTGGTTGGACTCAAGAGAGAGGCCATGAAGGAAGCGAACAAACAGGTCAAGGTGGCCATTTTCACTTCTGAGAGATTTATCCATGGCTCTCCTCAGGAAGTCATCCAGCGATGAGAAATGGTTATGGTCACTGTCATCATCATCATCACCATCACCATCATAATCATCATCATCATCATCATAATCATCTTCATCATCATACACATCTTCATCATCATACACATCTTCATCATCTTCTTCATCCTCCACATCTTTCAGGAAGTCCTCCAGTACCTCTGTGTTGCTGTTGGTGTAACAGTGGTACAAGTAGACTGCAGCCAGAAACTCCTGAACGCTCAGATGAACAAAGCAGTAGACTGTTTTATGGAAGATCACACTCTCTCTTTTGAAGATCTCTGTACAAACTCCTGACAACACTGAGGCCTCTGTGACATCAAGACCACACTGCTCCAGGTCTTCTTGGTAGAACATGATGTTTCCCTTCTCCAGATTTTCAAATGCCAGCCTTCCCAGCTTCAGAAGAACTTCCCTGTCAGCCTCTGTCAGCTCCTGTGGACTCGTCTCATGTCCCTCGTCATACTTGCGCTTCTTCCTCTTTGTCTGAACCAGCAGGAAGTATGAGTACATGTCAGTCAAAGTCTTGGGCAGCTCTCCTCTCTGGTCTGTAGTCAACATGTGCTCCAGAACTGTAGCAGTGATCCAGCAGAAGACTGGGATGTGACACATGATGTGGAGGCTCCTGGATGTCTTGATGTGTGAGATGATTCTCCTGGACAGTTTTTCATCACTGAATCTCTTTCTAAAGTACTCCTCCTTCTGGATGTCAGTGAAGCCTCGTACTTCTGTAAACCTGTCAACACATGTGAGAGGGATCTGATTGGCTGCTGCAGGTCGAGAGGTTATCCAGATGAGAGCCGAGGGAAGCAGCTCCCCCTTGATGAGATTTGTCAACAGCACATTGACTGACGACTCCTGTGTGACATCAGACACAACCTTCTTGTTCTTGAAATCCAATGAAAGTCTGCTTTCATCCAGGCCGTCAAAGATGAACAAAACTTTACAGACAGCAAGATTCTCTGCTGTGACCTTCAGTAATGTTGGATGAAAAACATGGATCAGCATGAGGAGGCTGTACTGCTCATCTTTGACCAAGTTCAGCTCCCTGAATGAAAGCAGAATCACCAGATTGATATCTTGGTTTTCCAAGCCCGCTGCCCAGTCCAGAGTGAACTTCTGCACAGAGAATGTTTTTCCAACGCCAGCAACGCCATTTGTCAGAACGACTCTGATGATGCCTTTCTTTTTGGCTGGTAAGACTTTAAAGATGTCGTGACATTTGATTGGAGTTTCATGGAGAATCCTCATCTTGGAAGCTGTCTCAAGCTGCCTAACCTCATGTTGGGTATTAACGTCTTCACTCTGTCCCTCTGTGATGTAGAGCTCAGTGTAGATCCTGTTGAGGAGGGTTCTACTTCCTGCTCCATCAGTTCCTTCAGTCACACATTCACATCTCTTCTTCAGATTGATCTTATGTTCATCTAAAACCTTCAGCAGATCACTGTCTATTGAAAGAAAGGGGAAAAATGTATGATTAAAAATACAGGACAGAGGAGGTAGACTCCTGTCCTGTTTTCAGAGATTATGACATCAGCAGACAGTCTTACTTTGTAGAGTGCTGGCCTTCGGTCTAGGTCTTGTTCTGGATCTTTTTCCACACCGGGGACAGGAGGAGTCTCCTGATGAAGCAGCCTTTTCCCAGAATGGGGTCTTGCACCGTCTGCAGAACCAGTGTCGACACCTAGAGACTGGGTCCTTCTCAACATCCTGACAAAAAGAACAGCAGCATGGCCGCTCCTCCACAGGGACACCTTTCCCTTTCCTCTCTCTGTGGAGATGAAGACAGTCTTTATGACACATGACATTAGAGGTGGTCATCCTACAGCTCACAAGTTGCATGTAGCTCTTTCCCTACCAGCCTCTCTCACTCAAAACTCATCATATACGGATACTTAGCCAGGAGTCCTAGGCGTCACTTTTTAACGCACTGGGTACCCCTTTAGCATAATCTTTTAATGCGTAGGGTAGTCTGACAGACCTCTATAGAACTTCCACAATGTCTGAAATAGACACCATGAGACTGATGATGTAGATATAAGGTGACATATTAGGGGGAGGCGGATTGGGTGACTAGATTGATAGATTGCAAAAAGTGGACTTAGCTGCAGGAGACTGCTGTTCATTTTCCGTTTCCAACCAGGACTGTCACATTTCCAACCGTGGTGTTTACTGTTGCCATGATGACAAAGGTTGTGTAAATTTAAGGAAGCAGTTACTTTAACCCACACCACATTTCAAGTAATTTTAACGGAAACCATGACCTTTCCCTAACCAAGCGGATTTTGTGCCTAAACCTAACCAGACCTTAACCACAGCATTGCCACACCATAAAACATAATTATTTTTTAACAGTGATATTTAACAATTGGTGCAGGCATGAAAGATACATGAACTGTCCAGATACTGCATGTTAAAAATTGACACTAAAAATTGACACTTATGTACTGGGTTCCCCCAGTACATAAAAAAGTGATGCCAAAGGGTCATGACCAAGCTTCTGTATGTGATGAGTTGGGAGTGCGAACGTGTTGTCTCTACAGTCCAGACTAAGTATTTGGACAGTTACACATTTGTGTTCTTCAGGCTCTATGCTTCAGCACATTCAATATGACATAAATTAATGGATACTACAATTGCAAGAGTTCAAAAGTAATTGGACAGACACAACGAAGCGCCAGCAAAGGCCAAGAGGAAGATTGCAAGCTACTAAACATGAACATAAACAATGCAGGATTTAAAATACTGGCTTCAGATGTAATGCTTCATGAGGAGGGAAGTGGATTCAATACATTTTTAGCATACAGGGATATACACAATGCATTTTGGTAGGTAAGTCAATGTAAACAAGACTTTTGTTTGTTAAAAAGAAAACTCCACAGGGCCTCTTTAAGTTACGTTGAGCCATTGAAGTCAAGAAAAATAAGCAGGAGGCAACTGAGCAAAACAGAAAAATTCCACTTGTGAAAAGTCTGGTGCTCTTTTGTCTTATGTTGTGGTGCTGAACAGAGACCTCTGGTAAAGTCTCTTCATAATGCATCTTTTCATTTGTGTTTCTCTCTGTCGCTGTTTCTGCTATATGTCTCTGCTTCTGTGTGACTCTGATAGAACAGTTGCACATATTTTACTTTTCCCAAACCTTAAATGTCAGACTCAGTATCCAGAAACCTCAGGACTTTCCAAAGATACTGCTTTTATGTGCATCAGTCATTTCTTTGAACAGTGTTTTTTCTCTTATATTCAAATGTTACACGGCATGAATTCAGCCTCAGCTAAGAATCAAACTTCTGCATGTCCGTCTGTTATAACACTGTGACTCAGTGCACACAAGACAGGTGTCAGTTTGTTAGAGCAGCTCCTGTGCTGAAATCTTTATTGCATATAATGTGTAATATCAGTTTAAATTTAGACAGATCGCGGTATGAAGCTTTAGACACATGGGATCAATGAATAATTATCAGTCATGATGTCATTGGTTGCACTGATGGAACATCATTCCTATAATATTGGAGATGTTAATATTTCTAAGTCAGCAGGATTGTGGTGCAGCTGCAGAATGTAGTTTGAAAGTGAGTTTTTTTAAATAGGGAGCACAGTCTTAACGTGTTTTAACAGCATTTCAGAGACAATGTTTTAATTTACATTTGTTGAAGCAGCTGAAAAAAAGTCACTGAATGATGTTGAGCTGAGATACAAATAGATGTATAAAAATTTAAAATATTCTGTATTTTAACCTTGACACCTTTTCAAGTATAAATCACCAAACACATTATTTCTTGATCAGACTGTGAGTTTACAGTCATGTCTCTGTGTCTTTTATCTACATGTTTTAAATCTTTCACTATATTTTTCATCTTCAGTTGCTGCTTCCTGTGTTTTGTCCGTCAGATTAAAGCTGAACAAATATATTTAAAATGTAATGTAACTGCAGCCTGATACACAGTCAGATTCCACTTTATCATCATTAAGGAAATGTAAGTCTGTTAAATGATGAATTAATGGGCAACACTGAATAAAACTTTATTGTCTTAACTTATTGACACTTTTCCTGCTCTGACATAGGTTCTTTTTTAAAAAGATAAATGTGCAGTGTATACACACACATGCATTAATATCTCTACGTCCAATGGATTAAAATGGAGACTCTGCCTTTTATTTACCTGTTGCCATAGTGACTTGTTGTACTGATGATGGTTTTTTTCATTCATCACGCACACGCTTAACTTGGAGTGAACATACTCAGAGTTGATTGAACAAACTCTGATAAGCTGTTCTGAGATTGAAAACTCTGAGTTTCCCACCTTAGGGTTCATCAACTCAGAGTTCAGGGTTAGACTCAGAGTTTGCTGAATCTGCTTTCTGAAACAGGCCCCAGAACCTTTGTTTCACAAAACAGTCTCACTGCATCATCTTCACGTCAGTCTACAGTAGAAGCTCTTACTTTGTGTCTGAGGGTCCAGGTTCATTACTGAAGCATGGAGGATCTTCTTTTGACCGGTCACTCTTAATAGACAGACTGGATACTGAAGTTTTTAACATCTACATGTTTGAGAACACAAAGTCTGACATGTGGAGGGTGAAAATGCCGAATGACAAAAAATATTTCTATGTAATAGTTTATTTACTAACAGTTAAATTAAAGACACTGTTGACTGATTATGGGCTGTCAGATTAACTTGTGCATGTCTAAAGCAAACTGGTCTTGAAATATTGGTTGAAGCAACTGATAAACATATCAGGACAGTAATTAAGAACTCTTTCCACACAAAATTTAAGTAATAAACGAAGAAATAATGCAGTCAATGCTCAACCAACTAAAAGATCTGTACTGAATTTTTAAAAACTCTGAGTTATAAAGCGAATAGTGTTGTGCTGTAGGTTATGAAATAAAGACTGAATCATCTTCAGGTGAGTTTATGGTAGAAACAGTCTCTTACTTTGTGTCTGAGGGTCCAGGTTCATTACTGAAGTCTGGAGGATCATAGTTAGACAAGTCACTCTTCATAGACAGATAGCCAAATGTTGCAGACTTTGCTTTGTCCTTCTCTTCCTCCGAATCACTCATCTTCTGGAGTCTGACAGGTAAACCAGTAACACTGGAGACACACACACATACACAATATTATAATCCCAGTCCAACCTCTCAAATTAGTAGCTTCTTATTAGTTTACATTCTAGCCATTACAAAAACAAACTTTTTAAATCCATCAAATAGACTTCAGATAAACATCTGTGTTGTTCTTAACTGTGGCTTCTCTCTATTTTTACCGCACCAGTGTGCTACACTACATTGCTGTGAGGACACAGAAACCAGGAAAAGTAAAAGTAAACAACATTTGAAGACGTCAGCACTTGTGATTTCATATTGCATGGGTATTTTTCTGACAGTTTGATTAACGGAACAATTAATCAGAAAAATGATCAGCAGATTGATCGGTTATGACAGTAATCATTTGTAGCCTTAATATTAACACTCACCCTTCCTTGGACTTGCTGTTTCCCTCCTTCCGCTGTGTTGACTTCAAAATGGAGTCTGAATAGATTGAATAATTTCACCTATCAGTGTCCCTCCCTTTTCCCTCCTCCCCCTTCTTCGTTGCAACTTGTGTGTCTGTTTCTCTGACGTGAGAGATAGAAAATGTTGAATGACAAGACAAATGTCAATGTCAACATATCTCAACTGTAAGATTTTGAGAGAGTGCAACTTTGCATGGATTCGCAGAGTATTCAGACCAAATCAGGGGTTGCGGCGCTCCTCCCCAGGGTTGTGTGGAGGTGTGGTGTGTTTATTTGTAACCGCCGTGAAACAATTGGAAAATAACGTTTTATTCCTCTCATTCACAGGCTTCCGCGCTACTACTGCTCGCTCTCTTCATTCACGCTCTAGCTCGCTCGACCACCGTTCCTCTCTCTCTCTCTCTCTCTCTCTCTCTCTCTCTCTCTCTCTCCCTCTCTCTCTCGTCTTTTTCAGGAAGCCGACAACAAAGTCTAACTTTACTTCTAACGCTGTGAAACCATTGAAACTAAGAGAAATTTCCTCTCCTCTTCCTAGTGACGTCTAGTCCTCGGTCCTCCTTCGTGGCAGGATTGTACAGCTCTGTGCTCTGGCCTCCACAGCGTGACATTAGGTTTCGTTTCTCCGAAAGTTGATTTTAGTTCATCTTTCTCGCCACATGGGGCTCTACACCAGCAGCCACGCGTTGAGGCGCGCCGCCGCACGGTTGAACGGAAGTGTGTGGGAGTGATTATGCCCCAGAACTAAACCGCTGTGAAACAATCGGAAAATAACGTTTTATTGATCTTATTCACAGGCTTTCTCAGTAACACTGCTCCCTCTCTTCATTCACTCTCTAGCTCGCTCGACCACAGCTGCTTTCTCTCTCTCTCTCATCTTTTTAAAAAGGAGTCGGGAAGCCGACAGCAAAGTCTAACTGTACTAAAACGTCATCAAACGAAAAGCAGTGTCCCTCCCTCCTCCTAACATCTTTGCCGTCCTTCATGGCAGGGTTGTAGAGTAGTAGGGCTGCAACTAATGATAATTTTCATTATCAATTAATCTAGAGCAACTATTAAATAAATCGGCAACTATTTAGATAATTGATTAATTGTTTTGAGCCATTTTTAAAGAAAAAACAAATGTCCAAATTGTCTGCTTCCAGCCTCTCGAATGTCAATATTTACTAGTCTCTTTAGTCCTCTGTGACAGTAATTATTGTGGACGTCATCTTGTACTTTGGGAAACAGTGATCTTATGGGCCTGATTTATGGACCAAACAACTAATCAATTAATTGAGAAAATACTTGACAGATTGTTTGATAATGAAAATAATCCTTAGCTGCAGCCCTAAATTAATCTGCTGATTATTTTCTTGATTAATCATCTAGGAAATGTCAGAAAATAGGTAAAAATGAGCGTTATAATTTCTTAGAGCTCATGGTGACATCTTCAAATGTCTTGTTTTGTCTGATCAACAGTCAAAAATCCAAAGATTTAGTTTCATGTATGACAAAGAAAAGCATTAAATCATCACATTTGAGAAGCTTCAACAAGCAAATATTTCTGCTTTAATAAAAAATCACTTA